>NW_028274814.1:28426538-28732692 GCF_037043125.1 Eumetopias jubatus
CTCACATTTCACTGGCTGGAGCAAGTCAGAGTAAGACTGTTAACTCTACCACGTGCGTAGAAGGAGAACCGCAAATATTTGTTAAAGGATGCACCCTCTCCTTGGCCGGAAGAGACGGACGTCATGCTCTTGGAGACTGGGGCAAAGAAAGAGACAAGGGTTGCCTCCAGACCAGAACCACATACTTTATGAGGTTTCCTTCTTTCTCTTTTCTCTTCTTCTTCTTTTTTTTTTTTTCATTTTTTAAAGGGAACCAAAATTGACCGAATATCTACATTTTAGCCATTTTAAAGCATACCGGCCGGTGGTGTTTAGTATGTTCACAAAGTGGTGCAACCATCACACTATCTAGTTCCAGAACATTTCCACCACCCTCCAAAAGAAATTCTGTTGCTCCTCCGTCCCCCAGCCCCTAGAGACCTGGCTTCTTTCACTTAATATGATGTCTTCAAGGTTCGTCCCTGTGGTCGCACAGACCCGTGCTTCATTCCTTTTTACGGCTGAATAACATTCCCTGGTATGGATATACCATAGGTGTACATACATTTGTCGACGGACATCTGGGTTATTCCAACGCTCTGCCTAGTACAAATAATGCTGCTACGGACATTCATGGACAACTTTTGTATGCACCCATGTTTTCAGTTCTCTCAGGTATATACTTAGGAGTGGAATTATTAGATCGTATGGAAACCTCAGTCCAAGTCTTGGAGGAACCGCCGAGCTATTACGCACAGTGGCTGTGCCATTTGGATTCCCACCAGCAGCACGGGAAGGTTCCAGTTTCTGCACATCCTCGCCAACTGGTTTTCTGTTTCTTTGATCACAGTCTCGTGGAAGTGAGGTGGAGTCTCATCGTGGGTTTGATTTGCATTTCACTAATGACTGCTGATGTCCAGCATCTTGTTATCTGCTTCTCGGCCACTCGTGAATCATTTTTGGGGCAATGTCCAGAGCTAGAATTGTGTTGAGAGCTCTCTACCATTGCTTTGGGATTGCTCCTGGCACAACCACATCAGCGGCCTGAAAATCTAGAGAAGGCTTCTTCAGTGCTCACACCCCAGCAGATGCTGCAGGCTGGCAAGTGTCTGTGGCACTCCGGGCAAGCCCCCAACACACCCCAGCAGCTGCATGTCGTCCCTTGGGAGGGATTCTCTCCTGTGTTCCTCTTTCAGGGTCTCTGAAGAGACGGTCCGAACATCTGTGCCATCTGGCCTTGGTAGTTCTTCAAACCCAGTTTCGTTTCTACTAGGAAGGTATAGAATACTCCAGGCTCTCTTTAAAACCATTTCAAGGCCAGTATGATGACGGGGCTCCTGGCTTTCCCAGGGAAATTGCCTTTCGCTGCGACGACCTGCTGCCCAAATTCATTCTTTTGCATATGGATGTCCAGTCGTTCCGGCATCTTTAGTTGAAGAGGCTATTGTTTCTCCATTGCATCGTTTTGGCATACTTGTCGAAAATCAACTGGCCGTTAGTGCAAAAGGCTTACTTTTGGACTCTTAATTCTGTTTACTGACTTATCTATCTATCCCCATGGCCCTCTCATGCCACCTGGCTTATGGTAGTTTTGCAACAAGGTGTAAAATTGCGAAGCGTGAGTCCTTCCACTGGGTTCTTTTTTCAAGACCGTTTTGGTTATTATGGGTCCCTCATGTTTCTCTATGAATTTGAGGATCTGTTGGTCAATTTCTGCAAAATAAAAGTGACTTTGATTCTGACAGGGACTGCATTGAGCCTGAGGATCAATTGGGGGCATATTGCCATCTTAACAATCTTCCAGCCCATGGGCAGACCCTTGACTCTTTAATCACTTTGAATTCTGAAGTAAGGTCTCCCGGCATGTGCCCGCTTAGTAAGGGCCCGGCGGGGGTTTCTGACATGCCTCACTGGGGTACTGAGGAGTGAATTAGCTGGTTTGGGGGTATTTGTGATCCATGCACTTTTCTGGGCTGCTTAAATTCTCTAGGGTGGAGCATGGCCTCAAAAAGCCAGATAACTTTCCCAGGATCGCAGACTTTTTCCAGAGCCACGGCCAGATATCACTCAGATTCTTGATGTTGGCAGGAGGCGGTACAGTGAGATTACTTCGGCAGCCCCCCCTGCCCCCCGGGGGGAATTCAGTGGCCAGAAGTTCCTTTGAGATGTAAAAGACTCCACCAGAGCCGGGGGAATGCTTGGGTGGCCCACTGGGTGCAGCTACTCATCTCAGCTACCCATCTCCACTCCAGAGCTGGGAAGGGGTGTTCCAGGGGGAAGGGCCCAGCGAAGGCAGTTTCAGCTAGTCTGTGCTTGAGCATGAAGGAGGTAGGAGGCTAGGGCGGCTGCAGTTGTCCTTGAAGAAAGTCAGGAGCTGAGGGACCAGCACTTTCAAGCTGCAGGATTTAAACCAGTGGTGGGGCTGTGGCAGGGGCGGCGGCTCCTAACTGGAATTCTTAAAAAGCGAAATAACAAACAGAACAAGTTCACTGGGAAAAGAAGGAGTGTGTTTTGTTTCCTGAAGCTGTGAATACCAACCTGAACCATGCTGTGAGGTTTTGAGCTTTTGTATTTATTTCAGCCACTCACATCTCCTCTGCAGCCATGGGCGGAAGAGGCTGAGCGCAGGAAGTCTTGAGGGCGACTCTTGAGGAAGAGCAGATAGAGCACAGGGCCCTGAACTGGAAAAGTTCAACGGGTTCTGGGAGGGGGAAGGGAGCCCATCATTTACTGGGTCCTTTGGAAATAAAGAAGAGAAGCTGTTCACAAGAACCTGGCCTGCAACTGAGAAAGGGGCTTCCTCCTTTGACATAAGGAAAAAAGAGCCGAAGAGAGAAAGGACATGACTATTTAGTCCTCCATAAAGAGCTTCCAGCAGGGCAACACCTTCCAAATAAAGGTCAGGAGGTCACACAGAGCACTTAGGAGCACATTCAGCAGCTGCGAGTGTTTCCACTCGCTTACTGAAACTTAACACTTGAGCTGAAGGAAGTTTGCTACGGATCAAGGTTAAGTGAGGAAAAAGAATAATGTTTAACTCCTATGAAGAAGGGGAGGTTCCTGATAAGTCTCAAGGATGTTGTTTGAGAAAGCAGGGGTAGGAAGTGTGCACAGAGATGGAGGTTGTAGATTCAGCAAATCCCCAGCACCCACTCTCTTGCAGAGAGCTCACTCACGGGGAAGACGAGTGCATTTCGATGTTTGATAAAGATTCAGGAATCACGTGCCTTCTAGAAGGGGCCCTGCTGAGTGAAACCTTGGCATTTTTAGTTGTTGTTAGACCCTAGAGATCAACAGGTACTAAAGGCACTAAAGACCCAAGAATTAAGAAGGCCACCTGGTACAACTTAGTGCTCTGGAATATCGGATCCTAAAGTCCAGAGGGTGAGCTCTAGGGAGACGTTTGTCCCCCACGTTCTGGTCTCAACCCCATCCCTGGCACTCAGATCCCTACTTTCGCTCTATTTTTAAGCAAACACATCGGTGGGAAACACACACACACACACACACACACACACACACACACTAAACCCTACAATGGCTGCGGTCTTGCTTTCGGTATTTCGGTGTTGAGCAGCGGTCCTCATTCTCTCCTCTCGATTCTAAATTGCTCTTTTCACTCCGCTCCCCCTCATCCCGTCCCCCTTGCTTCTCCAGCCTCCTTTTCTGCACTCTTCACTCTTTCTCTCTGGTTCCTTCCATGTCTTCAAAGGCTGGCAATGGGCTTGGGAGGAGGCGTTCTCCAGTGGAAATGAGATGTGGAGGAGTGATGGGCAGAAATGCGACCAAGCTGTCCCCAGCTCACCGGCTGTGAGCCCACACCACACTGTCAACCTTAGTCACGCCACCTCTATTTGCCACCTCTTTGCTACATGGTCAGAAAGTTTTCAAGTCAAGTCTGTGTCTTCCTAAGGATGGAAGCTGAGGGCAATCCACCCCTTCAGATAATCCACTGTATACAATGTCTAATCTGTATTAGAATGTCTCTGAAATTTGTGTGGTGCTTTTTTTTTTTTTTTGGCCACGGTCACTTTATCAACATTTTGGCTGATTATTTGGCAAGGTGCCCTGGTTATATTGAGTGAAACGGGGGTTTGAAAATGTAATTTCCTCATATAAACGACCTGTTCCATACCCTGACATATAACTTCGGAATTGTTTATTGTTTTACATAGGCACTTAATTCCCCATTTCTCACACTAAGTCTTCCCTTCCATGAATTCTAATTTTAATCTTTAAAGTAAATACTGCAAATGGTCATGTATTGAATGAGAGAGAGCAAAACCATTGTAATGAGTTCATTACGTCCCAGGAGGGACGCGAGGAATACGTACTAGGAATTCTCATAACTTCGTGGTAAAATCTGTGCAAAGTTGCACATGAGTTGGGGGGATGTCTTGTCTCCCTTCTGGGCTTCTTTCTGTATATACGGTATTCTCTATCTGGAAACTTTTGGAAATGTCCAACACTTACCCCCTACCCCCACCCTCTATTTGTCCTTCTCAGCATGGTGGTCACTTCAGGCATAATTTCTGTGAAAACCCCCCCAAATCCCTAGGCTATGAGAGCACTTTGTACTTACCTCTCCCGACCACTGCCCACCACATGGGGGTTGTGTCCCTATCAGCCCTACCCTTGGAACTCTTTCCCTTAGTTGTAGGACATGGAGCTTCGCATGGTGCCTGGTGCCTCATAAATGCTGAACAAAGATTTCTTGAAGGAGTCATCCAGGTCTCCGGCCCTCTCAGACCCATGCTCTTGCCTTTGGGCCAGGATCTGCAAAACTTAGGGTGTACTTTTCAGATAGTTTTTCTCCCTACTGGGTAAATTTTAGGCAAAGAGGTTGATTCTTTTTTTTTTTTTGCTTGTGTTTTTAAGGTCCTCACTTTGCCTTTATAAAAAGAAAAACTCCACTGTGATCCCCTGACTCTTTGAGCAGCTTAGAGCCCCAGCTGGGATGCCGGGACCCGAGGCAGGGTTTCGGGCCAGTTCCGTGTGGCTCTTTGTTCCCACCTCACTGGCAGCCACCAACAGTCACCTTTACCCAAAGCTCCCTCCTTGAGAGATTCAGATGGAACTTTTCTCCATTACTCTTTGTAAAGGAGCAGACTGTAAGTGATTTAAAGATGTTATTCTATTTCTTTTCATTATCCCAGAGATGGTTATTTTCTGGCGTTTCATCTCTGTCATCTATTTACCCCAAGTTGTGATATAGACGTAAGGGGTACTTTTGATGCACCGTGACATTAAAGATTGACTTTTCCTCCGTCTTCCCTATCTTTAAACCTCTATGTCAAATGTATTACTGTGTTTAGGCTTCTCAAAACGTTGTAGAACGTGACAATTCTTCAGCCACTGTCTAATATAGACATTTCACTTGGTGAATGAGGGTACCCATTCCTGACGAGTGTGGGAGGCATCAGTGCGGGGCTGACTCTCAGCCCCGGGCTTTTCTCTCTGCTCAGCGCCCTTCCCACCTCCTCCTGCACCTATGCTGCTGGGGTGCACTCGCTCGAGCTAAGACTGTGTTCTAATGATTGCCAGCGAGTAATCCGCACAGAATACTCTGCCTGACTCCGTCAGTTAACTCTGCGTCTTTCATCACTAAGCACAGCTCATTTTCTGTCCTGGTTAGATAGGAGACTAATTACTATTTCCTCTTGTTTCTTCAGGTTTGTGGTAGTGGGCTACATTGATCCCGAAACATTACAAAGCCAGCCAGGAAGATACAAAGTCAATGGCTTATTCTCTTTGGTTCCATTTAATTCACTCTGGATGGATGTGCACGACATTCAAGATCCTGGGATTCCCCTCCATTGTTCCCATGGATGACCACCATTGCATTTATGCCATGAAGCTAATTTTTCAGGGAAAGAAATGGTGGACACCACCTAAAAATGGGGTGGCACAGTGTGGCCCGGAAAGGCTGGAATGGGGGTTGGGCCAGCCTCTGGGTCTCCATCTCCCTCAGCCGCAGGGGTAGTAAGGGTTGGAAATGGTGCAGAGTACTGTGCCTGGGGAGCCAGTTTGCCAATGCAACTAAGGTACCCTTTGGAGTAGCGTTTTCAGTGTTGTTCATCCAAGTGACATCTAAAATCACCAGTAACCGGAATGGTGACAATCACACTTAACTGGTCATGAAGTTATGTCTCTAAGGCTACTTCAACAGCTCTCAAATCTCAAACAGCCCTCAAGAGGCAGGAACATGAATATAAATCATGAAGATCTTGTCTGGACCTGAGGGAAAAGACTAAGAGCCTGCCTGATGCTCTGTTTTCAGTGCCTCTGAGGATTTCAGGGTATTAAATGTCAATGGCACTTTGGGCCATAAGCTTTTTGACATGGGTCCATGGCCTCGGTTGAATGGCAGGCAAGTGGCCCCATGACGGAAGATCACACGTTGTCAACAGAGATCAAATCTAAGTGACAGCATCATAAAATGCTCTCAACCATTTTCCTGACGAACGTCACACGTGAATGATTTACGAGGACATATTGTGGGAAAGGGAAAGTTCTCGCCACAAGAATGAGTTGTGTCTTGCCCGTAGGAAGCCTCACTTCTGTTCTGGGGCGTTCAGTTGTTATGGAAAAGCAGGGCGTTGATACAAGGAATAAAGGACTAAAGTAGATCCAATGCGTGAGCAATTATCACCACAACCTGATGTTCATGAAGGGCTTGTTATCAAACACTGAGCTTGGCTTCCTCCTAACTATACATTGGCTCTAATCCCAGCAAGAAGATGGCGCCAAATGCCTCCTTTGTTCATTTTTTAATTTAGTAGATATTTATTGAAAGCTTATCGTGCCAAGCATCACTGTAGACTCCAGAGATAGCAAAATAAAAACACGAAAATCTCTGATCCCTTGGAGGGCGCTAAGTAAATTTGAAATCATCCTCATCTTTAAATATTTTTATTTTAGTATATCAAGTACCTGGATTGGCTAAATATGGCACAATGGTATATCAGTTTGTATCCACCAAGTACCAAGCGGCTGTATACCCAGATTGCAAAAGCAACCACGGGAAGCATTTTACTTCCCTCTTTAGCCTTTCCTATGTTTTCCACATTTTATAGGTTTTCCAAAATTTACATTTTGCTTTTGTAACCAGAAAACGCTCCTTACAAACTACTTATTTTTGCTGATTATGTTGAAACTACTATCTAACATTTGCAAATAATTTCAGGACTGGATTGCTGCTCCCTCAAATATTAGATGGGTAAGACTGTCCTGATTAACTGCATCAAGCGCTGGAACCACAGACAGAATTAGAAGTCACAATCTGAGGAATTTGTGACCCTACCCTTTACTCGCTGAACTATATTCTTCTTACTTGGGAAATTAGTGCTAGTTGCCACATATTAGTTTGGCCTTCCACAAAGTGGGGCTCTGAGGCATGATTTGAGGGTACGTAGTTAATTTGGGAAGGGATCTCAGAAGCACGGTGAGGGAATGGAGAAGCAAGATGGGAAAGAAGGAAAACCAACGAAGTCTGCAGTAGTGAGAGGACCTAAGGGCACCCGGGCTCAGGTCTGCGTAAGACCTCCGAAAGAATATGCAGAGATACCTTACAGTTATCCCCCCAAGGGGGAAGAAAGCGGAGCTATCCATCCACCAACCTCCATGCGTTATTGGTTGAGGGCTTATTCTAAAGGTATTAACTCCTGAGCACTTCCCACCTGTTCTATATGCACGACAAGCAATGCCCTGGGGCCCTTAGGAAGGCCCTAAGGTAGACAAAGACCCAGGGCCCTGAGTAAGAAGCTGCAGGGGCCTCTGGGATGGACTCAGGGGACATGGGGGGTGTACTGACAGAATCTCCTACACTTGTGTGACAAACAGCTCTAATATCACAGAGTTTAACAGAATACAAATTCCCTTTTTGCTCAGATACACTTTGCAGGGCAGGCAGCGTTCCTGGGCAGCTTGTCCTCAAATCTTATCTCTGTCCATTGTGTAGTTCCCCATCTCAGAGCCCCCTGTCCTCCCCCACCACCCCCCCCCGCCCCCACGGACAGGGAGGAGGGATGGTGTGGGAGGTGCTGGGGGGCCCAGGCTGATAGGATGTCACTTCCGCGGGAGCCTTTCCCAAAACTCAGCCACATGATCCTCACCTCCCTACACAGGAGGTGTGGAAATGTACTCTCCTACGCGGCCAAGAAGAGGGTAAGGGGGTTGGTGAGCAGATAGAGATTCCTGACATGCTTCTCATTTCCCTGTCTGAACGCGTGAGCGCTCTAAATCGCTGGTACGAACTGGGTACTGTACTCTAGGTTTTTTGGAAAATGAGCTTGAGTTCTGTATATAGACTTTTTCAGATGCAAAGCGTTCCATGGAATAGTTAATACTAAGGAGCACAGAGGAGAAACCATGGTCCAGGGTGGCGAGGGGCTTTAGAATGAGAGTCAGAACATCCATGCGCTCATTCTGGACCTGCTTTTGATTGGGCATGTGATTTTGGATATAAAGCACATGTCTTGATGTAAAAAATAATAAAGTCTCTTAGAGCTATAATATTCGATGATTGCTGCAGCTAAGTAGCCGGTTATTTATGTTTTAAAGAATATATATTTTTAGGATGCCTGGGTGGCTCAGTCAGGTAAGCGTCTGCCTTTGGCTCAGGTCATGATCCCAGGGTCCTGGTATCAAGTCCCACATGGGGCTCCTTGCTCAGCAGGGAGCCTGCTTCTCCCTCTGCCCGCCAATCCTCCTGCTTGTGCGCGCTCGCTCTCTCTCTGACAAATTAATAAATAAAATCTTAGGAAAAGAATATATATTTTTACATGTGTCTATATGTATATTTTATATTTGTATAGGCATATGCATATTATGCATCTATTAATATATACACATGTTGTGTTATACACCCATGTAAAATCCTGTACATATCTATGATGGTTTAATTTTAGAGTCAACTGGAGGGGGCCACAGGGTGCCCAGATGAAACATTATTTCTGGGTGTGTCTGGGAGGGTGTTTCCGGATATATGTCCTATCGGTTCTGTTCCCCGGAGAACTCCGACGAACACGATATACAGCGAGGTCAGGCCGAGCAAGAACCGGGCCTAGAAGGTCCACTCTCGAATGCTCCGTACTTGCTGAACTACCTTCACTGTTCATCACATCTTCTTACGGTCTTCCTCTCCCCTCCGAGAAGATGTGTGTGTATTCTGCAGATCATGGGGTGACCAGCCAGGCGGGTGGGTGTCATCAGGGGCGAGCAAAACATCGGTGGCATCAGCGGGTTCAGTCCCGTCCGAGGTGGCCGTGGGTAGAAGAAACACAGGTCCTGTTGTGAAACCCGCGACAGCTCAGACCTGGAGTCAGTCTGCTCTCACCACGGGGCCGGGTGCATTTCTCAGTTCTTGTGTTTCTGGGCCAGAGGGGCTGTGGCTGTTTAGTACACACCAGAGACCAGTAATGCGTGCACCAATGGAAAGGCGACATTTTTTAGCTAATAAAACAGTGCACGGCGCCAACTGACAGGGAAGTCTTTTTCCAGCAAGGTCTGTGTAGTCAGAGCAGTTTGGGCATGAAGGACCATAATCTCATGGAAACGCAGCTAAAAGGACCGCATAGGAAAGTAGGACAGTCGGCCATCCGTTGAGAGCCTGTTTGATTTCAGGGAAAAAGTACTAGTGATGATTTTCTATCAGGTGCGTGAAAAAAGGACCATGTTAGTTTCAGTAACTTTTTCCTTCCTCATTAATTTATTCATGCGTGCCTTTATTTATCGAGTGGGAGTCACAGACCAGAATCTGGGATAGGTGCTAGGTGTTAGGTCTGGCCAGGGACCCAGCGGCCTTCCTGGGTTAATTTCTGAACAGGGGTGGATAAAACAGTGGCGCGTCTGCCTCCTGCCCCCAGATAGTCTGTGTTCTGAATTGCAACAGTAAGAGTGGAAACCAGATTTATCTTTTCTCTTCTGCATCGCCAGTGACTAAAACACCTCTTGCGGTGACTTCCTCTAACAGGGTGGGGATAACGGGATTTGAGATCCAGTGAGGAGTAGGAGGTGAACATGCATTTCGTAGGTGCTCAGCACTGTCCTAAGCATATGAGGCCGACCCTGCTATTCTTGCCATTTTACTGAATTCGAAGCGGATAAGAATAGATAATTTTCCTTCAATTGGAAGAACTACTTAATCTACCCGTGTGGGTGGTATGATTGCCATGTCATGTCTTTCTGGGAGAAAAAAGAGCTACGTAAAAGAGAACATCCTTTCCGTCCCCTGACCCCACCAAGGGCTGAAGAGTTTAGAGTCTTCAAATTTGATCAAATGTATAGAGAGGATGCCACAGAGATCACACTGTTTGATATGCAGGAGGACTAGTCAATCATTCCTTTGTCCAACAAATGTAATAATTACCCATCCTGGACTGGCATCTGGGATCCAAAGATGAATTGCCTGAAAAAGCACTTAGGCCGGTGGGCAAGAAAAATGGGTAAACAGATACCGTGACGTGTGATGAAGCCATAAATCAACTATGTGGATAGTAGGAAGGGGGGGTATGGGAGGGATGTTAATACTCATAACTAGCTCTTACTGATCGTTTATTCTGGGCTGGGGGCCGGTCTAAGTGCCGGACATATGGCAAGTCTTTTAACCCTTACGAAGTCCCCATGATACCGGTACCGTTATTTTCCCAACTCGAGACAAGAAAAGTGAGATAGTCAGGGGTGACATGGCATGCGCAAGACTTTTGGGAGAGACAGTCCACTGTGGACGCTGAGCGTTCCTGGAGGGTCTTGCTGGGTGTGCCAAGAACTCAAGGTCTTCACTGCTCTCTCTGTGGGCTGATTCCCAGGGCTGTGTTTGTAGAGCGCAGCCTTGAAAGAGGAGGTAACATCTCCCCCTGGATAGAGAGAAGGCTTTTTATTCCACTTATTATGAAAGGGATGATTGCCCCCATGCTCAGGGATCCTCTCCTGTAATGCAACTCACTGCCTATGCAGCCATCATAATGGGCCCTCCGCATGGCCCCCATGAGACTTGGCGGTCATGGGAAGCAAACGCTAGCTGACATGAAGCTCAATCTACTGTGTTTGTCTCTGCCCCAGGAGTCAGGTCTTCTACCAGCATCTGTGAAGCACTAACAGGTAAGGTTGATGGCTGGTAAGTAGGATAAAATCTCAATCCCTCATCATTCTTGACAAGACCACATAGCCAGTAAGTGGTGGTGAACTTTGCATTTGAAACCTGGATAGTTTGGCTCTGAAGTCCACGGTCTTAAACGCCACTAGCACTGCATCAGGGATAGGTAAGTAACTTTTCCGAGTGGAGTGAACACAGATTTTTTTTTAAGAGAATGTGGTGTTTCGATTGAATTTTGAGGCATAAATGGGAATGTGACAGACGATAAGGGAGAAAGAACATTCCAGGTAGTGGGAGCGAGTTGTGCAGTCTGGAAGCTTCCAGTATGTTCCAGACACTGCAAGAATGGTGTTGTCAGACTGCAGTGCCCAGTGAAATTTTGCTGGGGAATGGGGCAAGAGATGAATTTGGAAAGGCAGGCAGAGGCCAGAACATGAGTGGTCAGTATGCCCGTTTATGGCCTGAAAGTTTCTTTTCCTTTCCACTCCCATCCCCATTCCCCCCCATCAAATCCATATGTTAAAATCCTAAACCCCAGGGCGCCTGGGTGGCTCAGTTGGTTGAGCGACTGCCTTCGGCTCAGGTCATGATCCTGGAGTCGCGGGATCGAGTCCCGCATCAGGCTCCCTGCTCAGCAGGGAGTCTGCTTCTCCGTCTGACCTTCCTCCATCTCATGCTCTCTCTCTACCATTCTCTCTCTCTCTCAATAAATAAATAAAAATCTTTAAAAAAAAAAAAAATCCTAAACCCCAGTGTAATGGTATGGGGAGGTGAGGCCTTTGGGAAGTGAGGCATCATGAATGGATTAGTACCCTCATACAGGAGACCCCAAGAGGCTCCCTCGCCCTTTCTTAGCAAGCGGGTGGTCAGGTCATCTATGAACCAGGAAGTGGTCCTCACCAGACACCAAATCTGCTGGTGCCTCGATCTTGGACTTCCAGCTTCCAAAACTGTGAGAAATAAATTTTTGTTGTTATTGTCTAGTCTACAGTGTTCTGTTCTAGCAGCTGAAATGGACTAAAGCACGTGTAGATGTTGTTGTGAGGATTCTAAGCTGGAAAATGACATGACCAGATTTGTGTTTTTGAAAGAGCCCTTGGGAATGGCTTGCAAGGTGAATTGGTGGGGCCAGGAGATCAAGCAAGAAGCAGTTGTAATAATGTACATGAGAGGTGATGAGAGCCTGAACTTTGAAGCATGTATAGTTTTAAGTGCCATTGTTTTGATTTAATGCCTAATGATAGTAGTAATTGACTTGGAATGACTCCAGCCAGAATAGTTGTGTTTGTAGTTACTGAGCCTTGATCTTTATTCTTTATACATGAACTGGAGATAGTGATCTTGCTGCTGCCAATTCCAGATGGGAGACTAATGAGGAGACCCTGGGTCCTCACACCCTAAGACTGAGGTCAGCACATATGATGCTAAGGCACAGAGTCATTTCCTCTCTTCCTGGTGGCACAGAAGAATAGAAAGAAACTCACAGGGAGTTCCTACCCAAAGCAGACACTCCCACAACTTTCTAAGCAAAGTCCACTTAGGCAGAATAGTGTACCCCATAAGCACACATAACTCCCCTTTTCGTAAGAAAAACTCCGGTAACAATGATGGTCACTGGAGAAGCCAGTTGGGGGTACTGAGGATGGTGGTGAGGACTGTGGATTTATCTGCTTTGGTGATGGGATGTGGATAATCTATTCTTGGCCCCCAAAGTTCACGTCTCTTTAAACTTAGTTATGGGAAACATTGCCGTCCAAAACATTGTTGAAAAAGATGTGCGTTTCTCCACATTGTAGGCTTAGCCAAACAGTCCACAACAAACTAAATTAATAACATCAAAACAAAAGAAACTGTAATTTGTGGTGAAAAACCAATAATCCCAGCAATGGAAAATTCTAACTTGGGCAGAATTTCCTGAGTCACCTAACATCTGTTCATCCTTCCTCCTTCCTGATGGAGCTCAGAATTGCCCGTCTCTAGCTGAAGATGGTAGAGTCTAGCTTGTCTACATATGTCCAATTCTCCTTGCTGGTGATTGGATTAGGCACTGGCAGGTCACAAGGCTCTTCTGGACATCGCTGCGTCAGATGTAATGCCCAGACATGCTTTACCTACCTTGCCACCTTGAGAGGTGCTAGCATGAGGGACAAACTTGGCATAAGGATTAGGGGGCAGCAAAGCCAAGACAGACCCAGGGAAGTAGAGTTACCATAACTTTGGACTTGCTGTTACATGGGATAGTGAATACTATCATTTCATTTGTTGTCAAACCTTCCTGCTATAATGACACACAGAGAGTGATCATGCACTGAGGACAGAACGCCCTTTGGGAAATTTTGCGGCATTAACAAGCCCTAAAAGAGTAGTTAGGCTTTTCAGAATTCTGAGCTAGAATCTTGGATAAACTCTGGAAAACTACTAGTGGTGGTTTGTCAGGATCACATTTTATTAATCTTGCTAACTTCTTTATTAAGTTGTTACTAAGGAGCCCTTCCAAGTGTATGTAAAATAAACATTTAATAGTCAATGGAAGGACATCCATTTTTGAACCTGCCTTTGCCAGAGGGTGGAACCCAACCAATATTTAAAAAAAAAAAAAAAAACCACTGCCCTAAAAATGACTGGTGACATTTCATCCTAATAGAGGGACTGGTGGATGATGTTTCCTACAATAAGTGTTCCCAGTGAGAGCTAAACTGCTATTTGTGGAATATAAGCTGTAGTTAAAACACACTTCGAAGTGATAACTACCAGGGGAGAGTTTATTATACCCATGGTAATTTTGAAAAGACTCTCACAAACCCATTCGGCTTAGAACGCAGAAACCCGTGAAAAGTTCTTCACTGTTCCCCTCCTGATGGCCATATGTAGACTTTCCCCCTGACACTTGTCTATATTCTTCATTAAAAATTTGGACTGGGCACCTGGGTGGCTCAGTTGGTTAAGCGACTGCCTTCGGCTCAGGTCATGAACCTGGAGTCCTGGGATCGAGCCCCGCATCGGGCTCCCTGCTCAGCGGGGCGTCTGCTTCTCCCTCTGGCCCTCCCCCCTCTCATGTGCACTCTCTCTCTCTCATTCTCTCTGTCTCAAATAAATAAATAAAATCTTAAAAAAATAAAAAAATTTTAAAAAAATAAAAAAATAAAAATTTGGACTGCCTCATCAAAGCCAATGATCCGTTCTCCCTCCCTCTCTCCCTCCCTCTCTCCTTCTCTCTCTTCCTCTCTCTCTCTCTCTCTCTCTTCTAAAGATTTTATTCTTAAGTAATCTCTACACCAACATGGGGCTCAAACTTACAACCCGATCAACAGTTGCATGCCCCACTGACTGAGACAGCCGGGCACCCATCCTCTCTGTTTCTATTTTTTGTAAACCAATGGGCAGTATTGCCTTCTCTCTGAAGAGAGTTTGTGAAAATTTACATAATTTTAATTGAAAGATGTTTAGTCCTCACGTAAAATAAGGAGACGGTTGCGTGGAGGGACTCTGGGACCGTGGAAGCAGTCATGTGCTCTTTTCGTCTGCCACGCTGGCTCTTTCCCCATGCCTTAATATAAAGTATTTGTTAGATGTACCAAAAACTTGGATGAGAAGTCACCTCGTCTCAAGAAATTATTTTAATTTTTCTCCTTCAGGTTGCCAGGAATAGAGAGTTTCTCCTACTTTAAATGATGACTTGTCCTTTTTTTTAGCCTAAGGCACAGAGAAAAAAAGAAACAGGAATCAGGAAAACACATCAGTGCCTGGATACCCATTACCCCAGAGAAAACAGAACAATGGTCTCTTATCAGTTAGGACCCAGGACCAGCATACATGACAACAAGAACTCTGGGGACCAGACGTCTTTGTGTGGCCTCGGAATTGGACATCTGTCCCTCCCTACTTAGGACCACCACACTTGTGACTTTGTTTCTTTTCCAGGTTGATAGCGCTTTTTCCCTCAGTGTTTAACGTTACTCCTCATTGTCTTCTGGCTTGCATTGTTTCCAGGAAGTCAGTCCTCATTCATGCTGTCTACACTTCGTTTGTGAAAATCTCTTTTCCATCTCTGACTCAGCCAGATAATGTCCATCAACCTGTGTCAAGTTCGCAAAGGCTTTCTTTTGAAGATTTAAAAAGCTGTTAATGTCATATAGTGAATATTTTACTTTACGTATTGCAATTTACACCCCTAGAATTTCCATTTCCATTTCCATTTTGTCCTTCATGAGAGTTCCCTTTTCTCTCCTGAAATACCCCTACCTCTTACCCATTGTATTCATCTTTCTCTCTAAATGTTTAAAATGTTAATAGTAATTGTTTTTAAATTCCTTTTTTTTTTTTAAGATTTTATTTTTAAGTAATCTCTACACCCAACGTGGGGCTTGAACTCATAGCCCTGAGATCAAGAGTCGCACTGTCTACCAACTGAGCCAGCAGGACGCCCCTGTTTTAAAATTTTTGATGCTAATTCCGATAACGGGTTAATTGTAGGTCTGCCTCTATTGGTTGTTTTTTTCTTGATTATTGGTAGAGTCTTCCATTTGTTTGCATGCCTTGTAATTTTTTTATTGTACCTAAGATAGACAATGAAGACTGAAGTACAATAATGTTTTGACTTTATTTCTCAGAGAATGTAGGCTGTCTTCTTCTGTCTGCTGAAGGGAGGGTCTCACTATTCAGATTCCTTCTAGAGTCAAATCGACCGGGGTCTCAGCTGAAGTTTTAATTAGACTGAGATGAGATATGCTTAGACTGACCCTCAAACTCCCACACTTTGAGAGAAATTATTGATATTTGAGCTGATGGGCTTCCATTTTTAATATTTTTCATTTGCTTTGGATTCAACTCAGAAGATCCCTGGAATCCAAGTACTGTGGAAGCATGGGGGTCTTTGTCATCTTGCTCTGGATGTTAGCCCTTTCTTCCCGGAATTTTTTGGTCAAATTTGAGGGCAGGGGTAGAAATGTGAGAGTGGTTGGAGCAATTTATTTTTACAGCTGGGACACTTCCACATTGCATTCACCTCTGCAGCCTCCAGTACCCCCAAAGTTCAGGCGATTTCTTCTCCTCCCTGCAAGGTCTCCCCAGACCCAGCCATACCAGACCAGAAACTCTTCCCCAGGAATAGAGCTGTCCTGACTCCCTTTGCCAGCATGGGGCTCATTTCTCTGAAATTCAGTTCATTAAGGCTTTCTTTGTGCCTGATCTTTGTTAGCCTCATGGGAAAGTATGATTTTTATATGTCTGGGTTTTTCTTGGTGTTACCATGTGAATGAAGGCCTTTCATGTCCTTCTACATTCTAACTTGAAGTAGAAGTCAGAATCAAACACTTGAATTTAAGAAAATAAAACTATAATTCACAAGGAGAGTATATGGGATAATTTATTTTACAATTTGCTGTAAAGAAAGTTCTTTCAAAGCAAGAACCAAAACTTAGAACCTCAGACGTCACAAGGAAAATGATTTCATCTCTCCCCTTCACACACATGGATATGGATATATATATATTTATTTATATGTAGATCTATAAATCTCTTCAACTTCAGCAGAGTAAAATATACCAAAGATAACGAGAAACTAATAAATATTTGCAACACATAAGAAAAAGATTGTTTCAAAAAACATATTTTTAAAAATAAATACATTTTAAGAAGAAAATGGAAAAGATGGATAGTTAACATAAAAATCATCCTAAATTGAGTATCGACATGAAAAGATACTCACACCCACTGGAAAATTAAGAACCACAAGTTGGACTGAGGTCCTAATTTTGCCCCAAATTTTGACAAAGCTAGATGCTAGCAAGGGCCCGGGGAAACTAGCCTCACACACACTGTGGATGGGGCTGGAAATTAACACAGGTCCTTAGATGTGTTTATTTTGTGTTATTTTAGAGCATTGCTAATATCTAACAAAATTAGAAAATGAACGCACCATTCCACCTGGCAATTTCAGTTTTAGGAATTTAGTTTACAAATATGCTGAAAATGCACATAAGGATGTATGCAAAAGTGTAACCATTGCTGTGTTGTTGGCAAGAGCAAAAACAAAGTAATTTTGATGTCTGTAATGGGGGCTGGTTAAGAATTTACGGTATATCATCTCAATGGGGCGCTCCACAGCTAGAAGGAAATTAGTGCAGGGGTACGTGCTGATATAGAAAGATTGCCATGGTATCCTGCCAAGTATAAAAATCGAGATATCAAATAATATGCTCTAGATGTCTTCCTTTGTACTAAAAAAAGAGCTCTATGGATGTGTGTCTACAGATGATATCTGGAAGGTACACAAGGAATTGTTGAGGAGTGAAACCAGGAGTCTGGGATGGAAGGAGGTTTGTTTTTCATTTTAAACAATATTATTATTTGAAGTTTTATTTTTTGTTTATTATTTTTTAAAAGATTTTATTTATTTGACAGAGAGAGAGAGAGAGTATGCACAAGCAGGGGAAGCAGCAGAGGGAGAGGGAGAAGCAGACTCCCCACCGAGCAGAGAGCTGGACTCGGGGCTGGATCCCAGGACCCTGAGATCATGACCTGAGCCAAAGGCAGATGCTTAACAGACTGAGTCACCCAGGTGCCCCTATTTGAAGTTTTAAAAATCAAATTAAAAATTTTTTTAAATTATTTTAAGATCTTATTTATTTATTTGAGAGAGAGTGCACACATAAGCAGGGGGAGGGGCAGAGGGAGAAGCAGGCTCCCTGCTGAGCAAGGAACCTGATGTGGGGGCTCCATCCCAGGACCCTGGGACCATGATCTCAGCTGAATGCAGATGCTTAACTGACTGAGCCACCCAGGTATCCCACATTTAAAATTTTTTTTAATAAAATAAAGGAAGTAAGTTATTCCTATGCTATGAAGGAGGGCATTTAGCAATAATGCTTATAATTAAGTGACTTACATTGGTGTGATATCACAGACCGTGTCACATTCTCTTTTGAATACTCTCAGAGTCCAAACCAGAGCCTTTCACACAGGGGAATGAATGAAACAAATGAAACTATGAATTTATTGACAGCATGTGTGAGATGTGCAAATTTGCAGACTCTACTGACAATTTCAAAATGCTGATAAAAGTAGCAAACTTCCTCTTCAGTTCCAGATAATGACTTCCCTTGCTGCTCTGAAGTCAGAGCTACTCGTCATAAAGGTTTTGAAAAAAACATAAGTGCACTCTTGCTTTTAGGTGGGGCTGAGCTGTCATTATGGAAGGGAAAAGGATCTCGTCTTGTATGAACTGTAAGACCATTTTGGAAATCAGGGAACGCTGGTCTGGGAGTCAGGGGTCTGGGTTCTGCTGTCTTTGCTTTACTACCAACCAGCATGTAGCCTGTGTAAAGTGAGTTACTTTTCCTATCTGGACTTCGTTAGTGAAATGCTGGCTCATGCTTAAGGTTCTTTATCCCTCTAAAATTAAAAACAAAACAAAACAAAAAATACAAGCAGCACATCCCACATTTGTGCTTCCTAAAATTTCTATTTTTGTGTAATTAACCTAATGTTAATTCACTTCCCTGCAAGCCGGGCTATAGATTTCAGTCCTTATCAATGTGAGGCTGGATTACCTGTGGAACTCTTGGCTCTCTAAACTAGGTTACTTTGATTTCTGGGGCTGTATAAGCTCAGAGACAGGCATTAAACAGAGTTTCTAGTTTCCTGTATTATCCATGGATAGATGTGTATGCCTATTTCATGCTGAGTTTTTTCTCATTCATCCCAGTGAAGGAATATTTACCTGATGAGTTTACTCGGGCCATCCTTTGGAACTCCCAAACTTTGGCAAGAAGCTAGAGTGAAGCCCAAGGCTTTTTTCTTAAGCTTTCACACAAGATTCCCCGGTGCCTTTGGGAAAAGCCATTCCATGTCTGGGTTTCTGACGTGCCAGCAAGTAACTGCAGAACCCTGCCAATTTGCTGCGAAGTCCTATCGATTGCCCAGTGCTCTGGCCTCTGCACTGGGGACACACTTAAGATGAACAGTGGCTCCTTCCAGGGGTTCATTTAGCTCTAAAACTAGAAAACCAAAGACTATCTATCAGTAAGCGAAACAGGCCTGCGCTGGAACAGAGCCAGTGGGAGTTCAATTAGGCAGAGACAGATCAGGGAGAACGGGAGGGTGGGTGTGCTGCCTTTAAGCCTCGGCAGGATCTCCTTAGAAACGGCTGGTGCAGAGCCACTTCAGTTAACCCCAGGCTGAGCCTGTGCCTCCAGCCCCATCCCACAGAAGCCACTGAGGACAAAGCCTGTGTAGACCAAGGCACTGTTCTCTGCCAGAGAAAATGAACTTGTAACAACATTGTAGGGTTGCATATATTTTAGGATCAAAATGCTGCCGCTGGCTTCTTAGAGCACAGTTCTGTTTTCTTGAGTTCTTTATTTATTTGCAACAAATACAGTTGACAAACAGTCAAGTCTTTTCACCACGAATGTTTTTACCAAAACCTCTTTCTTTTCCATTAGATCCATGGTTTCCAAAAATGGGGTGTTGGAGATAATCTAATGGTGTGTGTGTGGCGGGGGGGGGACCTGGCTGACTCGGTGGGTAGAGCCTTTGACTCTTGATCTCAGGGTTGTGAGTTCAAGCCCCATGTTGGGTGTAGAGATTACTTAAAAAAATAAAATCTTTCAAAAAAAAAAGGGGTGCATGGGAAGAAAATTGAGAACTTCTAATGAAGTTTACTTTTCTCTCATCCTTTAAATCCTTCTCCCCCCACATTTTGTTTTATTTCGTATCTAACACATTAGTAATATTGATATATTATTACTATTGTATTAGTAGCAATTAGTGCATAACCAATTCTATAGATTATGCATAATAATAATTATGCATTTAATCAAGAGTATAGACGTGATTATTTCTTATTTATTTTTGTACAGGGAGGGCTAGGGTGCAGTACACAATTTTGGAGACCACTACTTGGGAATCCAGAGTTTAAATGATGGCTCTGCCCCTCACTCCTGCCCACTTCTCCATGACTTAGTTGCAAGGTAATGCTGGTGGTTGTGATAACTGAGTATCCCCATAACCCACTGCAAGGTGACGAAAGGTTTATTGAGGAACAGACAAGGAAAGAGAGCTTCGACACAACTTATGAACATACGCATTTCAAGTCAGGTAGGGATTGAAAACAATCGTACGTTCTCGGGGACATAACTGCATCCTCACTTGGAAACTGTGAAAATAAATGATCCTTTTGCTGGGAAGGAGGGGCCGTCAAGTTATGGACCCCACTTCTCTGCCTCTTCTTCCTCCCACCACGGAGCAGGACCTGTGGAAGGCCCGCAAGCCCGTGGACTGAGTGTGTGGGTCGTGAAGGTTGCAGAGAGCTTGCCCGCCTGCTGAGCGCACCTGGCCCTTCCACCCATCCTACCTGGGAGCCCCCTGACTGGTTTGTCCCACACGGTGCTTTCCTACTGGATTCTCCCTTGACTAGGTGGGGACAACAAACAATGGATTACAAAGCCAGGGACATAGAGAGCAAGCGGTTGGTCTCACAGCTGAGCCGGGCGTCTACACGGCATGATTTAAGCTTTCCTGTGAGAGCACAGCGAGGACCCCCATCTTTCCTGTCATGGCACCAAATCCTCTCCAGCCCCATAGGACCATGTTGACGTGTTGAATTTCCTGCAACAAGTTTTGAATCTCAGGCTGGGCTCCCCACGTTCCCGTCTCATGGCCCACCACCTCTCCTCTTCATCACCTCCCATGTCCAGGCGCAGCCCGGGCTGCAAACTAACCGAGTAGCTCAAGGAAAGTTTCCTGGGGAAGTGCTTCCAATGGAAAAGCAAAATGCGTGTGTGCAAAACCAAATGTATTTCTTTCATAAAACCCGAAGAAATGGAGCTACTGTCACTCCCTGGGCGTGGAGACTGGCGAGCAACAGTGGGTGGGTGACAGTCACAAAGTTCACGTACTGATTGAGCCAGCTGGGGGCACTGGGCGGTCCCCCAACGTGTGGCGCCAATGGCGCTCAGTCCACAGTGAGACCGGGATGGGGTGTCCCTGGGCTCTCCTTCCGACAGCTACTGAGCCAGCTCGGCCAGATCAAGGGTTCAGGTTCTATGCTGCTTTTCTTAAATTCTGATTAGAATCGTTCTCGACATATCTCCTCGCAGGCTTACTGTTTGGGTGTCCTGGACTATTTGCTCCCAGAAGCAGTTATGCTTCATTTCCACTTCTGGCATATTAATATTTTACACGGTGCAGGGGTTCCCGGAGTGAGTGGTATTTTCAGAGTGCAAGAAACCCATACACCGCCTGTAGGAGATATTTGGGCGACTTTGGGTTCCTTTGGGTTCTAACACACTGACGTACTCAAGATGCCAGAAACAGCGAGGAGTTTTTTGTTTTGATTTTTGCTTTGAGGTGGGAATCCCTCTTTTAAACTATTAATTTTAAGTACCTGCTACCTGCTTCTTCGGTTTCACAAATAATGCAGACTTTGACCAGAATATCCAACAACAATCCTGTCTCCCAGCAGTTGCTAAGTATTCCAAGAAGTGCGAGAGATCAAAGGACATTGCATCCATGATCTAAAGGCGGGAGCAACATGGGGCTGGCAAGAGAACCCTTTCTTCCCATGTCCATTTTCCTATGACAAAGACCAGTGTGAAGTGCAGACTCTATGGCCTGAAAGTTTTCCAAATCACACTGGTAAACCCCTGATGGATCACTTCCCAGCAAGGGGCACGGAGGGAGGGATCCTACAGTTTCTCCCCCCGCCCGTCTCTCGAAGTTCTGATTTCATCTTTGTTCCATTTTACCAATTCTTTCCAGGGAATTGCCTTTTGAGGATAAAGCAAAGGTCTGTTAAAAAAAACAAAACAAAACAAAACAAAACAAAAACCCCTCTGTGTGTGTGTGTGTGTGTGTGTGTGTGTGTGTGTGTAGTGTGCATGCGTGCATGTGGTTCCCTCCATTCCCAGCTGTTGCTTAGCTAGCTACACAACTTGCAGCCTGGAAGTGATTCTTTATGGTCATAATTGTCATGTGGGTAGGTGACCACCAGGTGCTACCTCAACGCTGAGATGCAGGGCAGTGCAGTGGCAAGACTGTGACCTCCACAGTCCATCCAACTCAGCTTTTAAATTCTAGGCTCTGTCACTTATTAGTGGACAAGTCATTAGGCTTCTCTGGGCCTTAATTAACTGATCCCTGAAATGAGGATTAAGCTCTCCACTTTGCTGGGTGGCTCTAAGGGTTGTGGTGAGGGTGCTAGACACGTAAGTTCTCAAAAATGAACTATCCCGGTGTTCAGACCCTTGCACGGTGATGGGTAAGAAAACAGTAAATCGGATTCATTTTCTTTCAGGGGAAAATGCAAACAAGAGGGAAGAGCTGATAAAATGTTGGATGAATGATTTCAGGGTCTAGAGGAGGCTACAGTTTGAATATCTGAATGACAGATATGCACGTTAGCAGAGTCCTTGTTGCTTAGGAAGTGCCAAACGTTTGACAAACGTAATTCTTCCTAATGCTCCGTGTTTGCCCTGCAGAGGTCTAGAGACTGACAGATTCATAAAGTCCTGTGCTACTCAGTTACTGTTATACTTCTTGCCAATGTTTCAAGCCACAAAAAGAAAAACAAAGCGCGCCCACCTTGCCAAGGCTTATAAAAACTGTACAGTAGTTGCGGAAAGTTTTCAAGCAAGGAATTTCTCCATAACCTAGATTATTTGTGAGGTGTGTTTTTTTTTCTTAAAATAGAAAATACGTTCCTTGCCCGAACCAATTCCCATGTTAAACGTCAGCCTTCATCACTCATTTTTATTACCAGTCCAAACACAGACTTTCAATGGAGGCCATTTACAACGCACAATAAAAAGGATTCATTACTCATTTTCCTCTTATTATCTTTCAATTGCTCTAGCTTGAGATAGTGCTGAAAGTGGATATTCAGGCCCTGGTAGCCGGGACATTACAGGAATGCAATTAATGTTAATACTTAACGTCCTCAAACACCAAGACGAGGAAGACGCTCTCTTTCCCTAATCCCTTAGTTCAGGCTATTTTTCGTCACATTTGTCATAGGAAGGCCTCCCTCTTTTATTCAACATGATATATCTCCCTCTTGGTCTGTAATACTCACCGGCCCCATTCAGTTAGCCTAAAAGATTTTTCCTTACACACACACACACACACACACACACACACACACACACACATACACAAGACACAAGACACAAAGAGAGAGAGAGAGAGAAAAACACCCACCACGTTTGCCTCATAATTAAGTATAATCTCTCTAGAAACAAGCTGATAACAACCACTAAAAATTGAGTCTTGAGATTGAATTCCAGGGCTGCATGCACGTAATAACAGTTTTGGGGTCCAAACCATGTCCTGGCAGTGAGCCCGTGGATTATGACCTTCCCTCCCACCACCTCTACCTCTCTCAGGATTGATTGCACTGTACTCATCAGAATATGACTTTGATACTTAGAGGTCACTAAGATTGGAGTTAATAGGTTCTAGAAAAATAGATTTTGAAAAACACCACTGTCTACCGTAATTCAAGTCAGTGTTGCTTCGCTCATATATAATACAAATTGCTCTTTTATTAATAATAATCAGTTGGCAACTTGCTCAGTGAAGTTCTAAATCATTTACAAATTGCTCAGTTTCTGTACGTCTATTCCTGATACATTTAACTAAACACACCATGGATGTCCACAAACTGGAATTTGCTTTCAGTATACTGGGGGACCCTCAGTAGATCCTGTAGGCTCTCTACAGTTCCATCTCCTTGCCAGTAGAATGAGTACAATAATACTTAGTTCTTAAGGTTCTTGTGAGGAACAAAAAGAATAATGCCCATAAAACATCTATTGTCGTGCCTGGAGTATATTAAATGCTCCATAAATATTAGCTATTATGTCTGCCCTCACCACTTAGTAGGTAACTATTATGTGATGGGTGCTTTTATGTACTATCTTAATTAATCCCTGCAAAATTCTGTATAGTTGTCATTATTATCCGCATGTTACAAACCGGAAAACTGGCGAGATGAAGTAAGTTGCTAGTATGTTTCAGACCTCCCGCTGTCCATCTCCAGTGCCTTGGAGGCTGGGTTGGGTTTGGAAGGAATTGGAGTCCATGCCATAAACATCTGGTCACTTCCCACCTCTACTGTCTTGTCACCAGAGGAGTTTCCGATGATCACCTTCCCAGAGATTGAGTAGAGCTGTCCCGTGGACATTCCATTGCCTGGAGCAACAAAAGAGGCTCATCCAAGTGAGAACTGTTGATCATTGCTTTGATTAAAGAAACTTAGCGCTACCTTTTAAGAGAAATCCTCTCCAGTCTTGGGTAATTTATAGTATTAGGGGAAGGCAGGGAATGGATTATTGGCAGAAGGGTTATAGCATGACATTGCTATAAATGTTTGCATGAAAGTTAAAAATAGGGCAAAATATACCGTTCAGGTCAACTTCAATCGCACAGCTCAATTCCGTTTATTCATGATACGAGCCGAGCTTCAGAAAATGTGCTAAGGATTTAAGATCATGTCAACTTTCATCTCCTTAACAGGTAGGTTTCCTGAGCCAAAAAAAGTTAGCTGAACTTTGAGTTCTATCCTTGAATAAGTCATTATGGAAGAGATCACTTAAAAAAAATTCAAAATGTGCACAAATGAACATCAAGTCATTCCACATAGAAGGGACATCTGGCAGTGTGTGAATTTAGAACATCCCTATTCAGTCATATCACTGACCTAATGCCTCGCTATTTAAAAGTACTGCAGTGGGGTCAGATAGGCTTTTCACAGCTTTATAGGTGGTTGATCCTCTCTATTTCATAGGAAGCAGATGGGGAACGGAAAGGGGGAGAAAAAATTGAAGGAAGAATCGGGAGGCCGCTCCCACCTCCAGGCCAGATGCCTTCACGGTACCTTAGTTAATTCTCCCGACAGCCTGGGCTGCCTATATCCCCTTAGGCCACTGCACTGGGCCCAGCAATATCATGCCCCAATTCTGTCCTCATTTCTCTACTTGGCCTCATCTTTTGGAGCACGCCTTGTGCGTGTGGATTTGACCTCTGCTGTCTTCTTCCCAGCTACATGATTGGCTCCTCTCAGATTTTTCCACCACACCCTTCTCTCTTCCTAAATTTTACTTCTGATTTTACCTGCCTCCTCATCTCCAACACTCCAGCCAGGCCCTCCACTCCCAACCAGGTCCTACTGCTACCTGCATTTTACCAGCCTTGGTATCATGACCTGGAGAACACCTCCACAACCCAGGAAGGTGAGACATACTCTCCCTATTTTATAGATGGAGAAAATGAAGGTCAAAGGAGTTAAAAAAAAAAAAAAGTGAAGTTCAAGGCAACAAGTTTGGTTTTGGAGCCAGAATCAGAACCTTGAATTCATGTGTTTGACAAGTTAACTGACCCGTAAAGACAAGCCGTTCTTATCTCAAAATTCATGCTTTTAAAACTGTACCCCGGAAAGCACCGGTGACAAGATTGTCTTGTTGAATCTCCCATATGATGATTCCAGCCCAGGACCTCCCCTCCCCTTCACAGACCCTTCATACATGCTGGGGGCTAGGGCAGGTGCTGAGGAAAGGGCTCGTAGGGGTGGGAGCTACTGCGCGTTAGATTTTAAGAGAGAAAACATGGGGCGCCTGGGTGGCTCAGTTGGTTAAGCGACTGCCTTCGGCTCAGGTCATGATCCTGGAGTCCCGGGATCGAGCCCCGCATCGGGCTCCCTGCTCAGCGGGGAGTCTGCTTCTCCCTCTGACCCTCCCCCCTCTCATGTGCTCTCTCTCTCTCTCTCATTCTCGCTCTCTCAGATAAATAAACAAAATCTTTAAAAAAAAGAGAGAGAGAGAAAACAATTGGCAAACATATAATGGACCAAAATACACTGACAATGAGGACAAGGGGGGAAATGTGTGACTTTCATTTATCCTTAAATCAAAAAGCTACACTGTGAATATCTAAATAAGAGAAACAATCAGTATCAATCTCTATATCCACTGGTGGTGTTTGCCCCCCGACCCTCACACAATATTTCCATTTTCAAGTTAGTTCACTTAGGCCCTTAAATTTAGATGATTCTCTTGATGCTTTTATTCAGCCATCTCTTCCTCCTAAAACATGGGAGGAATCAAGGAATATTAGTGCTGTCAATAAATAGTAGGTAATCATCTGGACGGAGCATTGCGGGAACAGTATGATGGAGGCAGAGGACTTCCTTCCACCTCCTTCTCAGTGCCATTCTTCCTACCCAGGAAGGGTCTGCATTCACCTTGGCACCTTCTCTGCTCAGAAATCTTTTTCTTAAAAAAAGATTTTACTTATTTATTTGACACAGAGAGACACAGCGAGAGAGGGAACACAAACAGGGGGAGTGGGAGAGGGAGAAGCAGGTTCCCCGCTGAGCAGGAAGCCCGACGCGGGGCTCGATGCCCAGACCCTCAGATCATGCTCTGAGCCACCTAGGCATCCCGGAAATACCCCGCGCTTTGCCACCAAGGAGTCTTGGCCTTTTCTAGCTGTGTGCCCATGAGTCTGCGTTTCTTCCACTGTAAAAACGCAGATAATAACTACCTCACACGGTTTCGGGGGAGAATTCAAGAAAAGAATGTTGGTAAAAACTCTTAGCTTTCCCCAATAGAAAAGGAGGACCTAGTGGATTGGTACCAGCTATCTGTTTGCTTCCTTCTTTCCTTCTGGCAAAACCCAGTGTAGCAGGAGAAACAAATGTTTCCTAATCCAAAAAATGGAAACACATGCTCAAAAAATGACCGAGCCATCACAGATCATGCAGATCTAAGTGGAACACCATGTAGTGGCTAGCCCAGGATCTCCTAATAACACGTTTTATGCCTAACTCAGCAAGCGTGCCTTGGAAAGTGGATCAGTTTCTCTTTCTGACACTCTTTCTGAGGGAGTCCATGGAAAACACGTTAATAGATGTTCCCGAGTGTAACCAGCATGTTGGAAACAAAACCGTGGACTGTTAGGAAGCAAAATAAAAAAGGAAAACCAGCTAGATTTCCTGTCTGCTAAATTCAGGATTTTCAACTTTATTAACCAAACCATTTTCTTAATTGCATACTTCATTAGAGGACTGTTAGAGTAACTTACAAAACATTTCCATCCCTGGGCGCCTGGGTTAAGCGTCTGCCTTCAGCTCAGGTCATGATCCCAGGGTCCTGGGATCGAGTCCCGCATGGGGCTCCCTGCTCCTTGGGAGCCTGCTTCTCCCTCTGCTTCTCTCTCTCTCTCTCTCTCTCTCTCTCCCTCTCTCTCTCCCCCACTGTCTCTCATGAATAAATAAAAAAATAAAATCTTTAAAAACAAAACAAAACAAAACAAAACATGTCCATCCCTGTTTTCATACAGCCTGGGTAAACTTGTAACACTCCAGCCCGGTCATATGTCTTCCTGCAATCCGTTGGTTACTTCAGGGAGGAAAGAATTTGTCCTGTTCTTTTCAAACACAAATTATCTACTGCCTCTCTTCCTATGCTTCTCTCACAGAGTATGGCCACCTCTGGTCCTTCAGTTCACTCTTTGTTTCTGCTAACACCATAAACTGTCCCTAGGGAGTTCTGGCTAAACATAATATTAAATAGTCAGCAACATAATCAATTATTTTACCAGCAGGAATGGCTTGCTTACTTAATCTCTCTTTCAAAAGCAGTCATTTCTAGAAAGGCATTCCATGCTTATTTTGACAGCATCAGGAAGCCCCATTGTTAATCAGAAGCATGTTAAATCAAACAGACATACATAAAGACAACAGCCAAGATTTGTCAGCTGGATTGACTTTTACAGCGTAAAGCTGTAAAAACATTTTATAGGAGGAAACCCCATACAGCAGCACTGTAAGCGCACACCGTGTGACAGAGATCAGCCCAAGAAGAATCCAGGGACAGAGTTGTGCGTTAGATAACCAATTTCCTTTGGATTCACTATTTTTATAAGACAGGCGTACTCGGAGATTCCACACTAACGATGGGAAAGAATAGTAAGAATTAATGGGTGTATAGAAAGGAGAAAGAGGCGATGATTCTGTATCACTCTATGTATTGGTTGATTTATTTTGACAGGTGCAGTTTAGTCTTTAACGATTTCAAATAACACTTCGTAGTAGGATACTGAAAGTCCTGCTGTGTGTGTGTATGTGTGTGGTAATAAAATGTTGGTAATAGAAGTCTGAGCAGCTAAATCTTCATTAAGAATAAGTGGTTCTTCGGGGTTGTCTGTCAGTGAAGTGAAATTATGCAGGTCTCTGTACCTTATGATCTGATTTTGTGATCATCATTATTTGTCTCAAGTTCAGAATACAATTTCTTCCTGAAGACAACCCTGAGAATTTATCGGGCTGATAATAATTCCAGCTCTGGGGCCGAGTTTTTTACCTGACTTCAGTGTGTTGCTTTGTTTTCTGCCTCAACTTCCCAAAGATGCAAACTAGGTAGAGTCATTTCCTGGTGAGAGAATTAATTAACATCTGTAAAGAACTTTAGGATCTCTTTATGAAAGAACTCTTCAGGAGGGAAAATGTTATGCCCGGTGAGATAAAAGAGCAAAGACTGTAGATTTCAAAAACCGTGGCAGTTATTGAAGAATAAAAAAATACCAGAGGGATATAATTATCTTCAGAAAGACATATATCACCCGACAGACTATAATACAGTGATGAAAGATATATTAAAAAGGAGTTTGATGAAGCCTTCAGGGAATTAGGCACCATGTTGTCGGCAAGACTACTGAGAATCATATTGTAAAAACTCTAAATCACATATGATCCGGAAGACTGAATGAAATGAGATTGGTTAAATTGAAACCTAACTGTAGGGCTTCTTTCTAGTAAATCACCTCAAACTCTTCATGACATGTGTTTTCTTGGCGCCTCTACTGCCCATTGCATGTATTCTAATTGGGGCTTCATTATTGACTCAGATAAGCCTTTCCATTCTTCCTCACAGACCTGAAGAGCCAGATAATTGAGGAATATAAGTTGAATTTCTCTGTCCGTCTTTCTCTCCTTCCCTCCCTCTTTGCTTCCCTGCCTTTGGATTGGAAGGCAAGAGAGGAACATTCCAGATATGGTCCGAGTAACTCAAGGTTAAAGAAAATTCCGTCCCTTCACTTCACTTTGTGCTTGCTAACTCTCACTCAAAACATGGCCTGGTGGGTTTAACAGTATTTTTTAACATTTTTATTTTTAACAGCCCCATTTGGGCCGAAAGCATGATACTTCTGCAAAGTATTGGGAAATACCATGTTTCTTTTTGTCAAGGACAAATGACTGATGCGCCAAGACTCTTTCTGAAGAGGATCTTGAGAGTTTGGCTCCGGGATAATAATTCCTCCCCAGTACCCACTACTCTCCTCCACGCAGACATGCACACTGAGCCAACGAGGGAGACGGTTGCGTCCAGTGGGAACTGCGGTCCCGGGAATGCCTCAGGTCTTGCATTTTCCCCAGCAGTGCTGATCATTTTTTAACCATAGGCAATTAGGAATTCTCAAATAATAAGTCATTTGAACGAGAAAAAAGAAGTTTCTTTGGAATAAATCCCAGAGGAGGATTATCATTTTTAGAAACTTGAAACTCATGGCCAATTTAAGACATAAACCCACACTGAACAGTCAATGTGATCACATGGGTGCAAGCACTCACTATGGTGCTAGGTACACAGTAAGAGCTTAAAATATCCCAGCTGACTCTTTTGCACAGAAGGAAATCAGTGTTGAGAAAGAGGCTGGTACCTATCATAGGTGATGTGGACAAATTCAACAGGATGAGCATATGCAATCTGGATATGAATTTGGGGTATGAGAGCTGGATGTTGCTGTGGACTGATTGTGTCCCCCAGATTCATATTGGAATCCTAATTCCTAGTGTGATGGTGTTGGGAAGTGGGGCCCTTGGGAGGTGATAGGTCATGAGCGTGGAGCCGCAGGAACTGGATTAGCTCACTCTCTCTGGGCCCTGTGAGGACACAATGAGAAGGTGCTCATCAGACACTATTAGATCTGCAGGCACCCTGACCTTGGGCTTCAGCCCCCAGAACTGTGAACCACCCAGGCTGTGGTTATAGCAGCTTGAACTAAGGCAGATGTCAGCTATGGTTATTCAATTCAGCTTTGAGAAACCAGTAAGTGTCACATTTTAAAGACCTACTATTGCGTACTATTACTCTTTCTAAGCATTTGGGGAGCTAATTCAATTTTCAATCTGCATCTAAATACTAATTAATCATTAACCCCTCCCAAGAAATTAAAATTGAGACCAACCATGTTTAAATAATCTATAATTGCTTTATCTTTCCCATGGATGAAAATACAAATGCTTCTTTCCCCCAAAAGGAAAAGAGAAAAAAAAATTCTTCTAATAAATACTTAGCTGATTTGATACTGTTTGGAGAATCAATGGAGAAATTGAAATGATGGATAATCATAGTGTACAGTGAAGATGTTGCATTTAACATTTATATTTTTAGAAGAGGATTACATTTTAAAATATTGCAGTAATTACCATATCCCAGAGAAGACAGCCTAAGAAGAATCTTTTTCTTTTTTTTTTCTTTTTTTTTGCAGTTGCACCTGTGAACTGGGTGGAAAAACGGATGTTAGGAAAATTACCCTCAGTAAGGAAATACACTTTGCCCAATACACCGTACAAATTTGTAGGGTTAAGGGTGGCTAGGGGTACATTGATTATAGAGGTCAACTGCTTACATAGAAGCTGGAGTTACTTCCCATTTCAGCATCACCCCTCATTTCCACGCATAACCACAAAAATTATTTATACACATAGCGGTCATTTTATAACAATGTGTAAAACAGTTTTGTATTAATAACCTATATTTTCCAATTTGGATTTTAATCCTGTCTCCATCAAGACTGAGCCATGTGAGTTGGGCTCCTTCATAGCACTTAGTGTTTTTATACATAAAACATTGAGATTGAACAAGGTCAGTGTTTCTCAAACACGAATGTGCATTTAAACCATCTGGTGGTCTTGTTAAATTTGGGCAATCTAAGGTGGCGCCTGAGAGTCTGCCAGCCCCAAGTGATGTTAGTGGCATTGCTCTGAGGACCATATTTTGGGTAATGATAATAATTCATACATTTCCGTTCATCTCTCTGAGATATTTCTTTAGGTGAGCAAGGATTCCTCTTTCCAGTGTCACACTGCTTGAAATTGTCTATAGAGTTTAGGACACTTGATACCTTGCCTTCTCTCAGCACCTTGGAAAAGGTCCAGCTTAGGTTTCACTTTTCACTGTTTCTTTGGAGTCTCTCTCAGAGGCTGGACGTAGTCAGTTTAATAACAACCATGAGCTGGGAAATGATTAAATTCAATTCACCCAAACTTAAGAACACAGATCCTGGCATTGATACAATGACCTTACTCTCCAACCACGTTACCTTCAATATCTCTTAATGTTCTTTGAGCACAATTATCACTCCATACAAATAGCCATTGTATTTCCTTTCATTTCCCCGGGACTGTGGTCCATCCCCTCAAACGAGGCAACTCTCAGAGTTTCCAGGTGAGGGAAATGGGTCTAGATGCTAGAAAAAGGGGCCAAAATTCAGAGTTCTTAGCTCCGTCAGTGACAGTGAGATGTTTATCTTAGACATAACAACAAACAGCAACACTGTCTTATTGAAGCACTGGGTTATTTCTATTTATCTACTATAAAATACTTTAAGAGGCTTACTAACATAAGCAACCCTCCCCCCACCAAGCCCATCTGAGGATCTTGGGTGAGTTAGTGCGTTTTGTTTTCCTTACCTGTAAAATAAGGGAAACTTTTCATAGGATTGTTAAGATTAAGTGAGTCAATGCCTGTCAAGTATTTAGAACTATACTTGGAACATAGTGAGTACAGTATAAGTATTTGCCAACATTGCCACTCAAGATCAATGATTAACAAGATATTCAATCTTGTTTCAGACCATAGGCATTTATTTATCTCTTAAGCAGATATATATTTCCTGCTTGGTGTATACACACTATTATTTAGCGGTCATGATAATCCCTAGTGTTGTTTTTTTTTTAAGATTTATTTATTTAGAGAGAGGAGAGTATCGGGGTGGTGGGGAGGAGGAGAGGGAGAGAGAATCCTCAAGCAGACTCCGTGCTCAGTGCGAGCCCGATACGGGGCTCGATCTCACAACGCTGAGATCATGACCTGAGCTGAAATCTAGAGTCGGCAGCTTAACCAACTGAGCCACCCAGATGCCCCAATAATCCTTTGTGTTAATAAAGCCTTACAAATTATAACATCTTGGGATTTTATAAATATTATGATTCCAAGATTATTTCAATTATTTTATTGTATGTACGCAATTGCGCAGGATAAAAATTGCATGACACCAATTCTGTCCTCCCAAAACGTACAGATTATGGGGGAGAAAGACTAGAAAGATGGGTACTTAAGTCAGTGTAATATAACAAAGAAGGCCTATTCCTCAGTCAGAGTTGGTAAGTATTCAGTATTTCCTATCCACTGCTCAACTGCAGAACGAAGAAGAAAACCCAGGTAATTCTGTGACTGCTTCGGTTCCTCCATTTCTTTTAACTCCCAAAGATTTCATTTTAATCTTAATAAAATTATTTTTCCAAAATGGAACTAGAACCATTGTTTTTCTGATCATGAAACTAATACATGGAAAAGCATAAACCATCTCAGGAAGGTTAGGGAAGACAGAGTTAGAGGTAGGCACATGGGAGGGAGGGAGCCTTAATATTTATTGTTGACTCTTTTGCAGCTTTTAAATTTTGTGCCACATGCAAGCATTATCTTTTAAACATAAGGTTTTTTTCTGAATTAATAAATGCATATTGTAACATACATCACACGATATATAGAAAGTTACACAGTGGAAAATGAAAATATGCATAATGCCACCATAAACTTGACATTTTAGTATCTGTGTTTCCAGATTCCTTCCTTAGGCATCTACACATGTATTTTTTTTTCCCCACAAAAATGAGATCATAGTATATATGATATTTTTGAAATGTTTTCCATGCCAACAAATATAAATCTACAACATAATTTTTAATGTCTGTTATTATGTTTTATTATACTTTACACAGTTTAATTGAGCACCTATAAGTTAGTACTTTCAACACTTTTGTGATCACTATCTTTGTACATACATATTTGTTGTACTTGTCCTGTTTTCTTAGAATATACTTTTAGGGGTGCCTGGGTGGCTCAGTTTGTTAAGCGTCTGACTTGGTTTTGGCTCAGGACAAGACCTCATGGTTCATGGGATTGAGCCCCTATAGTCTCCATGCCCCCGGAGTCTGCTTGAGATTCTCTCCTTCTGCCCCTCCCTGCACTCATGCTCTCTCTCTCTCAAATAAATAAATCTTTAAAAAAAAAAAGGATATAGTTTTAGTAGTTCAATGGTTGGGCACAAGATCTGCATGTAAAGTGGAGATTTAAAAGAAACATAGTATGGATAAAACAATGAGCCAATGAGCCATGTCCCTCGGCTCTCCCACCCCGGGAAAGCGGTGCATGGTGGCTTACACGTAGGAGCAAAGGGGATGGAGCCATTCTTGCTTCTCCAGGCTGCAAGCAGTGGTGCTGGCTCACCTCAAGCATCCTCTTTAACATGCCAGTGGGGAAATGATGGAAGGGACAAGATTGGGTCCTGGCAACAAATTATGACTGATGTTCCTGGCAGGATTTTATTTTTGCCTCTCTGTTGTCCAGAAAAATGCCTTGCTTTCATCCTTGAAACAGCATTAGATTTATTTCTGCTAATGGACTTCGAAGTAGTTAATGTTGATGTGGTGGCCAATACTCTCCTTCATGGGGAAGGAGATAGAATTTGAAGGCAATCAGATTGCGAAGCCTAGATGACATCTTGCACCAAAGTAGAGGAGAGAAATGGAAGAAAATGGAAAACATTAGATAGAGAAGTTCGAATGGGTACTTTAGTTCTCTGTTCCTCTCTCTGTTTTAACCCAAGGACATTTAGACTGAAGGTGGTTAATTCACTCATTCAACGTCATAGAGGTGATGAAAGGCTGCCCAGAAGCAGAAGCGGAAGTTACACCCCAAACTGTGGGTCAGAGTCATTTGCATTATACCGCGGGAGCCTAATTACGATAATGTAGGGTCATTAAAGACGAGATAGTAGTTGGCAAGTCTTTCATCTAGGATCTTGCCTTCCTGAATGGTGCAAGCACTGGAAGTCACATATTCCTGGCTGCTGAGCTGTGAGCTTGTAGAAGAGCAGAGTTAATGGCAGGAGCTGATACCCGATAGCAACCCTTGTTTCTGCCGGCCTTCTGGATACTGGCGATCTAACGGGTAATTTTTTTAATTTTTTTAAATTTTACAATTTTATATATGTATTTGACAGAGAGAGAGCACACAAGCAGGGGGAGAGGCAGAAGGAGAGGGAGAAGCAGACTCCCCGCTGAGCAGGGAGCCCGATGCAGGCTTGATCCCAGGACCCTAAGATCATGACCTGAGCCGAAGGCAGACTCATCACGGACTGAGCCACCCAGGTGCCCCCCCTAGTGGGTTATATTTAAAGGATCTGCTCTCTACAGGTGCTGGTGTGGAATGTGGCCTTGTCCTCTGACTATCAAGGCAACTAATGAGATAAGGCTTGGATAATGCCTGCAATCTACTTGAAAATCAAGAAAGAAAAGTTTATGAGCAGGAAATATTTTAGACATCTTTGTTTTTCGTTTGGAAGTGTGGTAGCTTCACAAAGAAAAGGAAGACAATTTGCCGCTCTGACCTCACATCCTATTTTGGAACCATGGCAAGGATAAAAAAAAATGGAGGTGTCTTTTTCATCAGGCAAAGTGCTCAATGGCAAGGGATCTCTCAGTGTCTCCTGTGTTCATTTGCAGGAACCTTCCTAAAGTACAGCAAGCACCTTGCCATTCTCACTCAGGTGGTCAGTAAACATGCCCCTCTTGAATAGGTTCCTACTTGATCTGTTCTTGTAAGTATAGATTATGTAATATCTAGAATTTAGGTAGAACATATTCACTTCAGCCTTTCTGAGAGATAGACTTTGTGTTTATGGCATTTCTTTCATCTTTTATTCAACAAATATTTATAAAGCACCTACTGTGTGCCAGGCTCTGTTCTAGGGGAGTGGGTTATACAGTCATGGATAAGAGAAACTCCCTACTCTCATCGTGCTATGATAATGGGAGAGACGGGTAATAAGTTTTCTTAAAAATGATATGATATTGATGACGGTAAGTCCTGGGAAGGAAAATGAAGCAGAGAGGCCCTGGGGGCGGGCTGTTTGTACATGTAGAGTGGCCAGGGAAGTAGAAACCTGAAAGAAATAAAGGAACAAATTGGCCAATACTTGAGCAAGCATATTCCAGGCAGAGGGAACGGCCAAGGCTAAGGAAGGAGTGTGTTCAGCCTGTCTAAGGAAGAGCGGACCCAACTCCAAGCAAAGCAAAGGAGGGAAGCAGAGGACAAAACCCGATGGGAAGGTGAGAGGGGGAAGCAAATAGGCTGTGTGAGGACGTCAGATTCTCACTTGAGTCGGAATGGAAACCACGGAGAGTTTGAAGCAGGGAGTAGCATGATTTGATTGCCTCTTTCAGAGCTCACCTTTGTGCTTCTGTATGGAGCCCTGAAGCAGAGTGTAAGAGGAGAATCAGGGAGACCAGTGAACTCACCTGGAGTCAGGTGAGCCTGGTGGCTGGGACCAGGGAGGGAGGAGGTGGTCCCAGCACCTATTCTGAAGGGGGGGCCAAAGCACTTTGCAGTATCTATTGACTGGGGCACTGCTGATAGAGGAAAGATGTTGGGGTTTGGAGCTGGAATCCAAGAAAGAATTCTTAAGACATCTTCGGTGCAAAAAGGTGGTTTCATTAAGGCACGGGACAGGACCTGTGGGCAGAAAGGACTACACTGGGGCCATGAGGAGTGGCCCATTTTATACTTTCAAGTTGGGAGGGGGTTAGAGATAGCGTAAGTCTCTAAGAAATTTTGGAAGGAAGGTTTCCAGGACCTTGAGGAGGCTAGCTATTGTTAGGAAAAGGTCATTTATGACTATCTAATAAAACCTTAGTCATGAGATCCTTCAGATGTATACTGGTGGGTCATATGCTTGGGGGATGATTGCCAACATATATCTCGGGGGGTAGAGACAAAGGAAGTTTCCAGAAGTATTTTTATATGTTAAAGAAGACTTACAGGATCTTGGCGGGTTCGGCTAAGATTGCCTTTTGCCCTTAGCAAAGTATTAACATCGACCTAGCTGAGTTCCTAGAGGAAGGTCACTCTGCCTGTTTCAAGAACTTGTAAATGGACTGTACGTAGTAAGGAAATTTAATTTTTCTTTTGCCTTTTTTCCCACACCACTGCCCTTATGTCTACAGTAGCAAAACTGAAAGATACTCAGTAAAATATAAAGCGTCAGAAACTGTGACTGAAGGTAGAGTTGTCACCAACATGTCAGTTTATAAATATACAGATTGAATTTTTATATCCATCTGTCTCTAGTGATTAAAATAAAATAACATGGTATGGGAAAATAATACGAAGAAATGCCAGGGCAGAACCCCGGAATCAGATGGGCCTCGGGCCGTAAACCATCCCCAGGGGTTCAGTCCCGTAAGCGGTGGGAGGTTTTAGAAGCCTCCAGTCAGTCATCTCAGCCTGATTCCCAAGTATCTCTTCTGTGGTGAAGGAAGCCAAAGCATAGAGCAGGGTGAACCCAGGACAGGTGCAGAAAAACAGGAACAGTAGAAAAATAAATAAGAATAAAAATAAATAAGTAAATAAAAATGGGAACAGTAAGGTTGTGTTTATGGCCACAAAAGAACCAGAGGAAAGTGACATCTCTAAAGCATCCCTTAGAACCCCCTGTATTAGTCAGGATTCCCGAGAGAAACAGAAGCAAAAGTGGGGTTCTCCAGAGAAACAGAACCAATTGTGTGTGTGTGTGTGTGTGTGTGTGTGTGTGTGTGTGTGTGTTTATTTTAAGGAATTGGCTCACATGATTATGGAACTTTGGTCAGTCCAAAATCTACAGGTGGGAGACCCTGGGCAAAGCTGCAGTTCAAATCCAAAGGCTGTCCATTGCAAAATCACCTTTGCTTGGGAGAGGCCAGCCTCTCGTCTATTAAGGACATTCACAGATTAGAAGAGGCAATTCACATGATGGAGGAAAATCTGCTTTACAATTTAAATGTTAATCTGATCCCAGAACTACCTTCACAGAAACATCGAGAATGATGTTTGACCGAATATTTGGGCACCATGGCCTAATCACGTTGCCACATAAACAGTTAGCCATCAAACATGCCCCCCCCATGCCGAACCTCCATAGGCTCACACTTTTGCAAAAAAGGGGAGGGGCTCGGGTATAACAATGCTGGTGTAATTTATTTCCCCCCTGATGGTGCCCCCAAATTGGTGGTCTGAGGATATACCTTTTTTTAAAATAGATGAATAAATGAATTGCATACTTCTCTCGGGGCGGACTGTACGGTTCTTCTCTCCTACTCCCCACCGTGATTGCAGATGGCTGTTTTACCATTAAAATTCCCAGTGCTCATTACAACACGTGCCCTCCTTGTTACCCATCACTCGGTCACCGCATCCCCCCAGCCCCCTCCCCTCTGAAACCCTGTTTGTTTCCTGGTGTCCATAGTCTCTCGTGGTTCGTCTCCCTCTCTGATTTCTCCCCCTTCCGATTTCCCTCCCTCCCCCTGTGGTCCTCTGAGCTATTGCTTATGTTCCACATGTGAGTGAAACCATATGATGATTGTCTTTCTCCGCCGGACTTACTTCACTCAGCATAATCCCCTCCAGTCCCATCCATGTGGATGTAAAAGTTGGGTATTCATCCTTCCTGACGGCTGAGTCATATTCCATTGTATATATGGACCACATCTTCTTTATCCATTCATCTGTTGAAGGGCATCTCAGCTCTTTCCACAGTTTGACTATTGCGGACATGGCTGCTATGAACATTGGGGTGCATGTGCCCCTTCTTTTCACTACATCTGTATCTTTGGGGTTAATACCCATTAGTACAATTGCTGGGTCATAGGGTAGCTCTATTTTTAACATCTTGAGGAACCTCTACACTGTTTTCCGGAGTGGCTGCACCAGCTTGCACCAAGTGTTATACACAACTAATTAATCATTAAACACTATATCAAAAACTAATGATGTGGGGCGCCTGGGTGGCTCAGTTGTTAAGGGACTGCCTTTGGCTCAGGTCATGATCCAGGGCCCTGGGATCGAGCCCCGCGGCGGGCTCCCTGCTCAGCGGGGAGTCTGCTTCTCCCTCTCCCGCTCCCTCTGCTGTGTTCCCTCTCTTGCTGTGTCTCTCTCTGTCAAATAAATAAATAAAATCTTAAAAAAAACTAATGATGTACTATACAGTGGCTAACAACATAATAAAAATAAATAAGTAATAAAAAAGAAAAAAATTCAAACACTAAAAACAAAACAAAATTCCCAGCCCAAGGCCTTTACATTGAATGCCAGGTGAACGGGGAAGAATCCATAAAAACACACACGTAAATGAGAACTTTACCCCTCATCCCCTCCTCTAGGTAAAACACAAAAACACTTTGTCTACCGTTGGTGGAGAAGAGACCTCGGGTTCTGGATGGTGGGCTCCTGTTAAGAGCCCCAGTTGAGGTAGACACCTTGCTTTTGAAGACAACACTGTCAGAGCCGCTTTGAAGCGAAGTTGCCAGCGCACTAGCAAAAATTCTCCTAAGAGCCCAGGACTGAGGCTCAAGATAGAATAACGATAATACAAACGACAGTTCACCCCGGTATCACTTTTGAAGCTGGCCTAGTGCTGGTGTACCTGGTGATGAGAAAGATTTTGAGGTCCTTTTTCCCTCGTTGGAGAGTCATAGTTTTGACAGCTTTTAATGTATTTTTAAAATATTTTTTAAAAATTTTTATTTATTCTTTTTTTTGATCCAGTAGCTTTTATAAAGGATGGTCCACGCTGCAGGACTCAGCATCTCCAACATGGTTACCTCACAAAAATTCGGTTTATAAAAATAGTTTTCTTCTTAAAAGTATCAGCAGCCTGTTGCTGGGGTTTCTCTCCAGAGGGATCTCTCCTCCTGCCCCCGAAAGACAAACAAACGCAAAATCAGTACACACGATGAGTGCAGACAATGGGTTTGTGGAACACACCAGGCGCTCAGAAGCTATGTAAACCACCTTTGCTTTCCAAAACCCAAATCCTTATTGTCACCTTTTCTTCCAAGAAGCTAAAAAAAGTGATAAAATTGTAATGACTTGTACGATCTTTCTAAAAGTATGTGCATGGCAATATCATACTCATTTTACAGAAGGGGAAAGAGACGTACAATCACTTCATGGTTTATGTTTGGGTCAATGTCAAAGCTGGGACTGAACTCCACCAACATTCGTGAGCTCCTTCTGTGTTCACATAACCCTGGCAAGTGTCAGATTCAGGGTCTGATCTTTAGATATTGATTTTTTCACTACTAAAAATTTGTCAAAAAGCTTTCCTTTAGTTGACAACTAGAATGAAGAGGAAAAAAAACCTGTTTTTTTTTTTTTAACTAGAAAATATCAGCTCATTCAATGTGATTTGTGCTACTGAGGGTCAAGAGAAAAGAAGGTGGAGATATTTCTGTCTCAAAGAACTTCCTGGTTTTAAAGATTTTTCTTCCTTTCTTTTTTTCTTTTTAGGAGCGAAAGGGACACTGAAAAAAAACTCCCAAGAAATACCAGCCATACATTAAATTTCTGTAGCTCTCTTCTTTCAAAGAGCCCAAAGCACTGTGAAACGCAAATACAAATGTGAAAGCAAGTAGTGCCTAGCTCAACGCCTGGAATAAAACAGACAATAATTGACAGTGATGTGGATTATAGAGCGGCCTTATAAGGTGTAAGGTGTCTATGATTTTCTTTCACTCATGGTTTGGACTTGGAAAATTAGTTTATCATTAAACAAAAAGGGAGAAAGAACTAAAGGAAATGTGGTTTTGTTTTTTTTTTTTTGTTTTTTTTTTTAGCATCCGAATCAAAGCTCTGCCCCAGTCGCTGGGTATATTGCTTCTCTCTCAATTCTCTCAATCCTATGAGGTAAGAAGTTATTATGTCCATATCACAGCTGTAAATCGGAGGCTCAGAGAAATTCACTGACTTATTAAGAATCTACTAAGGGATACCATTGAGATTTGAATTCAGGTCTCTTCATTTCTTCTAACATTTTTGGGGGGACTACAGTATTATTCTGTGACTACCCATCTCATCTGAATTTAAAACAATTTGTCTAGGAACATGCTATTGGTACCCTCATCTGCTTTTTAAATTGGGCATTAAAATTTGTTAGAATTTGAAGGATTGACAAAGCTTCACGAAAATAACATAGCATTGGTATATGTGAAGGCTTTGTTCCCAATGAGTAGAATAGAACTTCTAGCCTTTTGATATCATATGACCCAATTGCTAGCCACATTCTTGTTTTGGAATATTTTATTCTCATTTTCAGGACGGTGAAACTACGGAGCGATGCAGAAAGCATCATGGTAATGGGGAGAAAACACTCATTGAGGAAGAAAACGGAATCACATGGGGTACAAGATCATGGAATAGAGAAAACAAATTTGGGGTGTGGTCTGATTTGATCATTCGACATATAGTTATTAAATGTGAACTTAAAATATTTCAACATTGTATTAGAAATTTATGAATAATGCATATTTCGAGCAGGTGGCAGATGGTAGGAGATGTAGGTAATATTTCTTAAGCTTCTGTTATGTGCCAGTCTATCTCTCTAAAAGAGAAATTTTAATCCTCACGGTAAGCTGCAGTGGGGAGAAGGTGTCCTTAGCCCCATTTCGACGTGGAGGAAACTGAGTTAGAGAGGGAGGAAGAAGAGAGGAAGAGGGCGGGAGATAGATCGTGCAGAGCTGGGATTTAAGTAGAAGTCCTTCCAGCTTCCAAATCCATGTTCTTTCCATTACAAGATGCAGCCTCATGGAGCAGACGTGGTTTCAGTAGAAACAGGGAGTGTCTGAAGGCCTTTGGTGAGTTTGGCAAACAGAACCATTAACTTTTTGTGGTGTCCAAGTAGCCCCATCTTTAGCACGAACTGTTTCGGCTCTCAAATAGCATGAGTTAGAATACATATGGGCATATAAGGCACCAGCTCCGCCATTCACTAGGCGCTAGCTATCTTAAGCAATTCTGTAAGTTCTCTACGTGATAGTTTTCTCATCTGTAAAATGGGTATGATGATAGTAATTGCCCTGTAGGGCTTTATGAGGATTAATTAAGACAAATGCAAGCCGACCACTTAGCACAGAGCCTAGCATGGAATGTACAGGCAGTAAATGGTAGTTCTTTATTGTTGGTGCTGTTGTCATGTTCCAAGTGTCCTCAGCACTTTTTATCTTCAAGGTCACTTACAAGGTCATGGTCACAATTCCATGTTTCAGTGCCTTTTTTTTTTTTTACATTGGTGCTGCTCATCAACTTGTCCTTGGTCCCCCTTTTTAATTTCATTGCTAAATGACACAAGTTTCTTTACCCACTCCATACATGGTATTTAGATTCCAGGATCTCTATTCTTAGAAATAATGGGAGTGTTGTTTGGGGATGAAAACCTAGACCCGGGAGCCAGGTTGCCTGAGTTCAAATTCTGGCTCCAATACTGACTAGGGCTCACAGGTGACCTGGTTGCTTCTTTGCTCCCAGGCTCTCAGTTTCTGCATCTATAAAGTGGGCATAATAACACTGCCCACCCCATGGGTTTGCTGCGGGGTTAAATGAGTTAATAGATGTATAGCCCTTGGAAGAGTGTTAGGCACAGAGCATGTACTCAGCAGAGGTTAGCTGTTGTTTCGAATTCCCTAGCCAGAGGAAGTTTGCCTTCAGCAAATGTACTATATTGTTTACTCAGATTCATTTGTAACTGATTATGTTCTCCAGACTGTTTTCATTTATGTCATCCCTAAGTGATTGATTTTGATTCAGCATAAATGCAAACCAAGCAAGGAATGAAAGGTAGGCAGAGCCCAGAAACATTGAGGTCTTTCAGTTCAGCACACTACTCCATTTCTACTGGTTTAAAGGCTTCGAGGGAAACACAGTTCCCTTGTTGTGAAGACAGGGCTTAGAAACCACTGTGTGCCTGGGGAGTTCTTATGAAGGTAGGGTCATTTTCATGAGGATGAATGAATTCATTTCTAGGTATGGTATTTACTACGTCCATTAAGGAGGCAGGTGCAAAGCCACAGGTCCTAGAACATATGTAAAACTCCTGTTTATAGAGGCTACCTGCACAGTGAGAAAAAAGAAGAGGGGACCCTCTGGCTTCTCCTGGTGCCAGGCAAGCTCAGCCCAACACAGGGAACAGAGAAATGGGTTTTATTCAGTGTTAAGTATGGAATTGCGAAGAGCTGGAGCAGTCCAAAGATGGGACTGGCTGTCTCTGGAGGGAGTAAAGAATGAGGTGTCCCAACACAGACTGGAAGACTATTAGGAACAACGTAGGTAGGTGTTAGGCATGAGAGAGATTAGATCAGATGATCTTTACGGTTCCGTTCAATCCAAGAATCCAATGAAACTGAGGAAAATTGGGTTTGATCTCTTGGGGAATGCATGGACTTGGAAGCATTGGAACTGATCGTTTTGTTGTGGTTTCTCATCTGGAGGTACTAGCACTCTTTGCTTCACTTAGACTCTACATGTTAACTAACAGTTAATGCTTCTGTTGTTGAATATCATCAAACTATGATGGGGCACCTGGGTGGCTCAGTCGGTTAAGTGTCCGACTCTTGATTTCGGCTCAGGTCATGATCTCAGGGTGGTGAGACTGAGCCCTGCCCAGCTCTGTGCTGTGTGCGGAGCCTTCTTGAGATTCTCTCTCTCCCTCTGCTCCTCCCTCTCTAAAAACAACCAACAACCAACCAACCAACCAACCAACCAACCAACCAAACCCCAAAAAATTGTTATAGAAAGAAACTTTGTTCTTTCTTTGAAACGGAGCCAAGACAATCTCAGGACCTTTGTACTTACTGTTCCCTCTTCCTGGATGTGCTGTACTCCCCTCAAGCAAGCCCATGCTTGAATTATTATTATTGGAGCGGGCTTTCTGACCCCTCCTATGCCAATGTCTTCCCTACTTGATCTTGTTGCCACTTTCTATAGCTTCCCCTGTTTTCTTCTCTTCCATTGTACTGTCCTCCACAAGACATGTTACATATTTATTTATTATAGAGCTCTCTGAGATGAAAATTAAATACCATGGAGTATGAAGTGTCTATTTGGTTCACTGTATTTCTGAGGCTAGAACATAGGAAGTACTTAGTAAATATTGGTTGAATAAATCAATATGAGCAGAGGTTTGTTGTTATTTATCACTTGTTAATTTTCTTCTATATCTAATTTTTAAAACATTTATTTCTTCAAGAAATTGATTTGGGAAACCTTGAGAAATCTTTGCATCCCTCCCCCACCAAATATGAAATTAAAATGAAAACCTCTAAGAATTCATCAATTGTATCTATAAGAAAAAAAAGTATAGTGCTCTATTAAAAATCTAGTTATAAGGACTCATTTTAAAAAATGGAAAAGATTTTGCTTTTCAAAGAAACCCCTAAGTACTTTATATGCTATTCAAAGAATACATGATTTGATATGAATATATTTCTGTGTATTTATAACTAGAACTTCCAGATCATTACCTGTAATCAAACATAGGAAGAACTCAATTCTTCTCTTACCCGTGATGTCTGTTATTCCCCAAACTCTTTCCCTTAAAAAACAACAACTATATATATATGTATATATATACATATATATATATAATCTGAAAGCAAGTCATTATTTGTTTCCAGTAGATGGCACTGCAAATCAAGTCTTTATGGGTCTATTAACTATTACTTCTTTGATCATGATCATAATTATTTATTCTGTAGTAAGATCATCTGAAGTGACTTATACCGTGAAAACAAATAGGTTGGGGATTTTGAAGCTATAATAACGCTGGATTGACAGGGTCTGAACACTGGCATTTCTTCTCTGTATATGATAGTTGGATATTTATTTATTACGGCAGTGCATATAAAAATTGTCCACTTGCTTATACATGAAACCCACTGCTTGATGTGGGATTTCGGCTGCTTATTTTAATTTGTTTAGTCTATATGATTTTATAAGTCCAATGGGACTCTTTATACTTCTGCACAGTGTTGAATTCAGTCTCATTCAGGCCAGTTAACGTACAGAAGCAAAACCGTCCCAGGGTCATAAACCACATCCCAGACTTGTGCTGTTTGCGTGTGTGTGTGTGTGTGTGTGTGTGTGTGTGTGTGTGTGTGTGTGTATTGGTCAATATTTGGTCAATAAATATCCTTGCTCAGAGAGAATGTAAATGATTCCAGGCAACTCTAGCACCATGAAAAAAGTGATATACAGATGTGTTCTAGTGAGCATAATCTAGCTTTGTATATAAAGGAATATATGTTTAAAACATACTTGAAAACTGTTTCAAGACTAGAACACATTAAATGCTATCAGGTATGTAAACACACCTAGAACAGTATCTGGCACAAAGTGGGTACTAAATAAATTCCTTCTTCCCTTTCTCCTGTGGTAGAGGAATAAAAGACCAATATTTGAGAGTCGGGCTCTGCTCTGCAGCCCATGTAAGAACTTAGCTCTCCTTCCTCACTTCCGGAAATGGCTGAAAGCAAGGCTGCAAGATGGAGAAGGTTTTACCTGATATAAAATAAGATTCCCAAGGGAAGCCTGTGATACCTGGCGCCCACCTTCATAAGGAGCCTTAGAAGGTGGGTGTGACTTTTGTCCTGGTGTTCATTGTCCTCCACAGAGAAAGAAGCCACCAGTCAGAACGGACTCATCCACAAGGAAACCGTCTCTGCTTTTTAATTAAATGGGAGTTCAGACATCATGCGGTTTTTAATATGCCCTGTATACTGCATTCCCCCCCCCCCATCTTTTGCCAGGGAAGCCTGAAACTCCTTCAAATTATATAAGAAGCAATTGTGGGCTTCTGAAATTTCCAGAAATGTATGAGAAAGTGCTTTGTCTGCTAGGTTAGATATGTTTGTGGACCTCTACTCAACACTGTGTGCATTTAGTGTACTTTATCCATTTAAACAGTGATCTCCATCACCCCACTTTTTTCAGAAAAAGTCTCATGGGTAAACTGACCTCAGCCCTGACACTACCATGGATAACCAAGAAACCCCATGCAGCAAATATAAAACCCAGCGGTCATCTCAACGAGGCAGGAAGATGACCAAACAACACTTTTACTTCAGGGTCGTTGGGCAAAGAAGGCCCTTTCTCTCTCCTCCACGTGTTTTCTTCATTTTGTTTTCCTCTTTGTGACCCCAGAATTTACACGTTGGCCATTTCAAATGGACAGAGATGGTGTTAGAATATCATGGAAAGCAATTTGTGGCTTTCGCCTGGAGTAGATTGATAAGCACTCTTTAGAGTTTGAAAAGACCTTGCAGAACATCTAGTCTAATCCCTTACTCTACCCAGGAGAAAAGAATGGCTCAGAGAGGTCACTTGACTGAGATAGGTCACACAGGAAATTAGTGATGGAGCAGTGATGTGGTCGTCTGAATCCTCATACTGGAGCTCAGTGCTTCAACAGGGGGATCAGGGAAAAGGGTGAAAACACAGGGACGGAGTATCTTTAGATTTCACTTAGTGACTATAGAAAGGTGATGGAAGAATTCCATCTTACTAGCTTAAAACAAGACACGTTTGGCTTTTAAGCCTCTAGTAAGGTGAAGATTGTACAAATTCTTCAAATATTTGGTTATTTTGCGGGGGGCGGGGTATTTGGGAGACTTTTCCCCTCTCCTGTTTTTGTGTTAAGATAGTATGTCTATTATCTCTTTAGAGATTTGCTATATTAAGAAAGCATAATGGTTGGATTCTTTAGGGCATTTCCTTTTCTTTATTCTTTTTTTTTTTTTTTTTTTTTAAGATTTACCCACTTATTTGAGAGAGAGCGAGCATGAGCCGGAGGGGCATAGGGAGAGAGAGAATTTCAAGCAGACTCCATGAGGAGCCCAAAGCAGGGCTCAATCCCATGACCCTGAGATCCCAACCTGAGCTGAAACCAAGTCGGTGGCTTAACCGACTGAACCACCCAGGTGCTCCTAGGGCATTTCCTTTTCTCAGCGGGAAATGATAACTTAATCACAAAATAATTATGAGCAAACTGACCAATATTTTTCTTGCTGTGAAGACTGAAGCAAGATTTAAGCAATCCCAGATAACATAGATAAAATTAAAAAAATATGCATATAATTTTTAACTCTTCAGCAATAATTTTTGTGGAGTGATACTTTAGGAACCCACAGTATATGAGAAACTTTTCAACTCTTATTTTTTATTCCTAATTTGTGCTGTATCATCAAGCAAATGGAAATAACATCTATATATTTTATAATTAACAAATATGATTTTAATATTTTGTATAATTTAAGCCTCATCCATATGAAGGAATTCCGAAGTCCTTCTGAAAGCATAACTGGGTTGTGTAGGTGCATTTTAAAAGTCATGTAATTCATGGTTTAGCCATTGTTTAGGAATGAAATAACAGTTATAGCCAGTTGTTGTGATTAAAAGTTTCTTTTTGCCAAGATTTTCAGAAAATGTTAGCAATATATTAGAGAAATCTTGTGTGTTTAGTCATGAAATTTCCATGGTTAAATTTCTCTGAGTTGGAAAGTATCGTGTCTTTGAAACATTCGTGATTTTTACCAGGTTTTATCCTTGATTAACTATGCTGGATTCCCGCCCCCCCCATCTTTAACTGATTTTGGGGTGGATTCTACATCTGGATACCCATATCCCCAAAGTGTCTGGCTTTGAAATAAAAATGAAGTTGGAAGGTATTGGAGTGGGATGAAGGGGACACTTCAATTGCCTGCCGGGGTCTTCTAACCAAGTTTCATTGGCCTCATTGGTGGCCTTGGATACAGGAGAATGGAGGCAGGAAGCAAAATGGAAAGCCAAGGACCTTTCAAGAAGTCACGCGGAAAAAGCAATGAGAAAGTAGAAGGTTACAGAACTGGGAGAAATTGCGCGGTAGGCCACGTTGAGAGTCTTTGTGACAGCAACGTGATAACCATTGTGCACTGTGGCTTTCCTATTTCTTCATCACGGTAGGTACCCAAAATGGCCCTCCTGCACTCTGTTTTGTAGGGGTCTGAGTACCAAAAACATAGAGACTCCACGACTCTGGAGGAACTGCAAGATAATGTCTACACTGGTCATCGGGTTAGGGATTAGGTGTTCCTTTGCATTTGCTTTTTGTTTTGATGAACTAACGCTCCGAGCATGATAATGACTTCAGCCTGGTAAACAAGCCTGGAGACGCAATGGCGGGCTGCAGCTCACGTCGCCACAGCTCACCGAGAGGGAACACGCATTCTCCCCGTAAACAGGGGCGCTCCGGAAGTCCTGTGTAGGGAGCGGTCCCCTGCGGCCTCCCCCGGATTGCGCCGGGTCGCCGGGTCTGGGGGGCCCCGCAGGGGGCGGGCGGCTACGTCCCTCCCGTGAGCCTCCCCCCCGCCGGGCGGGGCCCCCCGCAGCCGGGGTGCACTCAGGACCGGGGGTCGGAGCCGGGCTGGTTGGAGGAGGGGACCGGCATTCAGGGCCCTTCTGCTGCGGCGCGCTCAGCGTTTGGGCAGGGTCAGAGCTGGCGACCCCGTCCAGGAGAAGGGCGCGCGGGTTGCGTCCCCAGCGGTGCAAATCCTCTTGACATGGGATGGTCCCCGGTCTCCTTCGCTCCTTCCCTCCCGTCCAGACTGTGTTGAAGGAGCGAGGTGACCTGGGTGAACGACACCTACTAGCAGAGCCCGGGGGACTGTCTGTTGTCCACATTCTGGATTCCCCCGAGCCTCAGGGCGTCCATCTGACTCAATGTGGCGTTGTTTTAGGGCACAGAGGGAGGCCGTACGGGGGTGCGGGTGAAAGGGTTAATGTGCAGGGACTGGGCACAGTTGGTTTGAGGAGTCTCTGCCTTCAGTGACCTGCAGGTGAAGGAGCTAGGGGTTCCAGCATGGTGTCCCCAAGAGGAGGGGACCGGAAAACTGGAGGGGATGCAAACTCGGGCTGCGTTTGAACTGTGTGAGTCGCCTGACCTCCCTCGGTCTCAGGTGGCGCCTCAAAGAGGTGTGACAGGACCGAGGAAGTCGTTTCAAACCTCTCAAAGCGCTCTCCGAAGTGTAAGGAAATCCCATTTATTTCCCCATCTGGACGAGCCCGGGGCCTCGCTGGGGCCTCGCTGGGGCCAACGCCCGCGCGGCATCTCGGAGCTCCCTGGACCGCTTCCGTGGGGGGACACTCCGTACGTCGTGGCTTGGCGAGAGCCTTTCCTCGACAAGTCCCTCCTGTGGATCTTCTAGACAAGCTCAGTCCCCGCCGTCGGGCAGAGGACCCAACAGGTTAGGACTCCTCTGATCCCGCGCGCGGTCAGACTCTGGACCCCGGACTCCATCCCCAGGTCCCCGCACTGTCCCCGGCCCTTCGGAGCGCCCACCTCTCCTTCCGGGACCTCCCTTGCCAGAGCTCCCTGGGCCTGGAGGACGCACTTGGGGTGGCAGGTCCCGGGAAGGTGGGTGGAGTTCCGAGAGCTCAGGATGCTAGGGACCGAGCGATCCTCCTGAACCCCTGAGCCAGAGTGCGGGTACGGCAAGGGGTTCGTAGGAAAGAGATGGACACAAAATTGGGAGACTCGGGGAATTGTACACGCTGTGGCAATAGTACAAAACCCCTGACCAAACGTGTCCGTGTCTCTAGTTTCCTGGGAACTAAATTGCTGCCCCCGACCAGCATCTCCTCGCTCCTCAGTACAGAGAGGCCCACCTTTGTAAGTTCTCGGTCTTTCTCACTAGGGCGTCGCCAGCTTTTCCGGACTGGGTACGTTTCGTTCAGACTCTGCCCAGCCATTGCGCCTTAGGCTGGGGAAGGTCCTCTCGGCCCTCACCCCCCCCCCCACGCCCGGATCAAGGGGCGGCGTACCCGCGCACGCCGGCTGGTAACCCTGCCCAGCACCCGGCTGCGCTGCCTCCCTTTCGCTCCAACAGTCGCCGAGGGCCACGCTTTTTTTCTTCGGGCAGGATTCTTTTCCCGCCCTACAATAGCCGGCCCCGGCCAAGTGCCCTCTTTGGGCGCCCAGGCCCGGGCACCGCCCCAGGAGACGCCGTGGCGACCCTCGTTACCTGCGTGCTGCCGGGGCCCGGCAGATCGCGGCTGCAAGCTCGCCGGAGCAGTCCCAACTTCATTTCCTCCCTCTAGAGGCACGTTTCCCAGAAAAGCCTCCCCCCGGCCCCCTCCCGCCTTCCCTACGGGACCAGGAAAAGTCTCAATCTCCATAGGAAAGGTTCCATTTAAGTGCCCAGGGTGGGGGGGGGGGCGCAGTGGGCGGGGCAGAGGTGGCGGAGAGGATTGAATTTCTCTCCGCTGCTAACCAGCCACCGGCGGATAAAGCGCAAGTTTGTGCGCTTCGTCCACCGAGGGATTGCAAACCCAGAAAACAAAGTGTCCAGTGAGATGCGGAGTTTGCCCAGATTTCCCTGCAGATGGGTTTGCGGAAACGCCTGTGATGGGAACTTTCTGCAGATTGTGTATGGAGGGAGCTGAAGGAAAGGAGGAAGGGGAGCGGGGCGGAGAGGGGGCAGTGTGAGCGTGAAATGTGCCCGGGTGTGTGTGTGTGTGTGTGTGTGTGTGTGTGTGTGTGTGTGTTTGGGGAGGGGGGGTTGTGTGCCCAGGCGCGGGGGCGTCACAGCGGGGCAGAGCAAGGCGTCGGGAGCGTCCCGCAGGCTAATTGGTTTGAGACGTTCCGCAAGCGCTGGAAAAGGTCGTTGAAGGAGTTCGCTGCACACACACAAAATAATAATCTTAAAAAAGAGTGCCGGGCATGCGCACACAGAGGATGCCATATTGGAATGAGGCTGTAGTGGGAGTCGGAGGACCGGAGCGGGCGCGCGAGGGAGGCGGCGGGCGGGGAGCGAGCGAGGCTGAGCGAGCCGGGGCGAGGCAGAGCGAGCGAGCGAGGCCGGCGGCCCCCCGGCGGCGCCCGAGGCCTGGGTCCACTCCGAGGGGAGGACGAACTTCACCAGGTAGGACGCCGCGCCGGCCGCTGTCCCCGCGCCCAGCCCGCCCGGCGGGCAGACCTCCGGCCCGCAGGTTGAGTGCGCCGGTCAGCTTCTTTTTTCCAGCTTCGGGAAAAAGGGAGGCTCGGGCCAGCCCGGGCGTGGGAGGCTTGAGGAGCGGGTGCCGAGGGAGAGAAGCGAAAGAGAAGAGCTGGAGGGGAGAGCGGCAGCCCTAGAGCAGAGCCCCAAACTCCGCTCTGCGCTCCCGGGTTGTCATTTTTGCTGCTCGCGTCCCCTTCCAACAACCTCGTCCCTCGGCTTTGAAAAGCCCGGCCTTGCGGGAGACCGTCTGTAGTTGCAAAGTGTCCTCCTCCTCGGGTTCGAGCTGTCCCCTCCCGCCGCCCACCTTCCTCATTTGTGCGCTCATTTTAGCGACGCAGCCGCCCTTGCTAACCCCACGCTCCGCGGTCTCTTCCCTTGTCGGGGTCTCTTTCTTCTTCTTCTTCTTCTTTTTTTTTTTTTTGGTGTGTGTGTTGGGGGCGGGGAGGGGGAAAATGGTAGGGTGAGGGCTGGAGACCAGCCATCAGGGGTGTTAAAAATCGTTTACACATTCGGAGTCGCCCTCTTGGAAACATTTGTCTGTGCAGCTGAAATGAAATTGTCAGTAGTAGTTTCGGAGCGTGCTCCGGCATGGATGATCTTTTTGTTCTTTTTTTTTTTTTCGCTTTAAAGTAATATCCTGTCACTTGGGGCTTTCCTGTTGTCTACTCTCATATGACCTCCTTTCAAAATTGCTAATCTGATCTAGCTTTGGAGTTTATTTTTTAAACGTGTGTGTGTGTTGGTAAAAATCCGCCAAAAATAAAGAAAAGAAAGAAAGAAAGAAAACAACTGTAGGAACTGCTTAGATGTATTTATTGATTTTGGCCCGGGGCGGCGGGAGAGGCTGAACCGGGGACCGGTGACCCGGGGGTGGGAAGTGCTGGATTCGCGGTGGCCGGACGCACGTCCAGAGCCCGATCCGTACTTGTGTTTTCTTGGAAGCGCTGCAACTGCGGGGAAGGAGTATTTAGAAACCCTGCCAGTTTCAATATGGCGGGCTAAGGTGGTTTTTAAAAACTGAAAATAAAGGTTTTGAGGTGGGAAAAAACCCAACCGGAGTTGCCATGCCTTAGTTTCGACTCTCTTTAGCTACTCCAGGAGCTGTTTTAGCGAATTAAATGGGAAAAAAGAGACAGAATGAGCTGCCCTAGTTTTTTCCGTGTTTCGAGTCTGCGTGTCCAGTCCATTGCTGGGGGGGGGAAAGGGGTGCCGCTGGTCCAGACTGGGGCATCCGAGCACAACTGCTGCATGTGCCTTTGGATCGGTGTGCATACTGGTGTGTGCAGTTGGGGGGGGGGCGGTGTCAAAGAGATACGCCCCGAATGTGTGTGTGCGTTTTGGAACCAGACTCTGCCATGATTTGACGTGACAAACTGCTGACACGTGGTGCAAAATACATGAGGGCAGAGGCAATGATTTATTTCGGCTTTCTTTGAGACGAGCTCTCTGTATGCTGGGTTCTGTGCAGGTGAAGCCCAGAGTAGGCGGAGTGCGGAGGTGCTTATTTAAAGGACTAACTGTCCGCGGTATTGGGTGCAGTCGGGCTGCAGACGCCTGTGGGGTGTTGTGTGTGCTGGGGGCACGCCGCACTTGGCGGTGGGGGCCTCGCAGCCGAGACGTGGGGAGGACAGTGGTGGGGCAGAAAGGTGTTGGAGCGCCGACCTAGGCGGAAAAGTGTGTAGAGTCGAAGCGAGGAGTTGCTTTTGGAGTTGAGCTCTAGGGAAGGTGGGGGATGGGAGAAGTGGTCTCGGAAGAAAGTGTCCCTTGCTTAGGTCCAGCGCGAGAAGGCTGGATCTGAGTGGGGCGTCCCCCGGCCATGGCAGGCAAGCGGGGCGGCGCTGTGGCATTGGGGTTTGAGTGGTGTCCGGGAAAGGCCGGCTTCTGGGGCCTGGAGGGTCTGGGACTGGAGTTTTGGGGGCAAAGTCTGAGCCTGTGTAAGGGAAGTCGGAGGGGAAGCAAGCAAACCCGAGCTCGCTAAGCTAGGAACAGGGATCTCCAACAGGGGTCGCCAGTGGCCAGGACGCAGCTGCCGAGCGGAGGTCGCGCGGGAGGGACCCAGGGGACAGTGGACTGTGCGGCGGCTATGCGCGGTCCCCCGGGCCTGGCGAGGGCAGGTTCTGGGGACCTTATCTGGGCCGGCGAACCTGATGGCGCCTTGGCCAAGTGCGCCGAGACGTGTTTAAATCTCAGGGTTAAAAAGATAGTGTGTTGGCCAGGTCTGTAGTTAGCGCAGTAACGGGCTCTCAGGGCATTTCCAGGGGGCCTAGAGGGGCGATCCATAGGGTCAGCTCGTCCTCCCCCCTTAGACAGACGCCGCGCTGTCGGAGAGGCCTCTCTCTAGTAGTGTCCGGCGGGTGGGGGCCCAGGGGAAGCGACACTAGGATTGGAGACCCCGCGGCAGATTTTCCTTCCCACCTGGGTTGGCGGGGCTGAGAGATCGGCGACACTCCGGCCAAGACGGTCGGTCCCCCGGGCAGAGCGCGCGGCGCGTCCCCGGCCCTTGCAGCGTGCGCGGCTAGCGGGTCCTCCCGGGGACAGCTTTCCCGTGGGCTTCGCTGAAGTGGAAACCAGCCTAAAATGGCTCTGTGCTTGTAAACTGCAGTTTCAGCCGGGAACCCCTCCCCTCGTCCTCCTGACGTCGCCGCTGACAAGCGCACAATTCACTCTAACGCCCCGAAACCCGCGATTTTGCACCGAGCTGCGCCGTGGAAGCGAATATACAACCGATTACAAAGAACATTCCTCAGGATTCTCGCAGGGCCCAAGTTTCCCTTTCTTGTAGGACGGAGCGGGAGGAGGGGGGCGCGGCGGGAGCCGGGCCGACCACCGCCTCGGAACCGGGGCTGGGGCTGGGGTTGCGGCTCGGGGCTGGGGCCCTTTCCGCGTAAAAAACCGAGGGAGGTGCCCCGGGGACGCGGATGGTGGCCGTGCGCAGCGATCGCCACCGCCAGGGGCGCTTGGCCTTGACGGCATCTGTGGTGTCCGGAGTGCAGAGAGACGCCGGGAAGCCTGGGAGACCGTTCCCAAACTTCTGGAGACCCGCTTGCAGTTTCGCTTTCGGAATTTTCGGGATCTTTGGGTTTCTAGAGTTGGGTGGGATTCCGGGGAGAGCAGGGCGCCAGGCGCTGGTCGTACGGGTGCTCGTTCCCCTTTTGGTGCAGTCGTCAGACTTCTCAGCACCCCAGCGTCCCCTCCTTTGCGTCCCCGGGTCCCGCGGGCGCTTTCTAGGTCTGGGGCTCCGAGCCCCGCGCGCAGCCCCGGCTCCGGAGAGCGTCGGCCCCGCACCGCGTTTTGTCGGCTCCAGCGCCGCCGCCGCCGCGGATCCGAGTCTACTGGTGGGAAACCGCTTTCGACCAGGGCCGACCCTGCCTGAATCCGCATCCATCGCCGCTGCCGTCCTCTTCTCTTCACTCCTGCACCCTCTCACCGACGCCACGGGACCTGGGGGACCGGTTGGCGTGTCTACACCAAGCAAGTGGATCCGGGGTTCACCAGGTCGGAGAAAACGCGAAAAGCGGCTTAAATTCGGCACCGCATTCTGGGGAGGCGGTTGGGGGTGGGGAGGGAGGTTGAGCGGGTCCAGAGTGGGAGGGGAGAGGCCTCGGTGGCCCGAAGGAATTGGCCAGGCGCTCCTGTGCGATAGGAGATCTGCTACTTTCTCCCTAGTAAGCATTAAGTTGGCTCACACGCTGCTTCCTCCCTTCCATAAGTAAGTATGTCCCAGATCCTTATTTTAGGTAGGCGCTGGGACCAAGCCACCTGCCCGAAAGGGGTGAGAGGCACACCCACGCACACCAGAAACCCTCCCCTCCCCTACCAAAGTCTGGACTGTGCGAAAGACCCGTTCCCTTGGCGGTGTAAACCCCTGCCCAGCGGCAGGGTGATTGATTCAGCAGCCCCTACCCTAGAAAAGAGTGCACCCGACCACCCTGCTTTGATGTGTCTTGTTCTAGAAGTGCTGGCTCTCAGAGAAGGATTTCCCACTAGGGTTCCAGCACCTTGAACCTGCAACAGCCCGTCCTGCTGGGACCTGAATTTCACTAATGATGGGAGTCATTGATCTGAGAGAGCTTTTCCTCTTCGTGTGTTTTCTTGCAGAAATCATAGATGGGGTTTTTGTTTTGTTTTGGTTTTTAAGCCTTTTTAGGTATAAATCCCTAGGTTCATGATTCTTGCTTAAAAACAAACGAATAAACCAGAATAGGTTCCTGAAGAAAGAGGGGAGCCTGGGTGATCTCAGGATTAGCCTCTCTATTCTCTTTGAATCCTAAGACCTTCCTTTGCTGTCCTGGGAGCACTGACGGTTTATCAAATCCCATCTCTGCCCCCTCTAGCTGAGGGGGCATTGTTCACCTTTCTCCATGTGCTGGTGCGCACGAAGGACTTACCACCTCTCTCTGTTGGAAACACTGCTCTGAGAAGTAAGTGAATGAGGGTTCCATTTTATTGGCACAGGGTGCTTTGGGGGTTGAAGAACCCCGTGCAATGGAAATGCATAGTTTGCAGGGCCTGTACTTATACCGAAAAGTTTTTGTCAGGGTATCCAAGTGAAAGAGTTCTTCTCTTCTTCCTCTTCCCTGTTGTCCTTCTTCTTCTTAATAGTTTGTACAGAATGGTCCACTGTGGGGATTTGAATGACTTCCAGGTCTAGGGTTCTCAGCTTGGACCTTTGTTTGATAGTATTTCACGATTTGGAACTTTTGGAGTTCAGGACTTAACAGTATAGTGGTCATAAAAGAAGAGTTTCTAAAAGGTTCTTGTCCCAAAATGAAATTAGGATTATGTAGTTCAAGGCACATTCTGTGTTTTTTATAAACTGTTCTTATGTCTGTCTTGCCCCAGTACCGACTTATTGTCCCTATTCTACAAATATGGAAAAAAAAAACTAGGGAACTTGTCATAACAAACCAACCTGCACATTCCTTGGTGACCCAGGATCTAACCATCTGATTTTGTAAGGAACATTTCTGGCAGAGCAGAGGACAGAATCAGGAGGCCTGGGTTCTACTTTGGAGGTATTTCTGTCGAGCCTTGTGACCTTGGACCACTTAACGGCATTTTTTTCTGAGCCTCAGCTTCCTTATCTGCAAAATCAGTGCATCAGACTGGAGTCTCACTCAGATCTCCATGCTTCTATTTGGGGGAAAAAAAATCAAGTGATTCAACACATCTTGGTAGGCGTGCTCAAGTGATTCGTCTGTCAGACCCATGCCTGCAAAGTACAGTGAAAATAGTACAGGCCTTGGTGACTGAGGCTCAAGAAGACGTTTGTGAGAGCAGTTGGTGGGTTGTAGTTCCTTCTGCAGGGGCCAAGTGCTGACATTGTTGAGGGAAAGAAGCTGTATATGTATGGGGGCAGGCGTCGTTCATGCCTTGCAAAAGTGGGGTGTAGAGATGGAGGCACATACAAATGTAGCGTTCATATATAATCTTTTAACTTTTTAAAAAGGGACTTATTTCTTTATCTGAGAGAGAGAGAACGAGTAGGAAGGACAGAGGGAGAGGGAGAGAGAATCTCAAGCAGACTCCGTGCTAAGCGGGACTCCATCCCAGGACCCTGAGATCATGACCTCGAGCCAAAACCAAGAGTTGGATGCTTACCCAACTGAGCCACTCAGGTGCCCCAGCCTTCGTGTATAATCTTTATAATAGCATGGGCTGGGCTTAGGTCATTGTGGTTTTGAAAAGAAGTCATAAAGAAGTACCTGATTCAAGTATGCTTTAGGAATTCATAGGACTAGAAGGGACTATTCCACATAGCCCTCTGTACCCCACCATTGCAGACAGGGTGAGTGCGGGGACCTCATTCTGCTAGAATTTATAGTGTGGGTGGGTAACTGTGGCCTCCTGGTAGCCTAGGGAGTAAAAGAACTAGATCTGATGTTGCATTTACCATTCCTGCTCTTCATTTTATTTTTTTAGTTTTATTTTTTTGAGGTTTTATTTTATTTATTTGTCAGAGAGAGAGCACAACCAGGGGGAGAGGGAGAGGGAGAAGCAGGCTTCCCACTGAGCAAGGAGAGCCCCATTCTGGACTTGATCCCAGGACTCTGGGATCATGACCTGAGCTGACTGAGCCACCCAGGTGTCCCCATTCCTGCTCTTTAAGTTGGGCCACTAGGCAGTACAGTTGACCCTTGAACAACATAGAGGTTAAGGGCAACAACTCCCCCCCCCCCCCCGCAGCTGAAAAGTCTTGTGTTGCTTGCCTTCCCAAAAGCTTAACTACTAAGAGCTTGTTGTTGACCGGAAGCCTTACCAATACTGTGAACAGTTGATTCATACAGATTTTATATTTGTATTATACGCCGTATTCTTACAATAAAGTAAGCTAGAGAAAAGAAAATCATTATTAAAATCCTAAGGAAGAGAAAATATATTTACAGTAGTGTACTTTATAAAAAAAAATCCATATGTCAGTGGACCTAGAGTTCAAACCTGAATTTAAGAGGCCAGCTATACTGCCTCTCTCTGTAAGACTAGACATGTCCTGGACAACTCCTAAGAAAAATGATCCTGTTGGCTAAAACAAGTGTTGGCTGTGTTGAAGTTCGTGTAAACGAGACAGGACTGTATATTGTAAATAAGGGAAGGTATTCAGTTTACAGGTTGCAGTACAACAAGGGATGTTATAGGATTCATATAAAGTCACCGAACAAGACCCTGAAGGATCGGTTTTGCAGGATCATGTCAGGGTGTTCAGATGTAAAGATGCCAGCATCACACTCCCCATCTGGTTAGCCCCTGGTGAATTTTAAAACATGATTATGTTTCACCATATACTGATGGTCAGGTCCCTTGGTTTTGATAAGATGATATTCTCTGATCAAAAATTCGCTAATTTATTTTTTTGTCACTTAGGTTTCTATTCTTGTGATAAGATAGATGTCGTTGACACCGATTAAACAAAGAATCCATTGTGCTTTTCTGTTTCATTCTTTTTGATTTTGCATAAAAAAATGACACATTTGGTAGATAAAGTGCTTGTGAGAGCATAGGGTGATAATCTGTAGAGTAAGGCCAACAGAAGACCATTTTGGAGCTGGTGGGGTGGGGAAGACGGGGCAGATTTTTATCCTGTGATTTTTTTTTTTCCCTGAAGTTTTATTGGCTGAGAAAAAAAATCTTTTATTATTATTTTTTTAATGTTTTTCAGTAATCTCTTGCCAGCAAGTTAGAGCAAGAGAGAGAGTGAAGATTTGAATCCTAGTCTTACATTGTCTTTGAAACTGTAATTATTGTATATTGATTATTTATTCTGTGTGGGACACTGTGCCTAACACTTTAAATGTGTTAGCTTACTTAATCTTTACAGGTGAGTGCTGTATCTTTATTTCATTGATAAGGAGATCGAGTCTTTGGAGAGGTTCTAGGGCATCATATAAATAGGGTTGGTTTTTTTTTTTTGAACTTGATTTGCAATGCAGGAAGACTAGAGCGTTTTCTGTTTACATTTAGTTCAGATGGTCATGGAAGAGCAGAGCCTCTAGATGAAGCTAAATCTCTATTTTTAAATGTAGAAGTGAAAATACTCAGTGTCCTGGGTTGGGATAGAATGTTGCTCCCTGTCATGTGAATTGGCCATTACAGTTTTGAAAAGTGTTGAGTTTCTGAAATTTCAGCTTAATTAAAAGGTAATTGGTTTTCCTACACGCCAGTTTCCTTTTTTCTCTCCTCTCTGAAAGACATTCCCACACCAGTGTAGGTGAGAGTAAATGGAAAACTTCTCAAGTCGTGGACTTGAGTGGAGAGTCCAAAGGGCCTTGGGACAGCTGGGGAAGGGAGCTACAATTTTCCCTTCTAAGTAGCTTTTCTTTTTCTTTTAGAGACTTTATTTTATTTATTAGAGAGAGAGAGAGTGCACACATGCAGGGGGAGCAGCAAGCTCCATGCTGAGCAGGGAGCCCGATGTGGGACTCGATCCCAGGACCCTGGGATCATGACCTGAACAGAAGGCAGATGCTTAACCGACTGAGCCACCCAGGCGCCCTCTTTTCTAACTAGTGTTGGCCACTGATGAGCATAGTCTTTTAGATTCGACTTAAGGTTTTGGTCTTTTATTACGTTATTGTTCTCTCGCATAGAAACAGAACTTCAGAGTGGCTCCTTGTGTGAGGCCTGGGTAAGCATGGTCCTTCCTGTGCCCACTCTGCTCTTGTCAGCAGGTTGTGCACATGGTGAGGTTGACCTCAGGCTTGACGCTGGCCATCAAAGTTTCTTTGCTGTAGATGAGCACAGATTAATTTCACCTCCTTTAAAGCTCAGGAGACGATGTCGAATTTTGCCAAATCCAGAGTAAGCAGGATTTTTCTGGAAATTGGCTTTTGGCATTATTTTAGGAAGTGCACTAAAGGAAGATAAGCTACAGTCTCATGGTTAGAGTGAACCAGGCTTAGGGATTCAGAACCCCTGGTCTGGCTCCAAGGGGGTGTGGGTGTGTGTGTGCGTGTGACCTTGGCTAAGTCACTTTCCTTTAATCCTCCCTCTTCTTCCAGTTTTCGATTTTTCCTGCCATGAATGGCAGATAGAATTCTTGCTAGGTACAAATATATTTTACAGGCCGGCTTTAAAAGGTGAAAGCCAGGTTTACTTTTATGGATTTGTGACAAATATGCTATCTTCTGATAGAGGAAAAAATCTCTCTCCTACATACTTTACTGTTGCAAAGGACGCCTTTACTTCCTACCTCCACATTGGAAAGGCTGTTTCCGTCTGGATGGTTTAAAAAAAAATTGCTCTTTGGTCATAGTCATCTTGAGGATTCACTCATAGTCAACTTGTCTGTGTGCTTAGCACAAACACTGGACAAGCAAGGGAAGAGGGGATCTATCATTTGATACAAATGATGCCAACTGGTTCATGGCGTGGGCTAGAGGTCTTTATTTTTTAAAGATTATTTATCTGAGAGAGCGCGTGCTCATGAGCAGGGGGAAGGGAGAGGCAGAGGGAGAAACAGACTCCTGGCTGAACTGGGAGCCCAATGTGGGACTTGATCCCAGGACCCTGGAACCTGACCTGAGCTGAAGGCAGACGCCTCACCGACTGAGCCACCCAGGCGCTCCAGGCTAGAGGTCTTTAATGAAAAAAGGCAGAGCTCCCTAAGAGACTGTTCCAGACAGGCTTCCAGTTCGTACTCTTGCTGAAAGAGACGCGTTGCTTCTCCAGCACTGTGGGGAGCTTGCAGAAACGTCCCACAGAAGGAGTAGAGATAAGGGACAGAAAAAGTCAAGGGGGATTTAGGGGCCAAAGCACACTGCCAGCATTTTGGTTGGATCACTGTGGTGTGTGCATTTATTTCTGCAGGGAAGAAGCTGGATTTGCCTTTTGAAAGGTGGAGAAGTGGGAGCGAGGGAAAGAGGAGCCTTAGCATGGAGGTACCTGGGGCGGAAACGGAGGGTTTGGAGGACAGAAGTCATTAACACTGCAGAAGTCCAGACTGCAAACACGTACTTTTCCGGGAAGCCTCCTTGTCTTAACGCATTCATATCTTTGTTGATATTAACTCACTAAGTTACACTTCATCTGCTTTAATCGTACTTATTCTTTTGTACTTAGGATGTTTTTATTTGTAAACGGACGAACAACAGATGCGAAATCACTACTCCAGCCCCTGGCTGCCTGTTGGAGGCTGTAGGTTGGATCCTGTTTTTTGCTCGTTTTGCTCAGGCTGATTGGCCATGATTGACACTGACGTGCCAGCCCAATTTTGGTCGCCGAACACTGCATCCTTGTCGTGCGTGTTTTGTCTTTGTTCATATCACTTGCAGCTCTCAGTCTTCATTTTCCACGTGGCCTAGTTACCCAGAGGCTTTTAAAGTCCCGAGGGTGTACAAGATGTGTGTTTGAGAGACTTACCTCCCAGCTTGCTTAATTAATTAATTTATTTATTTATGTTTTCTTGGAGGGCGGGTGGGATGGGGGTGAGTTTGATTTCTTTAGGCATCAGTGCTTTTCTTCAGGCACTTCCGAGGACAGGGCTTTCTTAGCTGAGTGGGGTGCTAGGAGGAGTCCATCGCCAGGCCCAGAATCTTGCGAGAAGCATCAGTTAACATCGGTGTGCTAATGAAACAGAATGCTGCGGGGTAATGTTCTGTATTGAAGCTGACAGTTTCTGAGATCCTCCAAGGCCTCATGCCCTGGTGTGTGTAACCCCTGCCAAGGGTGTGTCCCTGATGTCAGGTGAGGCGAGGTGACGTCCCCTGGTCCAGAAAAGCAGCCAACTCTGGAATCAAACCCACCAGTCATGGTTGTCCAGAGGTACTGACGTTACGCTTGCAGGAGGCAGGACGACTCTAAGTGGAGTAGCAGAGACGATTTGGAGCCTCGTTTTGGCCCTTGTCATTCATTGTCTTTAAAACTTTAAATATGCTTTATCCTTCCCAACTAGCTGAAAAATGCAGGACACCTTTCCTCTTTCCACCCCTCCGTGGCTATGGAACCTCAGTGCCTTAATGCGGTTTATCAGGTTCAGTCTGTGAGTAGCCAGCTGGGCATTTTTAGGTCCTGGCCCACCTCTTTTTACGAAAGCTTTCGGGATCCAGCTCAGACCATGGGTAATATTTTGTTTTTTTTTTGAGTCTTTATTCCATTCGAGAGGAGGGTCTATTGCTCTCTCCTCCCATATACACTTTAACAAGGAAGGTCCGTGAAAACCCAGATTCCCTGAACTGTGTGCCTGGGAGGCGAGACTTTTAGAGCAGGCCCTGTGTTTGGCAGATGATAACAGTGTTGCTTGTTGTGGTTAGAAGGCCAAGGGTACATTCTGGTTTAGTGATCGTTACATTCCAGTGTAAAGGCCAGATCTCCGTGAATTACATTCCCCATGTTCTGTACTAACGAAGCTAAATTAGGGTGTTTTTATTGACTTTGCATAACGATATGCAATGGGACACCACTGGAGTCAACTTCCTTCATGCATTTAAATGATATGATTTATAAAATTTGATTCATGCCCAATTTTATGGTTATAGGTATGGCTTCAGGGAAACACCTGAAATGCTCTCTGGTTGTTTTATGAATCCCCGGGGAGATTGCACAACTCTCCAGGCTGGCTTCTGTTAGACATTTTGAGGTGTTGTGGCATCTCAAGCATCATTGCTGAGCATCTGTGCTGCTTGAAGTAACTGATACATAAGATCCCCTCAGAAAATTAGGCGCTGATGATTAGACATTATCTATGCATGTCTAGCTTACTGAAAGATCTCTTGTCAGAATTCTTTGCTTTTTGAGTTCTCACGATCATACGTATGGCACATGGGCTAGTGACTTCCACACATGGGCGTGTAATATGGGATACACATCTCCTGTGAAATAGGAAGGATGTTTTAGCTTTGTCAGAGGCTTGGACGGATGCTCTAATTCATTCCAGTCTTTGTAGGTGACAGGGAAACCCCAGGCTTAGTTTAAGATGTCAGGACCGCGTGGGACGACGCCTGTGCTGATTCTAAAAATCATGCTTTTTTATCATAAGGCCCTTCCAGGCTCTTCGGTGTAAAGTATCTCGTGTCAGTCCTAGGGTCACCTGAGGACTGTGCTTAACCTTGGTGGCTTGGAAGCAATTTCTGGTGCAAGAAACCCTTTTTCACCACCTGGTTGCAAAGACCTATTGCATAGTAGATTCCGTTGGGGATTTCAAGGCCCCATCCTTCTTTAGAGCAAATAAGTAGTAAAAGGTCCCTAAATAATTTGTAGGTAAATAGTAAATAAGTAAGTGAACTTCTGAGCCAGTGCACAGCTCATTGCCCTTTGCTTGGGTTTTCTCTTCTCTTGAGCAGGTAGCTTGGGAGGCTGCCATGTTTCTCATGTTGCATAATGCCCCTTTGGAAGCACTGATTTCGTTCACCTTTACTCTTGAGTAATACATGCCATTTGATTGGGAGGTTAAGAGGTGACAGTTAAAACCATGAATTAGAAGACACGGTACGTTATTGTGGGAACCGCAGGCTGCCGCCCGCCAGCCCTGGTGTTTTCTCCTGGAGTACCTATTTTCCCCCACATATCTCATTTCCCGGGATTGAGGTATGAATCTGATTGTAAAAAATTAGCATTTCTTGTGCGGGGACAGCAATTTGTGTCAGATTTCAATCTATTTAGAGTGAAAACCAACGAAGCCCGGTTGACAAATGGCCAGTAAATTGCTGTCCTAATCAAGGTGAATCAAGCTCTGAGCATATGGCGGATGGCAGAATTTCATGAACGTTGTGCCCCAAAGAATCAGTTCATCTCTCTTGATGATGTAATCAGGCAGGACCTGTCTCTTCTTAGAAAGGCTGCGTGTTGGCTGTTAAGAGTCAGGAGGGGATGGGCGCAGTCAGGCTTTATTAGCAGGGTGATCTGGTGACAGGTTGGATATAAATAGAAGGAGACTCTCCTCGATCATAGTGCCAGGCCCTTGACACGGCTTTTCTTCTTCAAATCCCTTTACAGGTATGGTTCTTGTGGCCACTCTCGAGATCTCAGGCTGTTATTTGGCTGTTTATTTGCAGGTTGCTTCTTCCAGAGATGGAAGTAGTGATTTTTCAGAGATCAGATTTGGGAAAAAAAATTAGGTTGCACATCCTTCAGAATTCTCTGATATTTTCCGCTTTATTTGAAATATTTTGAAAGGTCTTAGCTCAGGTTAGGTGTCCTGTGCTCATTTCGAGATTCCCAGAGTATGAAATGAGGCCGTTTTCTGTGCGACTTAGACACGCTAGATATCCATGGGCAGCTAGAGCATGTCTGGAATTTCATAAGCTTTGAGTTTAGACCTTCACATTTTATTTTCTATCCGGAGAATATTCGCTTTTCTGAGTCATGTGAAGAAACGAACAACTGCAGACCTTTTCCCACTTTGGAGTAGCAAGCGTGAAATTATGAGTATGTTAAGTAGTTACATTGCAAGTTTCTTGGACTACTTTGAGGCAGATCACTTTGAAAAGTCTGGGTAACTAAAAGAAACGTGACATTTCTTTTATCGCTAATATAATGCAGTTCACTAAAGTGAGCTCTTGTGAGCTGCAAGCCTTTGGAGGCAGCCTCGTGACTTATAATAAAAGGCTTCATGTTTTCACCTGAGTTTGGATAATTGTCTCTGCACTGTAAGAGTGTAACATTAGTCATGTCTAATAAAACAAAATCAACATGAAAAAGTGGTATATTAGTCAGTAGTGGGGTAAGGAAGGAAGGAAGAGAATTTACTGATTCTCATAAGTGGAGATCTGAAGCTGGACTCCTCTGTTGCTTTGGATTTAAGAGGGAGATCTTTCTTGGAGCCCACATGTGCTTCATCTCAGGGAAGAAAGGGATTGTGTGTTTTGAGATGTTCCCTTCTAAACCGGGGACAGTAGGCAGAGCTACCCCAGCCCTTCTATAATGGAATATGGTGGAATCCTTTTCAGTGCATGTTGACCAACCTGGGAGTAAAGACGTAAAGGCACTCATGCTGGGATTTCCTCTTGGAATGACCCAGCTGACCTCCAGATGGGTTCCCAGGATTGACAGCCTCACTTGGCTTAGAGACGCCAGCCAGCCCCTCAGTGCCCCCCTCTTAAACAGGAGAACCACAAAGTGTTACCCATCTTCTGAGAGAGGTACCTAACATAAAAAGTAGAGACCAAAACCAACAAAGAGAGCAAAATAACTTCTCTTATGAAGGAGAGAAGAAAAATCTCTAAAAGAAGATCATGAATCACCCCAGGGAGGTTATAGCAGACTTTGCATCCTGGTAACAAGAACAGGATAGGGTGGGGAAGGGAGTCTTAACAAGAATTTAAAAAGAGCCTTGTGAAATTAAATTGCAAAGCTCCATAGGAGAGCTAGAGGGAGAAGCTGATGGTAGATCCTAGTTGGAAGATTAAAAAAAAAAAATAATAATAAAGCGACAGAACATAAAAGAAAAAATTAAGCAGATTGAGGAGGTCCGACATTTGATTGAATATTTGGGCAAAAGAACAGAAAACAGAGATGAGGAAATTAGCAGTAATTCAAGAAAATATCCTAGCACAAGAACATGAATTTTAAACTTGAAAGAAGCCAGTGTGCCCTGAAGCCACAAGCAGATCCTCAGTAGGCAAGTCATTGAGGTTTTAGCTCAGAGGGCCCAGTAACTGGGCTGCTGACAGACTTCCCCAGCGGGGGCTGGGAGACAGTGGGCAGAAGCCCTCGAAACTCTGCGAGATGTTTTTTCCACAGCGGAGGTTTTTTTTTTTTTTTTTGAAGATTTTATTTATTTGAGATAGCAAGTGAGTGAGTGTGAGAGAGAGAGACAGAGAGAAAAAAAAGCATGAGCAGGGGGAGCAGCAGAGGGAGAAGAAGGCTCCCCGCCAAGCATGGAGCCCGATGTGGGACTCAATCCCAGGACCCTGAGATCACAACCTGAGCCGAAGGCAGATGCTTCACCGACTGAGCTACCCCGGCGCCCCTCGACCTTGGAAGTTTTTTCCCCACCTAAACTACTGGTTCCAACGTGAGGGTAGTTAACAGTGTTTTCTACCATGCAAGGCCTCATGTTTTCTACCTAAATCCTTTCTTAGGGAACATACATCCTCAAAAGGGAGGAAAGCGAGAATGGGGAAGACATGGGACCCAGAAGAGAGGCTATGTGACAAGGGAGAGAGAGGCAAGGTCTCAGGATGGCGTTTGCCAGCCAGCCAGGCACAGAAGGCAGTTCGCCTGGATGGGAGCAGAAAAGAGGCCCTGGTGGAAAGTTCTTGAGATGAAATGAACAAAATGCCTATATATCTCAGTTTATGGAGAGGAGAATTAGACAGTGAGTGGAAACACTGCGTTCTTTCTTTTTTTTTTAAATTTTTTTTTCGAATGGGTGATAAGTATGTTAAAACTAAGGACGCGGAAAGAACAAGATCATGACTAACTCCAGGGCAGAGTTGTGCAAGGCGGAGAACACAGTCCCAGGGTGCTGTGGGGTCCACTGGGACGTCCTCATGGAGCTGCGGGGTGGCACCTGCTAGGAGGCGGAGGGCGGGAGAGAGGAAGAGCAGGCTGAGCGCGAGCCCATGACTTGATGACAGAAACCGGGAAGTTCCTAAGTGAGTTCTCAGCGGTGTGGAGGTGAACACCGTGCAGTCAGCCAAGGGATCTGAAGGAGAGGGGCATTGCGAGGAATGAGGGACACCGTGGGAAGAGTCCCTAGAGATTGTACAACCCAGTTTCCTCTTGCTTTTTGAGAAAAGAGACCTGGAAAAAATAATTCAGTCAGATACAGAGATCCATTAAGAAAGAGCGTGGCTCCCCCACGAAGAGTCAGCATGTTGCAATCTTGATAAACTGTAACTCTTACCGAACTTTCATGGAGAACAGGCTGGCCTGACTGCGGCAGATGGTGTAGCAAAGCCTGACTTTGTAAAATGGAGTTGAGGTAACTGGCATTCTATAAGGAACACTACTTATCATGCAAGACTATTTAATGCAGAGCTATTTCTGAAAGAACCAACCTTTCCCTCTCCACGTGTAAATGACTTTGCAGAAATATATATATATGTATTTTAGTACACCTATGTTAAATATCTCTTGATGCAGAACTACTTTATCTTTCTCAGCACCCCAGACAAAAATCTTTTCATCAAGCTGTGGTTCTCCAGGTGTAGTGCTCGGACCAGCAGCATCAGCGGCACCTGGAAACTTGTTAGAAATACGAATGAATCGGCAGTTCTCCTGATCTCTGGATCAGAGGCTCGGGGGGTGGGGCTCAGCATCCTGGGGTTTGACAAGCCCTCCGGGTGATTCTGTTGTGCCACGCATCTGGCATGACCACATAAATGGCTCCTTGGCCATTTACACCTCTCTGTAGACGATGGGGAAAGCGGATGTTGAGGGTGGAGGAGGGACAGTGAGCAGTCTCTGATGCACAGAAATTTCTACCCATGTGTCTTTCAGATACACAGTATCCATTCACGGTCAAATGCCTCGTGATGATAAAGTCAGAGGAGACTGCGTTTCAGGCCGTGCAAAATCATGGTTGTCCCTTGATAAACCAACCCCAAAGGACTCCAAATTTAATGGCTGCTGAACTGAGGGGGAATATATAGACACAAGTCATACTTCTGTTTCTCTGAATTTTCTCATAATTCAAGGAAGTTTTGGTACACCGAAACACAGCCTTGTATGCATAAGTTTTTAATATATGATAAAGACAGGACGTGGAAGCCCAATGGAATACAAATGGGTTATTACCTGTGCGGGGGGGGGGCGGGGGGGCAGGAGGGGACAGCCCAGAGCTGCCCCTCACGGAATATTTGAGCAGAAATTCCCCCTGTGTTAAAGAGTTAAGTGTAAGCCTTGGAATCCCAGAGAAGTTAGACTTCTGGTGTCTCAGGGTGGGGGGAGGGCTTTTTTGAAAATACAACTTTTAGGGGCGACTGGGTGGCTCAGTTGGTGAAGCATCCAACTCTTGATTTAGGCTCAGGTCACGATCTCAGGGTTGTGAGGTCGAGCCTTGGCGTTGGGCTTTGCGCTGGGCGTGGAGTCTGCTTAAGATTTTCTCTCTCTCATTAAAAAAAAAAAGAAAATACAATTTTTAGAAAAATCAAGGGAATGGATAGATTTGACCAAGTTAAGAAAAAGAACTAATCTTTTATCAAAAGGAGCCACTAAGAGGAAAGTTGGGGAAGATATTTGCAACGGTTTTGTGACATAGAATATGGAGCGCTCTTAAAAATTACATGAAATACCAAGAGTTAAAATGTGGGAAGGATATGATGAGCAGGGTTATCACATGAGGGTAGCATGTTACAATGGCAGGTTGTGTTTTTTGAATGTCACATTGAAAAAGGGGAAAAGAAACGCGGTTGATGGCCTGGAGCGGATTGGCTTCAGATATAGTCTGTCGTCACTGCTAGGCACGGTCTAAATGAGGTGCAAGTGAGTCCTGTGGGCTGGAGAGCATTTGAGCAGCATGGATTGTGAGGCTTAGATCTGTTCCTGCATTTGGCCCCTCATCTCACCTCTGGGATTCCATGGGAAGGCAACATCAGAGGTGCGTTAACATTAATGGCTGAGGATGACCAGCACAGCACTGCTGATGATGGGGAAAAATAAAAAACAGCTTAATAGTCAGTAGGAGGGGAATGGTAAATAAATTACCTTATTCATGTTATAATAAAAATTGTGCAACCATTTCAAGTCATGTTTTCAAGGAATTTTAACGACGTGGGGGAAATGCTTCATGTGTAATGGTAAATGAAACAAGAATTAAAATTCTAAATTCTACATGAACTCAAACCCTGCAGAGAAGCTGTCAGGGGGATCTATTATCCAAATAAAAGTGATTTTCCCTGGGTGTTAGAGTGACAAGTGATTTTAATGTGTTCCTTTATAATTTTCCTAGATTTCTACAGAGTGTGTATACCTTTTATGGGAAGGAAGAAAGTAAATATTATTGGAAAAGTGCAAGTGTGATGTGTCATTTGCCAAAATAAATACATTTTGCAGTCGCCTGTGTAAATAAAAGCCTTGTCACTTGTCCTTACAGAATAAAGTAAGATTTAACTCTGCCACTCATTGATGTGGCTTTCTTTTTGATATTTATAATGTTTCCCTTGAGTTCTATTTAAAATGATTGATTTGGTGCATTTAAATTGATGTCTTACTTTATAGTCCCCGAATCCTTTTTTACAGTATCTGGTCAGGGGCAAGTGCAGAGAGCTGAGTCCCCAAGAAGTCATAAAAACTTGAGCAAACTTGGGGCGTCAGTTGGTTAAGCGGCTGCCTTCGGCTCGGGTCATGATCCCGGAGCTCCGGGATTGAGTCCTGCATCGGGCTCCCTGCTCAGCGGGCTCCCTCTGACCCTCTCCCCTCTCATGCTCGCTCTCTCTCTCTCTCTCTCTCTCTCTCCCCCAATAAGTAAATAAAATCTTAAAAAAAAAAACTTGAGCAAACTTTTCCCCCTTTAATGAGTGTTCTATAAGCCATTGATACTTGACTGATTTCTTAATAGTTACATTCATGGACTCTTCTTTTTCCTTCCCAGGAAAACTATGCCTGATTACATTTTTGAGCTGGAATGATTTTCCTGAATTTATAGATGAACGAAAACAGGAAACGATTTTCATGTGACGCACATGCTTTAGCTTATTAGATCGTTTCTTCTTTGAAATTATATTGATGCAAAAATGCAGCACATTCTATAAAAACCCGCTACATTGGAACTTTAGCTGTGAAATGTTTGTGGAATATCACGGGGAAGCTGTTAAGTCTCTTTTTGAAGTTTCTTAGGTTTTAAAATTCCTGTGTTCTCTTTTAATTAGCTTGCTATTGTTAAATTAAAACTTTCAAGAGAGCCAAGAATTGATGGTTATTTTTAGGACATGCTCCAAATTCAAATATAGTAAAGTCTGGCTTACCTTTGCAGTGGGCTAACCATGCTCCCTAATACGGCAGCCGATACGACTTTTAAATTAAAATTAATGAAAATGTAAATTGAAATCCTCTTTCACACTAGCTGCATTTCAAAGGCCCAGTAGCTACATGTGGCTGGTGGTTACTGTACTGGACCGTGCAGGTCTAGAAAGTTCTACTGGACCCTGCTGGTCTAAAGATAATTCAAAATAGGTCAAAACCCCTAATAATTTCTGGTTAGCTCTAGAATACTATCTCGTGAGTGTTGTTCCCCACCCATTTTCTTCCTAACAAGACTGCTTGGCTTATGCTAAAATTACTTCACTGTCTCTGAATCGTCTCCAAATGATAGGAGGAGGCAGAAAAGAATTAACAGGGGAGGATGCTTGTTCTGTTAAATTACTTTCAGATAAAAAAAGAAAAATTTCTTTCAGTTAAACAGGTAATCTGAATGCAGAAAAATAAACCGTTAACACTGAAAAAAGCTCTGGTAGGTTCATAGAACTTTAGATTTGGGGAAAAGAGCCCAATGATTACATCTAATCAAGCTTTCATGAGAAGTTTGAAGGAACAGAGAGGTCAAGTAATTTGCCTAGGTCACACAGCTAGATCGTGGCCTTGTTACTCTCCCAAGTTACTTACTATAATTGTGTTGCTCAACAACTTTAGAGGGGAGAGGAGCCAATTAGAGTGGGATTAACTTTACATAGGATCACAAGTGTATTGTAAAAAACAGGAAGTTACCCTTTAAAAACCCAGCTTTGTGAGCTTTCTTTTCATGTCTTTAAAAAAAAAGGTACTTTCATTAATAGAAAGTTTTACCTTTGGTCTTGAAACTAATATATATTTTAAGAAGCAAAATGAAATATGCTTCCTTTTAAAAGTAGCCCTTTTTTGGGGGTGAGGGTGTTGGAGGCAGGAAAAGGATTTACTTTCAAAATCCTGTTTCCATTTTGCAGAGCTTCTGGGTCAGTTTTCACCAGTATTTGCTACCCCCTCAAAGTCCATCGGAAGTAAATTTCTGTGGACGGGTTTGTCATTCCCCTCTTTAACCTGATTTCTCCGGTAATGTTTATTTCCAGAGGCACTGCCTAGGTTCCGTGCGTTGCTGAGAGCGAGCTGTGGAAAGGGATTTATTCTAGGAAGCTGCCTCCAAGCTGTGAAGAGATCACGCCTTGTTAATGTCGGGGAGACTCCTCGGTTGTTTGCACCATGTCCTGTGGATTGCACTTTTGAAATATGCTGTGCACTTGTTTGCTTGTTTTGTACCCAGACCTTCGTCCACACGGTCCTGTTTCACTCGTGTCCCTGTCTGTCCGTCTGTCTGGCCGGAGCGACTTTTCTGGAACAGATCAATCAGATCATTGCACTCCCTGCGTTGAATCCTGCGGTGTCTACTCCTGCCCGCAGAGTTGGGGTCCTCGCTTTGGCAAACCATTCTCCTCTCCTTGGGGTTCGGCCTTGAGTCTGTTCTGCTAGCACGTTCTCCGATCCTGCCCCCCCAACCTCGTGGTGGTCTCTGCTTCTCTCTGTGTTTCTCGTGTTCCCTGTCGCTGACCAGCTTGTAAGGGGTCAGTGCGTGCCCCCAGTGGGGATGCCCTCTGTTCCAGGCCGTCTGTGATACTCTGTTGGCTCCATGTGTCCCCCCCCCCGTGTCATTCAGCTGCTTGTCCTTCTGCACCGCCCCCCCCATCCTTGGAAATGTCCCCGACAGACTCCAGTGGACATCCGTGAGGGAGGCAGTGTTTTGCAGAGGGTGCTGCGTCTTCCTCTGGCTGCCCCTGTTGTTGGTGGGCGTGGTGTCCCCGTCTAGGTGATCGGGTGATCCACAAACTCAACACACACGCTTCTGTCATTGCGGGCAGGTGTGTGTTGTCTGCTGCGTGCTCCCTGTGCGTGTTCTCGCACTGGGTGCTTGTGGGCTGTTGGGTCTCTGGTGGGCTGGCCACACTCGCTTATCAACAAGTGAGTTCTCTGCAGATGGCATCGGCCATTGCTCCTGGATGCTGGTGGCGCTGGAGACACACTGGTGAGTACCACCACCCGCTGTAACATCCAGGCCCAGGGCATGAGAACTTGCAGGGAGCCCTGGCGACCTGTCCCTCTCCTGTCTGGTCAGCTGCGTGCAGCCCCGTGGGGAGGAGATCTCCAGAACCATGGATCCCCACAAATTCCAGTGTCTGTGTCATGATAGGACTCGGAAAGGAGTGTTCTTATTAGGAGAATATAGTTCTGCCTGTCATCATGTGCGTTATTTTAGCAAACTGATGTCGCTGGGGTAAAATTAGCCTAAATGTGCAAAGTGCTGGGTTTGCCAGTGCCCTCTGTTTTAAAGCATCTTGAAACCCGTCTATCTGTTCCATGGGTTCCCTTTAGTCTTTCATTTAAAAAAATATTTTAGAAACACCGAGTTTCTATTTAGGTTTAAGTCGTTCGTGTGCGCACCTAGTTTCCTTGCACCGTTGGTCTTAGATGCTGCTGCTGGAGGGCGGGGTTAGGACTCTCTCGCCTTGCTTTCTCTGCCCCACGCAGCGCTCCGGTGAGCGTGTGGTGTTTACCGATCCTTAATGTGGCTTTTAAACAAACCCAAGAAGCCATTTCAGCCTTTTAGTCAGTGCTTTTCCTATTTTTTGGGACAGCCCTGCCTTACATTGTATCTCTGGTCCTGACTTCTCCTCAGACCACACAGCCTCACTTTGCTTCAGAAAATAGGAAAAGCTCCTGTGCTCAGAGACTGTGAGATGAGTAAAAGATAATCTCCTGGTTGGTTACGTTCGCCTGATAATGTGTCATCTCATTTGCTTATTCATGTACTTACCTTCGTACCAGCAAGATGCATAGGTTGCTGCTGGAAGAAGCAGTCGAGATATTTCCATGGTTCCTATTCTAAAATAGGTATTTCCTTTCTTTGTATTTTGATTGAGAAATGGCTTTGTATCCCTGCCCCCACAGCGTCTGCCATAGTATTTTATATAAACAGGTGGCTAATAAATACGTGCTGGGTTAAGTTCCCATGCTGTGTACCTGGTACCTTGCCCATCTCCTCCTGGTAGAGTTTTCTGTCTTCTTCCTGCAATTGCACAGATGACTAACACCCTCTTAGGAACCTTTAATTTTGACCACCCCTCCAAATAATTTTCCAGGAAAGCAAAGTGAATAGCACCAAAAGAGGTGTGTGCATGTGAGAGTGTGTGTGTGCATGCGTGCGCACGCGCGTGTGCATGTGGTTGGCGGTTTAAAAGGGGGTGGTATTCTTAAAAGGTGTCTTACTGTATGTGAGTGACAAAATATTCTATTTATAGGTGTAGAGGCAGTATGCTTTTCTTCATCCGTCCTTGCCCTTTTGCTGATTTAATCTTTCATCTACGCGTGCAATAAAAGTAGATGTTGAATGAGTGAAAGATTTAAAAGCCCCGCATGGCTGTGTCTAACCACCAGAGAGGTCAGCGGCGACCCTTAGGGGTTGCGTGTGCCTGGCTATTTCATGGTAAATGAACTAAATTGTAGGTTCTGTGAGAAGCACCTGTCATTTTACCTGGTTTTCCACCTGTCGTATCAGAATGCAAGTGAGGAATAGCCATGCTATTATAGGAAAAATCTAATTGGTCAGAAAGCACATTGGCAAACGTCGGTACTTTAACTGGGTCTGGTCGCGCATTGCTCAGGACATGCGAGATGTCTCACCCGTGCGTGGGTATTTTCTGTTATCAGCATGACGTGGCATCCTACCTGTTACCGTGACCTGGTAGTAGCTCTGATAGGATGCTGTTATTTTGCGGGGCGGGGGGGGGGGGGGGGACTTTAAAAACAAAGGAATATAATCAAGGTGCTCTGATTTTTTTTTTTTCTTTGTTGGTTGTTCTTAGGTAATTCCTGCTGCAGGATGCATTAAGAGAAGAGGATCCTTACTCACTAGGCATGGAGAGCAGCTTGTCAGCGTCCAGCATGCAGGACCCTTCCTCCTCACCCTTGGAAAAACAGCAAAACTCAGCGAGTGGTAATGGAGGTCTTGATTCAGGTGGGGCTTTGTTTTCTGGATCTCTCTCTGACGCTTTGATTTAGTGAGCAATCTTCCCGAAAATGTTCAGGAAACAACGGGGTAGACATCTCGAGATCTCTCACACTGCCTGTTCCTAGGATTTGCTGTCATATTTATAAGCATAGAGCGGCTTGAAAGTTACGCAAAGTTTGGCTCAAAATGTAGTATTTCCTATACTAGACGGAGAGGGGTAGGTTGCAGTGAGGTGACAGATCACTTCAGAATCTCAGTGGTTAACATAGTAAATGTTTATGTATCATTCGCGCTAGCTCTAGAAAGAGCCGGTGCGCTTTTTGCGGATTCATGCCACACGGTCTTTTTGTTACGGGGTAAGCAGAGCTCGAGGGTCGTGAGTCAACAGTGTGACATGCTCTGGCTCCGAACACACAGCTGTTACTTTTGCTCAGAACCTCTGGACCAGGACCGGTCTCATGTTGGCACCGCTACAGGGGAGGTGGGAACGTCAGCTTGTCTCCCTAGTGCCCAGAGGAACAGGACAGCGGAATCTGCCCAGGCACCGATGCCGGCACCCCCTCTCTTCTCCGAAACCTTGAGCACGGCTCTCAGAGAAGTGCCTAATGGGAAAGAAATTTAGGTCATGGGAATCCGTGGTAAAGTTTTTCTCCCTTCGAGGAACCTAACACCTAACCAGTCTTTGACTGAATTTTAATGTTTCGTCGATGAATTTTTATGTGCCTCTTTTTCTAAATGCTCACACAAGAGTCCATTTTAAAAAGACACTTCTTTTTTCTTTTTCTTTTTTTAAAGGATGGCTCTATTTGCATAACAGCAGATTAAATCAGGACAGCTTAGCTGTCTGGATCATGAACGTTTGCTCTGGTGAATTCATGTAAAAAATGTTGATCCTTAATTCAGTGAGAGATTTGACCCTTATCCAGAGAAGTCACGATGTTTGTCTTCATATTCTGATGAGTGCCGTCAATGGCAGAATTACAGATGGCTCGATATCGTTGGATTTACTGCATTAACTCAAATTTATATCTTTATCTGCAAAAAATCTGGAAACCCCTGAGGCTATTGCCTAAATATGTGGAAAAATGTTAGTGTCTGCTTCAGAATCAGCCCAGTTTCCCCACCTGCCCCCCTGGGATTTTTCTGTACCTAAGCTGCAGTGAGGAAACTTCTGGAAGCAGAGCTGAGTCATTGTCCCCCAGTGGAAGTATGGAAATTCTCTTCTGAGGAAACTCATCCCATAGGCGGAAGGTTCACCCTAATTCTACTCTCGTTTAAGTACAAATATGCTTTTTAAAAAAAAATCTGTCTACGTTTGCTGCATGAAATTACGTTTCCAATTTTGGTTCCCTGGGCTTTCACTGGCCTTTGCTGAATGCACATCCCGTGTCTGTGACCGCCTCATTTTCAAAGGTGTGTTTTCAAAACTGTTTTAAAAACAAAACGTGTGTTGACTTTTCATTTTCTTGCAGCTGCAACGTATCCGTCTAGCTTAAGTAGATTTTGAGGCCCATTGGTAATAATATGGTGTTGGGAGAATTATTTGTGCTGCATTTCCTCGCGGGTGATTCCATGAATAGGGAAGTAGGGGATTTGTTCTGTCACCGGCCAGGCTGGGCTTCTTGCTGACTGACGTCTAGTCGTGTGCACATACTTCATGGAGGCTTCCTTGCTTGTGCACAGTGGGCGGCCAGAATCATACAAGACCTGAAGATCTTTACCAAAAATGGTAGTTCTGAAGAGCTCCAGATGATCTTAACATGTACAGACATGGGCCCCAGAGCTTTTTTCCCCCTTACATGGCTGATCTGTCCTTTCCCCTTGGAATTTCCATAAGCACCTCTTCGTGATGGTCTGGACTTGTGGGTGTTCCACAAGGAGCGACTCCTAAAGGAGAAATGAATTTAAGGCAGGATCTTAAACCTCTGTAGAGAGCAGAGGCTGACTTGGAGAAACTCAGTGTTTCTCGAACACTGAGTCTGTTACAATGGACTCAAGTATGAGTCGTCAAGAAGCTTATTTTCCCCTTCAAGCTGATAATACAGGAAACAGTTCCCGTTGTGGTGTCAGTGGTGGGGGTGTCTGGTTGTGGGGCCCACTGTGACATGCTTGGGGCCGCCACGGGCCATTTGGCCGCGAGCGTTTCGGATGAGACTCGCTTCCCAGAAGAGCAGGGGGAAGGCAGGCTCAGCTGGTTCTCCGTTGACAGAGGACAGGTAGGTACATGATCCTGAGTTCGAACGGTATGGCAGGCGCTCTCTAAGGACTTTTATGTGTGTTGACTCAGTTTATCCTTCCATGACCCAATGAAAGTGCTGCTTTTATTATCCACATGGTAAAGAGGAGGAAACCGGATGACATGGCACAGTCACTTGGCTCTTGTGTTGGAGCCAGGATTTCATTCCAGGCGTCCGGAGGCTCGGAAGCAGGTGCTCTGCACACTGGGTCGTACCTGCCCTTCCGTGCAGGGGGAAGTCACCCACGTGCACGCGAGCACGCCCCCTCCACGCGCACACACGTGCTTTCTGGGACGCAGGCACAACCCCGCTGCTTTCTTGTCCGTTCCTCCGCTCGTCTGCTTGCCCCTCCCCACGTGTGCCAGGACGCAGGCCCGTCGCTCCCCAGCAGGTGACTACACGTAGGTGCCTCTGGCTCTTCTCGGCCCAGATGACGGGGCCAGTGCCTTCCGTGGTTGCCCGCCCCCCCGCTGCTTTGACTTGTGTCCCCACGCCCTACCCCGAGCCAACTGTGCTTCCTCGCGCGGACGATCCATCCCTCTGACGCGAAAACTTCACCAGACAGCAGTGAGCTCCGACTCCCATTAACAGCTTTTTTATTTTCCATTTTGCCTCTTTTCCTAAGGAAAGCTCAAATCCTGGTTTGACTGGCACCTCAGTCCTGTAAAGGAAATAGGCACCACGTGAACGACTCTTCCTCCCAGGAGCGCGGAGGACATTGCCCGGATGAGCACAGACAGATGGACGGAAGGCCTCCCCAGCGGACAGGATGGACAGTGTTGTCCCCGGGCACGCAGAGAAAGCCGTGGACCCAAACTGGCTTTCTGGAACTCTAGGCTTCTCCAGTTGCCGTGATAAAAGCAAGCAAAACAATATGCTGACATGGTGATAAATAGAGTCCTTGACATTATTTTTCCAGGCTGGCTAAATGTAATTTGCCGATGAAGTCTGTAGATAAAGTGGTGTTGCACATTTAGACCGGGCGGGCCTCTGAGTAAAGAGAATTATGCTGGCAATGTGGGCTTAAATTTTTTTTTTTGGTGTTAGGAATACATTAACTGGAGTCCCACAGGCATTTTTATTCTGGAAGGAAAGGAGTCAATATTCTTGTTAGAAAAATTCAGATTTCTTATTCCTGGTGCCAGGAACTTTAGCATTCTCTGTTAAAAACAAAACCAAACAAAAGACCATTTATATTTATAATAAATTATAAATACTGTCATATTTATAAGCATAGAGCGGCTTGAAAGTTACGCAAAGTTTGGCTCAAAATGTAGTATTTCCTATACTAGACGGAGAGGGGTAGGTTGCAGTGAGGTGACAGATCACTTCAGAATCTCAGTGGTTAACATAGTAAATGTTTATGTATCATTCGCGCTAGCTCTAGAAAGAGCCGGTGCGCTTTTTGCGGATTCATGCCACACGGTCTTTTTGTTACGGGGTAAGCAGAGCTCGAGGGTCGTGAATCAACAGTGTGACATGCTCTGGCTCCGAACACACAGCTGTTACTTTTGCTCAGAACCTCTGGACCAGGACCTGTCTCATGTTGGCACCACTACAGGGGAGGTGGGAACGTCAGCTTGTCTCCCTAGTGCCCAGAGGAACAGGACAGCGGAATCTGCCCAGGCACCGATGCCGGCACCCCCTCTCCTCTCCGAAACCTTGAGCACGGCTTTCAGAGAAGTGCCTAATGGGAAAGAAATTTAGGTCATGGGAATCCGTGGTAAAGTTTTTCTCCTTCGAGGAACCTAACACCTAACCAGTCTTTGACTGGTTTATTTATAATAAATATAAATATTATATATATTTATACCATTTAGAATAGTAATTTGCCCCCCTGCCCCCTGCACCCCCGGCTGGGTGATTGGGTGATTTTTATGTGTTTTCTTTTTTCCGGAAAATCTCTCTGGGTCCTCTGAGTGCAGGTGACTGTCCCCCCTTCCTTGGGGGACGTGCTGTAGCCGTGAACTTGGCCCTCGGCATGGCCTTGGTCAGCCCTTTCCCAGTGTCGTTCGTGCTGTGGGTCTGTTTAGTGCACTCAATGGAAGTACTTTTTAAATCTTGTGATAGTATGAGCAGACTATCAGCAGTGAAAATCTCGAAGATTTAATGCCTTCCTTTCTCTTCCCGAGTGTATGAGGAATATCTAGCACATGAGAAGGTGTTGTATGAGATTTCATCGGCTCCAAATCTGCAGACTCTCCGTTCTTTTCTTGGCGAGTGGTCACGGACGTTAGCATTCAGCCTTGCAAAATTAGCCCAGTTTCAGACTATAAAACCAAAACCCAAGATTTGATTACTTAAAAAAAAAAAAAAGGTGTGTGAGCCGTGTGTTTATTCTGCTTTACACTCTCATGTATAAGGTGCGTAAGCGTACACATCTCCACTTTTAGTGTTCTTTTTCTATCAGGAAATTTGCTGGTCACATAAATAGACTTCTCTTTTCTACAACTGAGTGGCTGTTTTCTTGGTCGCGTTTCATGGTCGGTTTTCATGATGTCATGGGGAAAAACGCTTCCGACTGGTGCCTTGGCAGAGGCGGGGAGATTGTCAGAGTTTCCCTGATAAAATGTTTATGGGTTTAAGAGGTTTATGAATCAACTGTAAATATTTGCTCTGGGTTTATGAGGCCTCCACTCATAAACAGTGTGTGTGTTTATCTATTGCTCATTGAAACGTCTTTAGAGAACGAGCTGTTCGGGGAATGTGTGTGCCTGGAGGAAGTACTATGAGTTACAGGTCGGGAGAGGCCTAATTGTAGGGGACCCTAAATTTTGTGTATGATTTTATTGTTTAAAACTACTGGTGCTGGGCACACGAGCTTTAATTTTTAAAATCCCATTCCAGGTTTGACTTTTAAGTGTTTTCTGTGGACCATAGAGTGTGATCAGCACTCTGTAGCAGTGCCATTAGGGACTCGCTGGGGAGTCACTGGGAGACCTTTCTGTCTCTTGGTGACTTAAACAAACACCCGAGTGATGCCTGAAAGCCATCTACAGCCTGTTCATTGCAGGAAGAGAAACATGGTTTGTAATGAATTAAAATTCAGTGGGAACCAAGTTTTGGGTAGAAGACTAGTAGCCTCGACTGGACTTGTATGAAGAGTGAAGAACCGTAGTGAGCGGTCTCGAAGCTGAAGCTGAGAAATTTAAGCCAGGCTCTCACCCTCCCGGACGATGCCAAGTGATGGCATCACCGGTCCTTCCAGGTGTGGTGCGGAAGCTCACCGAAGCTTTCTAGCCCCAGGCACTAGCTGCTGCAGGACTTCCTCCTCGTTCTGTCTCCACGCAGATGTTTCTGATGCCAGGGAAGCCAGCACTCCCTGAGAGTCCTTCCGTTTTCCAGGAGCTGGTAATTCACCCAGGGGCTCTCCCAGGACCTTCTGCCTCCGAAGGCCCAGGACTGAGTTTCATGGCCACGTCGTCCCCCTGGTTGTGCCCTCCTGCCAGAGGCTCTAGGGGCTCTCTGCACACTGTTCTCTCTGAGCTTGGCTACTGCCTCCCGCCTTCCCCCATCTCCTGCGTCTTCCCACTGCCGGGCTTGGCTCTGGAATGCTCTCATGCTCACCAGCACAGAAGACAAGCTGGCCCTGGAGCCTGCCTTGGGTGGTGGTGGTGGAGTGCATATGCCCTACGCGTGGTGCAGGCAGAAGGGAGACATGGAAAGGTGTCTCGGGAGAGTTCCAGCTTGAAACCCGACAGCCCGAGTTGGATTCCTGCTTCTGTGGCTGGGCAGTTGCGTGGTCCTGGTGACTGCCCGCCCTACCCCAGCCTCTCTGGGCTCCCGTCATCTCTTCTGTGCAATGGGGATGGTAGTCACCGTCTGTCAGGGTTCTTGGAAGGAGGAAACAGGGTGATGCACGTAAAGAAGTTAGCAGAGAGCTCGTGGAGGTCTTGTCACGACCCGGTGGTGGTTCTGTGGGGCCGGAAGTGGGTGACCCTGGCTGGGGCGGGCAGGCCTGCAGGTGGCGTGGGCTCTGCGGGAGCCAGACAGGTAGGGTGTAGAGAAATTACAGACTTCCTTGGCACCAGGCGCCCCGAAAAAGTGAGATGTGCGCAGGCATGCTTCTGGCTAGTGCATCAGAAAGCAAACCTGGTAATCGATGCCTGCAGCCTTTTGGGGAAAAGAGTTGTGGGTCGTGTTGTCAGGTGACACCCGGAGGGGTTTTCCAGAACGTGACTGCTTCCCTGCGGGTTTGTCTCACTGTGTCTCAGCAGTATATCTTGTTAGCTGGCCACTGTGGGAATCTGCTGATTTTTTTTCAGGGAGCCTGTTTCCAGTGGAAGGACCTAAATCCCTGGATAAAGTGGAAAGTTGGGAGAAAAATAAGGGAAAGATTTTCTCTTCAGGGAGCTTTTCTTTTTCTTGCACATTTAATTACAAACCAGCTTACAGGGGTCAAAGTTGAAGAGGCTAGTTCCAAGCAACTTTGATTTAGAAGACAAAATTTAAGGTAACTGCTTTTAATCTAGCATTTTCTGGTTTTACAAAAATGATCTTCTGCCCATTTCTGAGACTATACAGAGTATTGCAGGAAAATTACTTTTCCTGCTTACAATTGAAGAAACCTTTGGTAGAAAATGGTTGTGGTAGCCTGCAAGAACAAAGCTTTCTTTCCTAGAGCCTCCTGTTGCTGGTTCCCCTGGATCACCTGCCAGGATATACCACTTCTCCATTAATAACATGACCGAGAGCAGTATTTATTTTTGGCCTGTGAAATAGGCTCTTGCTTATAGAAGATACACAGGTTGAACATCCATTGAGCATTATTGCAAGGAAAGAGAAGCTAAACTTTGAAGATCTTACTTATCCACGTGTGTGGAATACCCCTACTGCTCTCTGTCCTTTCTTTATGATATGATAGCCTTGCAGATATGCTACAATAATGTTTACAGCTTTTGAGTGCTTTCCATTGGAAACTGTGATGTAATACTGTTATCCGTGCTTTAAAATGAGCTATTTGGTTCTTTTTGACTATATAGATTATATCTTAGGCACAATCTTAAATGTTTTGAGAATTGCTTGATTGGCAGCTGGTTGGTTTCTGTCACTCAGTTGCTAGGTGACCTCACATACTTGAGCAATCCTTCTGGACCTCCAGTAGTTTTTTCCTTGGGATAACATCAGAGTCAATGCTTCCTAAAGTTCCTTATGACACTAACAGTCTGTGCTGTTACTTTATGATCTCAGCCGTCGGAAGTAAATGCGTGGTCAGAGGTGCTCATGCTGTCTACATGTCAAGGTACCTCCTCAGTGCCCGACGGTTTCCTTTACCCTGTCGTCCAACCTCCCCGGAGAAGGGAGTGGCCACAGTGAGGGCGGCTGATTCCAAACAAGTACTCTAGCATGCGGCAAATATGCCCCGAAACAAATCTCATTTCATTTGCCTGAGAGCGCCTAATTTTACCCTTGATTTTGCCAGCGTAGTTCAGGCAGGATTTCTTCAGTGTTCCCTTTCCTTAGTCAACACCCCACAGTCAGCACGCCAAAGCTGACAGTATCAGCAGCATCCTTTTTTCTTTTCTTCAAGGTTTTTATTTATTTATTTGAGAGAGAGCGAGAGAGCACAAGGAAGGGGAGCAGCAGAGGGAGAGGGAAAAGGCAGCTCCCCACTGGGCAGGGAGCCCGACATGGGGCTCGATCCCGGGACCCTGAGATCATGACCTGAGCTGAAGGCAGATGCATAACCGACTGAGCCACCCGGGCGCCCCTCAGCAGCAGCCTCAACAGGATCCTCCTGCACGGTTGAATTCCATTGTCTCTTGCATTAAGAATTTCCTGCTCTTTATGGAAGGCCCGTGCCTTTCCATTCTTCACTCTGTTTTTCGTTGTCTTTTGACAGAAGAAGGCTCGAGCCTGGAGGAAATTGGCTTTAACTGGGGAGAGTATCTGGAAGAAACAGGTACCAGCGCAGCTCCTCACACGTCCTTCAAGCATGTACGTAACACCCCTCGTCTTTCTGGTCTGCATTTGGAGGGGGGGGAGGGGCATCTGCAGGAAGATGCCGAACCTTTGGGAATAAAAGGGAAATTGAGGCAGGATTTCTTAGAAATCCAGAGGTGAGGGCGATGTCCATTTGCCTTCCACAGACAACTGCAGGAAAGATGGGCCTTGTCTTCATACTTGAGGTCTTCCGGTAACGGGGGCTGGGCCCAGGGTGGGTCTCAGTGTGTGAAGAACAGTGTGCACCTTACCCTTATTCTGCACCCTACGGAGCCAAAGTAGACAGACGTGGCCCTGCAAAGGGCACACAGCCTGAGACAGGTAGGATTGATGGGAATAAAGAGCCAGCAAACGAGGTCAATACATGTGATGAGTAATATCATCTAGGAGGGGTAGTGGCTGTATATTTTTTATTTTGAATGGATATTTGTCTTTCAGAAGGACACCTAAGAGTCTTAACAACCATCTGTGGGCAGATGAGTGAAATTAGAAGAAATAACTCTAAACACTCAGAACACATTTGGATCAAACCAGAAAATCATTTTCATCAGTAATACTTCTTTGAACGATGCACGTAGCGTGCCCCGTGAAGGGCAAGTCCCGGGAAATAAAAGATGGAGGATTTATCAGACTTTTGCTTATGTATGAGATTTTGGTAATATATCATTAGCAAGGGAAAGACTAAATTTTCAGGGCCCAAGTTCTGAGGCATTACTATAGCTTTACTGGAAATGAAAGTTTAATTCTGAGAAACAGTTTTTTTTTTTTTCCACTGAGATATCCAAAGCAAAGATTTAGCCCAAGTCTGGTAAACAAACTGGGGCAGTTTTCTAGCCTGTTCGTGCCTTTGGCTCTTTTGCCTCTTAAGATGCTGGGATGACTTGGCTAGATCCCTTGAGGGGGTTTAGGAAAGAGATACTGATCCACAGATTTTTCCTTCTTTTCTGTACCAGGAAGTTATCAGTATTTCTCCATGTGGAGCCACCCTGTTCTCTTAGATCCAGTCATATCTCCCACTTCCCTTTCAACCACAATGTGGTTTCTTTCCGGATGCACAGTTTCTCCAGGCCCATGTGCCAGGTTTAGAGGAAGGGTAGCATGGACCCCTGGACGAGCCACGTAGAATCCCAACATCTCTTAAGCAGGTGCTCCTCGAGGGTGTCAGATGTGTGAGCTTTCGAATGTTGTGGCTCACCAGGCTGCACATATTAATAGACTATAACCCTTAATTTAAAATAAAAAGAAATGCATTCTCGAAGGCTATGCTATTTGCGCAGTGGCCTCTAGCCACATGGAGCTACTGAGCACTTCAGAAGCCTGCCGTCCGAATGGACACGTGGTGTGAATGTCGAAAGCTGGCTGGATTTTGCAGGCTTCCTTGGAAAAGAACAATGTAAACCAACTCCGTGTCTTTCATGTTGATTACATCTTGAAATAACAATATTTGGGATATATTGTGTTAGATAAAATACATTACTCAAATGAATTTCATCTGTTGTATCTTTCTAATTTCTCACGTGGCTACTAGTAAACACAACATCTGGTGGGTGGCTCGCGTGGTATTTCTCTTAGTGCTGTTCTAGGGTGCGAGGAATACTATTTTTAAGTGCCGTGTGTTCAGTAGTTCTGGTCCTCTTCTGGGTGTGTCCGATATAATGACATTGTCCCCGTGTTTCTCTTTCTTGAAGGTTGAAATCAGCCTTCAGAGCAATTTCCAGCCGGGGATGAAGTTGGAGGTGGCCAACAAGAACAACCCAGATACGTACTGGGTGGCCACGGTCATCACCACCTGTGGGCAGCTGCTGTTGCTACGTTACTGTGGTTACGGTGAGGACCGCCGGGCCGACTTCTGGTGTGATGTGGTGATCGCGGACCTGCACCCTGTGGGTTGGTGCACGCAGAACAACAAGGCCTTGATGCCCCCGGACGGTAAGCTCCCCGCATCCCGACGGCCAGGTGCCCACATCCCAAAGCCTTTCGATTCACACTTGGTCAACGTTCAGGATGCTCGTAGAGACTTGAAAACTGATTTATTGGGAGGTCTGGTGCTTTGCAGGTTGTTTCTTGAGTTCTAGTGTCGGGAGGGCTCCAGAGTGGGGGGACCTGGGTGCATTTTTACTTGTCCACTGAGCCCACCGGGGCCTTCTGGAGACTAAGGCTTTGGAGTCTAGTCCTCAGATGGGTGTGCGGAGGGTAGGAGAGCAGGGCTGAGGGATGGATGCCCATGATTGAAGTCTTGTGTTCCCTTTGGAGATGGATGATGTTGCTTTTCTTCTGCTTTAGAGACTGGGCGTTTTTTATTTTTAAGAGTTTATTTATTAGAGAGAGAAAATGAGCTGGAGGGAGAGGGAGAGAGAATCTGAAGCAGACTCTGTACCGAGTGCAGAGTTTGACACTGGGCCGGATCTCATGACTGCAAGATCGTGACCTGAATCGAAACCCAAGAGTTGGCCGCTTAACCAGCTGAGCCACCCAGGTGCCCCGAGACTGGCATTTTGAATAGTCACATAGAGCACCTAAAACAGGCTTCTTTGATAAGTTTTCATCTGCCTTCTTGTGGGGAGACTGTCGGGGTGGGAAGCGTATAGAAAACTGAACAGATGTGGAGAAATGACATTACTCTCGAGGGAATCGTCAGAGCTTGTAGAGATAAGATCCATTTAGTTGCTGGAAAACAGTGGTTCCCTACAGTGACCGTACCCCCCAGGGGACACTCAGCCATGTCTGGGAGCATTTTGGGTTACAACAGAGAGGGTGCTGCTGCTGGCCTCTGGTGGGAAGGCCGGGGTGCCGCACAAGACAGTCCCCGAACCAGGGAGTCATGGGGCTCGAACTGCAGTGGCACGGACTTGGAGAAACCCAGAAGGAGCTCGTCTGATCCCGTAAGTGAGAAAAGCCACGTTTCCAAATACTTGAATCTTCACACCCTGTTTTCAGTGTTCGATTCTGCGGTGACGGCAGCGGTGATGCTTGAAGACTTCGGATGCTGATGCTCAGGCCTGTGTCATGTCTTCATAGTACCTGTCTGCCTATTTTAATTTTGACTTGATATCTTTATTTCCACTTGACAGGTAACGTTTCAGAGCTGAATTCCGAGGTCCTTTTTGTCCACCATATTGGCAGTTGCTTTCACCCGGAACTTTTGGATTTTGTCTTCTTTCTGAAGTTCTTATATATTCTTCTGATTGGTGGGAATGGTCTGTGCCTTTCTACTACCCCACGTCGTGCATAATTGAGAGCCGGCTGAGAGGCGGTCATGGCCCTATAGACCCATGATCATGGAGCTTGAGTTGTAGTTCTGTGACGTTTATAAGGACAGAATACGTTGCCTGGGCCTCAGCTGACATCGTGGCCCCTGAGTGCCCCAGAAGAAAGAGAGACGGGCCCTTCAGTCCTGTTTTGGGTCATTGCACCTGTGCTCCCCCATGCGCAGGCCCTCCTCCCGCCCCCCTGCCTCCTCCAGCTGTGAGCTCACAGGCAACCAAGGTCAGACCCCGTCTTTGCTCACAAAGCCGCTGGTGCCCTTGGAGTTGATCACATTTGCAGCTGTGCCCCTTGCCCCCACTTATTGATACTTGAAAACAAATTGAGTGACGATACACATACTGTAAAATTCATCCCTTGGAAGTGTGCCCTTCAGTGATTTTTGGTGTAGTCACAAGGCTGCACAACTGTTTTCATTGTCGTAATTCCAGAGCATTGTCATCACCCCGTAAGGGAACCCTGTGCCCATTGACCGCCACTCCGTTCTCCCAGTCCCTAGGCGCTGGCGGCCGCTGGTCTGCTTTGTTTCTGCGGCCTCGTTTATGGAGACACACGGAATCACAGAATGGGAGGCTGCTTGCGTTTGGCTTCTTGAACTTTGTATCGTGTCCTGGAGGCTCCTCCCTGTTGTTCAGCTTGTGGGTCAGGACGACTTTCCCTGGCTGCATACTATTCCGCTGGGTGTCTGTACTGCACTGTGCTTCTGCATTCGGCTGTGGGTGGGTGCAGGGTGCAGCTGTAGTCCCTGTTCTGTGGTTTTACCCCAAATGGTGGGCTCCGCAGTGGGAAATTGTTCACTTGTGTAGCCCAGCGCTAATACCTGTCCCTGGCGAGTTCTCAGTAAGTGCTCATTGACGGAGTGAATGCTCTGGAAGGAGGTTATTATCTCTGCTTATTATATAGATTCCCTTAGGAGAGGAATCCCTGCCGTTATGTCCACAGGTAGTGCCTTTCTTCCTGGCCTTTGAGTCAGGGCGGTGTGAGCCTTGTTTCTGTTCTCTCTGCGGAGGGAGGGGCACTCGTGGGCCGTGACCGGCCCACCCTGTGGTTCTGTGTCCCGTTCCAGTTCTGCACGCGCACATCGTGGGCTGAACTGGGTAAAGCTCTCCCCAGCGTGTCCCGGGCCCGGCCTGCACTGTAGGTCTGTCGTAAGTGACACTTTTATATTTCTTTTATTTTTTTAATCCTCTTTACAGAGTTTTAAGTGCATGGAAACTTGTGAACTGTAAGCACAGTGTCAGCCCATCCCTAGAACTTTCATGTCTTGCATAACTGAAGCTTTGTACCCACTGAGCAGCAATCCCCTACTTCCCCTCCCCTGGAAGCCACCATTGCACCACCCGCTTCTCTGGGTTTGATCGCTTCCGATTCCTCACCTTCCTGGAGGCGTGCAGTATGTGTGCTTTTGTGACTGGCTTACTTTCCCTCAGCATCGTGTCCTCGAGGTTCAACCATGTGCAGCATGTCCTGGGATTTCCCTTTTTTTCCTTTCAATTTTTTTTTTTAAGATTTTATTTATTTATTAGAGAGAGAATGAGAGTTAGAGAGCACGAGAGGGAAGAGGGTCAGAGGGAGAAGCAGACTCCCCGCTGAGCAGGGAGCCCGATGCGGGACTCGATCCCGGGACTCCAGGATCATGACCTGAGCCGAAGGCAGTCGCTTAACCAACTGAGCCACCCAGGCGCCCTTTTCCTTTCAATTTTATTGAGATAGAATGAAGCTACGGCAGTGTGTGAGTTTGGTGAACACCTGTCCTCGCACAGAGATACAAAAAGGGATCAAAAGAAGCAATGTTTTTCCTTGTGATGAGCGCTCTCAGGATTGTCTTAAAACGTCCAAATAGACCACACAAGCAATGTTAGCTGGAGTCCTCACGTTGTGCCTTCTGTCCCCTGTACGATCATAACTGGACATTTGTCCCTCTCGACCTCCTTTATCCAGTTCCCTTACCCCCCCATGCACGGCCTCTAGTGACCGCACATCTCATCTCTTTTAGTATGAGGGTTTTTGTTTCTTTGTTTTTTGTTTTTTTTTTCCTTTTGAGTCCACATAGAATTAGATGGTACAGTGTTTGTCTTTGTCTGTCTGACTTATTTCACTTAACATAATGGCTCGGGGGCCGTCTGTGTTGTTGCAAATGGTAGGATTTCCTCGTTTTCTTATGGCTGAAGAATATTCCGTTGTCTATACATACGGTGAACATTAAGGTTGTTTCCGTGTCTTGGACGTTGAAAATAATGCCGCTGGGAACATGGGGGTGCAGATACCTCTGTGACATGGTGTTTTCCTTTGGGTAGATAGCCAGTCACAGAATTCCTGGATCATAGGGTAGTTCTATTTTTAATTTTTTTGAGGAATCTCTGTACTATTTTTCAGAGAGGCTGTACCGATTGGCATTCCCACCAACAGAGCGTGAGGGTTCCCCATTCTCCTCATCGTTGCCAGTGTGTCACCCCTTGTCTGGCTGATAGCCATTCCACAGGTGGGAGGTGATGCCTCCTGGTGGTTTTGATTTGCATTTTCCTGATGCTCTGTGATGCGGAGAAGTACCCGGATGTGCTCTTTGGAAAAATGTCTCTTCAGAGCTGCTTTTCAGTTTTTCTTTTTCTTTTTATTGAAGTGTCATTGACACACATGTTACATTAGTCTCAGGAGTATTAACACCGTGATTCAGCTTCTCTGTATCTTATGCTGTCCCCACCACAAGTGGAGCTTGTTACAATATCACGGATTCTGCGTGCTGCCTCTTTCATCCCAGAACTGGAAACCTGGGCCTCTCACTTGCCTTCACCAAATGCATAAAGGGAAATGGGTGAAGCTTCTGCCCATTTTTTTATAAAGACTTTATTTATTTATTTGAGAGAGAGAGAGAGAGAGAGAGCAGGAGCACAAGTGGGGGAGGGGCAGAGGGAGAGGGAGAAGCAGACTCCCTCCCTGCGCAGAGATCCCGGGACTCCCGGATCATGATCTGACCTGAAGGCAGGCTCTTTTTTTTTTTAAATTTTTTATTGTTATGTTAATCACCATACATTACATCATTAGTTTTGGATGTAGTGTTCCATGATTCATTGTTTGTGCATCACACCCAGTGCCCCACGCAGACCGTGCCCTCTTTAATACCCGTCACCAGGCTAACCCATCCCCCCGCCCCCTCCCCTCTAGAACCCTCAGTTTGTTTTTCAGAGTCCATCGTCTCTCATGGTTCGTCTCCCCCTCCGACGTACTCCCCTTTGTTCTTCCCCTCCTGCTATCTTTTTTTTTCTTAACATATGTTGCATTATTTGTTTCAGAAGTACAGATCTGTGATTCAACAGTCTTGCACAATTCACAGCACTCACCATAGCACATACCCTCCCCAATGTCTATCACCCAGCCACCCCCTCCCTCCCACCCCCCACCACTCCAGCAACCCTCAGTTTGTTTCCTGAGATTAAGAATTCCTCATATCAGTGAGGTCATAGGATACATGTCTTTCTCTGATTGACTTATTTCGCTCAGCATAACACCCTCCAGTTCCATCCACGTCGTTGCAAATGGCAAGATCTCATTCCTTTTGATGGCTGCATAATATTCCATTGTGTGTATACACCACATCTTCTTTATCCATTCATCTGTTGATGGACATCTTATGAAGGCAGACTCTTAACTGACTGAGCCACCCAGGTGCCCCTTCTGCCCATTTTTAAATTGGATCTTTTTTAAGCTATTGAATTGTATGAGTTCTGTATATATTTTGGATATTAACTCCTTGTCAGATCCATGGTTGCAAATATTTTTTTCCCATTCTGTAGGTTGTCTTTTCATTTTGTTAATGGTTTTCTTTGCTGTGCAGAAGCCTTTTTAGCTGGTTGTCGTCCCATTTACTTATTTTTTATTTTATCGCTTGTGCTTTAGGTCTCATGTCCCAAAAGATCATCACCAAGACCGATGTCAAGGACCTTTTTTTCCCTGTGTTTTCTTGTAGGAGTCTTATGGTTTCTGGTCTTACATTGAGGTCTTTAGTTCATTTTGAGTTAATTTTTGTGAGTCATGTAGTTAGGGGTCCCTTCTTTTTTAAGACTGAATAATATTCCATCTGCTTTGATTGAAAACAGCCACCGAGGTGAGACAGTACAGTGTCATGTACGATTATTTAATTTCTTTGCAGTCTCTGTCCTCTCATGAAGTAAACCAGTCTGGACGGATGATTTGTGCTGACGGAATAGTGGGAAAATATCGGTGCTACTCGGAGAACGAGAAATCTTCCCGCTTGCCCAGCTCCGCACACGACGGCCATGTAGTAGTGCCCACACCCCCCCCTCGGGCGGGTCCTCGGGCTGCCTCCCCGCCTTCTCGCTTGTCCTTGCTTATCTCATTCACGACTCACTCTCCCAAGTCTGACACGTTGGCAGCTAAATGCCCTTGGAAAGGCTGCACGATGGTTTCACTTTGTAATAGATTCTCTGGTGAATCGTTTCAGAGACAAGTTCGAGAGTGCTGAATTTTAACACTCTCGGAGCTAATGGGTTCCTTTGGTAGAAATCTATGCTGCTTTGAGAGAGAGGGCATAGTTTATTAATCAATTCTTCTTTCTCGCTTGGATGAAAAATGTGGCAGCAGTCACAGTTCCAGAAGCAACATCAAATTTGTTTCCTACTGACTTTGCGCTATTAGGCAAGACAGAGACACACTTAAAATGACAAATTCCCTGTGAAAAATGGGAACACCCCATAAAGGGGGGCAGCATTAATGTGACGGAAAAATTTGAAGCCCGCTCAGACAATAACAAGTTATGCTAATTGGAGAGTTTCTTTATTGCTCGTTTTAAAGAACTTGAAAAAAAATGCAGTAGGTAATCAATATGACTTGGAAATCTTTAGCGCAGAGAACAAAGTCAGGAAATCGCAGGTTCGTGGGGGCCAAAGGTTTTATTGATTGCTGTAGTACAGGATAATTATTGCTTTGTAGCCAGGGGCAGCAGTTGTCCCGCAGGGAATTGGGGAATCTGTTTTTGAATAGGGATTCTTGTTTGTGCGGTTTTCTGTCTCAGAGAGCTAACATCGTTGGAAATTCTGCAGCTGTACCCGGTCAGTCTTTGTCATGGTTAAACTTGAAAGGATATCACAGGATATTAACACAAGTTAAAGTCCATGACACATAATGGTTTTGTTTGGGGTGCTCCATGGTGATGGACTTTCTTACCAATCTCAGGGATCGGGGGGCTGTTTTAAAGGGAGGAACATGGCGGTTGGAGCCAGGAGATCTGGTTCTTATCTTGCCTCTGCCATGAGTCTAGCTAGCTAGGTGAATTTCCTCTCAATTTTCTCATCTTTGAAATGAGACTGTCTAATGTCCAAAGAACTTTCCAGTCTGCCATGCGTGGGTTTGGGGTCCTTGCGAAGGAAAGGAGGAGCAAGGGGTGCTAGTATTCTCACGTATACATGAGGAGTGGAGTTGGTTTCGGAACTAGGATCTGTGGAAGTCCAGCCCAGGGGTCTGTACAAAGCACAGAAGTTTCCGTGTTACTCTTGGGGTGATCAAGTTTCAGTGGATCGAGGAACACACGAGGCTTGGGAAGTTATTGGGAGTGCCTGGGTCCATTGTCACCTGCAAAGGATAGAATTTCACTCGATAAAGAATCTTGAGAGTCATCGACTCTGGTTCCCTGTTGGAGCCCAGAGAACTGGGAGTGCTCCTTCCCAGAGCAAGAGTCAGTGGAAGTGTAGCCAAATCAGTCAGTCTGTGCATGATGGCTTCAAAGTACGGGTGGGCGGAGCAAGGGGCTGAGGGTGTGAGGTGATCTTGCCCACCAGACGGAGGAAGCAGAGGGCCACCCCCCTCCTGCTCAGACCGGGTTTGTGTAGCGCTCAAGACCTCGGAGGACATTTTGGGATTGTCCCAAGTAGTCTTAACATCTTTCAGAGTCCCTGCACCAAGACAGTCATTTTAGGATTTGAGATGATAGTTTTACCAACCATGTAGCATCCTTCACGGTCCCATATTTTCTTGCCTTGCTGTTTGCGGTGAATTTAATGTTTGACTTAATGTGAGCCGTCATTCTTTCGCTAAGCCTTACGAGGAGGGAAACCAGCCTGGTGGCAGCTCCACCTCTTTCATTAGGAGGTGATTCCGATCAGCAGGAGAGAGCTCCGTTACTAAGGACACATTCAGAGAGACGTGGGTGCAGTGGCCAATTGGCCGTCCAAAGAGCAGCGTTCCTGCTCATGAGCTAATCGGCACTAATCTTTCATATTAAAAGTATTAAGAGACATACTACATTAAAGCATCAGTAAGTGCAGTGGAGGATTATAGTTCTTATTAGGGGAGCTAGAGGTAAAATACGTCTTGGCTTAGTAAATCAATAAGGCTTGATTTATGCATAAGCACATGCAAAGCTCGCAAAGGGCAACTGCCAAATAATTATTGTTTATGGTGATAATGTAAGGAAATCATTTAATCCGGTGACTGTTTCACTGTTATTTATTGAGAAGTAGCATCACTATCTCTCAGCGTCTGGGGCGGGGAGTTTGGAGTTCTTGCAGGTACCGACTGAGTCCCTGAAAGGAATGCTCCTATGAGATTGCAGGTAAGTATGTGTGATGATGCCTGTCCAAATAAAACCCCTCGGCTTCTAAATGGAGAAATATTTATGTGCGCTTTCGACTGTTGCAGTAAATAGTATTGGAATTACGGTGCCTTAGGAATCATGCCACTAATTTTTATTTTCCCCATTATTAAAATTTCTGTAATTTGAATTGCAAACTCTGCAGTCTTGCCAGAATGACTCTATTTACCATCTAAAGTTGAATTGAAATTACTGGGAGTTAGTTAATATATAATTTATTTGAATAAAGGGATGTTTATTCATGAAGTGTTAGAAGCAAGTGTGAACACGGCCTTATGTTATGCGGGTAGATGCTGCCAGGTTCTGAAGCCTGGTCTCAGGACTGTTTGGGGGGATTTTGTTTTTACCGTAGTTGAGTATAAAGTAAGGGCCGCAGCAGGTCATGCACAGTCATGGGACAAACAGACCTTCCAGTTGTTTAACTGCGGACGCTGAGAGGTCGAATTTGATCGTGTTGTATTTATTACTTAGTTTATTATTTAAATGACATTTTAGCAATACTAATGGAACTTATACATTCCCATTGTTTTCATCCGCAGTCCTAAATGTCGTGGAGCCCCTGCCTGTTCAGGTGGTCATCTGCTCGCTTTTCAGGTCTTCTGTCCCCTGTGTGTTGGTTCTTGTTTGCTTGGGTCCTGGAGGCGTCTGGGCTGATATGTACCCTGAGTGTCAGGCATGGACCAGGACAGCCCCGTGTGTCCTTGTGCCCCCTCCGAGTGTGTGACCTCAGGTTTCCGAGGCTCCATCTTACAACACACCACGCTGGACTGGGTGATTGCCAAGTTTTCCTTCCACTCGAAGATGTTCTGAATATAAGAATAAGAATCCAAAGAGCAATGAATGAGATTTATAAAAGGGCTCTGAAGTAAATAGGCTCTATGAATAGACGCCTACAGAACTGTGTGTGTTTTGTTTTGTTTTGTTTTTAGCCCATGGAAGGAAAAACAAAGACCAAAAAAAAAAAAAAAAAATTAAATAAATAAATAAAAGCAGACTAAATGGTTCCCATATAAATCAAAAACCTTGTATAGGTAGTGGTGAACAACTATTTGTTTATGAGTAAAAAATTAGTCTCTTCTCTAATCCCTGCTTCCTGTTTGTACTTGTTTTTTTGAAACTCACTATAGTACCCCATGTCCCCTTAATCAGCGTCTTGCCCAGTGAATGAGTCAGTCATGAATTTTGTCCTGTTGGCATCATGGCTTCTCAATTAAAAGCAGTTTTATCTACACAATATTTTTATTGTGTGCCTGCTATGTACCAACTAAATTTAACCCTATCCTAAGAAGACCCTTGTCAACTGGCTGGTAGTATTCTTATTTTACTTTTGAAAAATGTGGCTGGGCAAGGGTAAGTCAGCTGTCCCCAGGTCAGACAGCTTGAAGTATATTTTAAGGTAAGGGTAATTCCTTCCCCCCCCCCCAACTTTTGAAATCAATGCTTTGAAAATAGGAGGTCAGTAAATATTTGTTTATTGATTAAGTTGTGTCAATAAGACTTTCGAATCTTTAGACTTGAAATATTGGAAACGCATTACCAAAAAAAGTTGTAGAATTGGCTTCTTGTGGTTTTTAAGAAGAGGGTAGAACGCTCCTTGTCCAGAATGTTTTCCATCTTGTCATTTTTGGAGGCAAATAAATGGAAGAGATTCGGTCTGGAGCTTCCTTGCCAAGTGGTAATCATGAGATTATGTAAAATTATGTAAATTGTATCAGATGCTATTTGGGTGTTTCTGCACTCCATAAAAACTGTAAGCACAAAGCGGCACCGTAAGATTTTCCCTTTTGGTGTTTGTCATAAATTAATTTACTTTCTCCTGCTGCTTAATCCAGCGACATCTCCTGTAGGTCAGGCTCCTGTTTGATTCCGTGCGGGACACGGGTTAGTTCCTTGGGTCTCCGTGGTCTCTTGTTGGCCACTGATCGTGCTTCATCTCCCCGCCAGGGCCTGTCTTCTCTGTCCCCCCTTCCCCCGTTGAGGTCCCGGCCCTGGACTGTTTCTGATGGGGCCCAGATAGTGCAGGCCTCCTGTGCCACTCCAGTCTCTGCGCGGTGGACACTTTAAGTGCCCCCGTGACCCCGGTGCAGTGCCTCTGGGAGAAGCCTCCAGGCACCTTGGAGCACACGGGGCTCCTGTAGGGCAGTATGCCCTCCTCGGACCTCTGGCTGTTCCCAGCCTGACCTGCCTGTGTTTTCCTGCCCAGAGCCAGGAACCCTAGCACCATCTGCCTCCCTCCATCATGCCCTTGACTGTCCTCTAGCCTGTTGCACTGCTGAGCTTCTCCCACCCCTCTTCCTGCCCTGGGCTCCTGAACAAGACTCTGCCTTCCTACTGCTTCTTGTTAAGCGCCCCCCACCCCATTAAAGCCTCAGGTTTCCAGGGTCATGTCTCTGTTTCACAGCCATGCCTCTATTCCAGAGCTGTGCCTCCATTCTAGAGCTGTGCCTCCATTCCAGGGCCATGCATCCATTCCAGAGCCATGGCTCTATTCTAGAACCGTGCCTCCATTCCAGAGTCATGGCTCCATTCTAGAACCATACCTCCATTCTAGAGCTATGCTTCTGTTCCAGGACTATGCCCTCCATCCAGGGCCATGCCTCCATTCTAGAGCCATGCCTCCATTCCAGAGCCATGGCTCTATTCTAGAACTATGTCTCCATCCAAAGCGTGCCTGAATTCCAGAGTCATGCCTCCATTCTAGAGTCATGCCTCTGCTCTAGAGCCATGCCTCTGTTCCAGGACCATGCCTTCATTATAGGACCATACCCTCTGTTTCAGGGTCATTGCACTCTGTTCCATGGTCATGCCTTCATTTCAAGGCCATGCACTCCGTTCTAGGACCATGCACTCTCTCCTAGGGCCATGCCTCCATTCCAGAGTCATGCACTCTGTTCTAGGTTCACGCGCTCTGCGTTCATCTGAGAGGTGGACAGGACCCCCCCCCCTATGCTGAGTGTGTCTCCCACAGCTGTATGCTATTCTCTGAGAATGCCTGCCCCCTGGTCTTACTTAACGAGCGGTATGGCTCATGCAGAGATTCTTCTGGATACGGGGTTCTACGATGTGTTTAATAAGTGGGTGATGTGACTTGATCACGGCTTTAGCTTCTTTGAAGGCTTGCATCTATTTTTTATAGCCTGTCCTCTGCTCTGAGAAGGGCCAGACATGTACATCAGGATAGCACAGCAGGGGTCTTTGGTTGTTCGTGCTACACTTGACACCAGGACGAGAGGGGCGTCTGGCCTGGGCTCTGCATTCTGGAAACTCCGCGAGTCACCAGTACAAAACAACTGCGTTTGTTGAAGAACACGGAACCATCTTAGCCACTGGGGGATCTTGCCCTCAGTGTGGGCCTGGAGATACTTTTAATTCTAAGCGTTTTCTCTGTGACGAACACTGGCTGGGCACAAGGGCTAGGATTCTGCGTATCTTTTATGTCCTTAGAAAAAAGGCCTGTGTCTGATTGCTGTGGATTTTGTGGGTTGTGGCACTGCCCTAAAGGAGAAGTAATGCATGTGTTAATTATGCTGCATAGGACTAAAGATAAACCTTGTGGGGAGCACAGAGTGAGGACTTTTTGCTAACGAAGTTTTCCTCTTCAGTAGTGCCGAGTATCGTCCTTTTTGTTGTTGCTCCTTGTTTTGGTGTTCCATTGTGCGGTTCCAGAGGCATTTAGTAATTGGTGCAGACTTTGTAGCACTTTTATACATCAGCTGAGGAATACTGGACAATACTAAACAAAATTTAATTTTGCTTATGAAATTAAAAAATTTTACTACATAAATTCATGGTCCTCTCACACGTGTGTATTTAGCTCTAGACAGCATACATGGATTTTTTTTCAAGATTTTATTTATTTATTTGACAGAGCGAGAGAGGGAACACAAGCAGGGGGAGTGGGCAGAGGGAGAAACAGGCTTCCCGCTGAGCAGGGAGCCCGATGCGGGGCTCGATCCCAGGACCTTGGGATTTATGACCTGAGCCGAAGGCAGACGCTTAACGACTGAGCCACCCAGGCGCGCCCCCATACATTGATTTTTTACATCAACAACTGGAAGGACATTGGATGCTATAACTGTGGATAGTTTTACTTTTTATAAGTACATTTAATAAAGGTTAAGTTTACAAAACACTACATAAAATACTTAATTTTATTGAAATATTTTAGATAAAAATTTTGATATTCAGTAATTATAATTTGTAATTTTCCTATTAATTTCAATAGATGATTTGGAATATTTACAGGGAAAGTAGCTTTTTTGAGGACACATAAGATAACTTGAAATTTTGATTTCTGCATTTTGATTTACACTGTTTTGATTGAAAATATTAAAATTGTATAGACTGGATATAATTTTATTTTTTAATCTCTTAGATGATTTCTGTGAACAAAATATAAATTATGTGAAAAATCTTGATTTTTTTTAACTAGGTAGTTAATGCTTTTTCTGAAAAAAGGACAAGGAAAATAATTTTTATGGAATAAATATGTAAGGATTTATGAATTATGGAAATCTCTAATTTATTACTCATCCAAACATTGCTAGCCCATCAACAGCCAGACACACCATCATAATTAAATTTATTAATCTTCGGCATTTTGCCAACTTGCAGTCGTATATAAACCATACTCTCTGATTCTGTTATGATGAAGATATATTTGTCAACATAGGAGGATGGGGGACATATTTCGCCTCACATCCTGTTCGCTTGATTAATAACTTCAGAACATTTCCACATGTGGCAGGTGGGCCCACATTTGTGCTTTGCTGGGGGGTCTTGATTCAAGGCTTCCACACTGGGTTTCTCACAGCCCCCATAACCTGGACCTCTCGGCCCTGCTTGATTTCGGGGCTCAGTTTCCAGACCCTCACATTCTGTTTGCCTCCAGAAACCCATCTCCCTGGGAAGATACCAATGGATGTCTTTTTCCTGCTGCCCCAGCCAGCCCGCCTTCTACTTTAGAGAAGAATGTCATCTTGTGCATTGCTTTTGGGACACCGAACTCAAAATATTGGTGTTTTAAGTGAAGCCTCCTTTACTCAAGGCATCATGTTAAGGTTTTATGCTTTTAAGCTTAATCGTCAAACTTTGTGATGTTACTTAAGTTTTGATTGGGGCCAAAAAGAATTTTAATATTTGGAGCCTAAAGACATTTTTTAGTGTACGGTTGGAGGAATTTAAAAAAAAGTTTTAAGTTACATATTACATTTCTTTGTTGTTGCAGAAAAGTAATGTAGGATGAGCAGTAAGAGTGTTGGGAGTGAAAAGATAGTACGTGAGGTCGGAGTCAGAGGGATGTGGGATGGGTCTGACTTCAGGAGGGAAAGGAGCACCACACAAATGGTTAAGGTAGTGTTCATTCAGGTGCGTTTAAAAATGCATGTCGGAGGGGGTCACATCATTCTATCGGATGTAGTTATGGGAGCGATACGGCAGTTTTATTCAAAATGTCGTATGAGCAGTCATAGGAAATGACATCCTTTGCAACCATTTAAATGAAAGAACGATTTTAGAATGTGCAGTCGAAAGTACATGACTGGGGAGTGTAGTTTTTCAGAATTATTTGGAGGGGGGATGCGAGTAATAAAGCTCAACACCTGTGTCAGATAAAAGGCCAGTCTGAAAAGCGGATTAGTCCCTCCTGCTCTCCTGGGCGGGTATTTGGCCTTTATAATCTGGAAGGTGTACGTATTCTGAATGTCCTTCCATGCCCGTGTTAGCCTTGTAATTTAGGTGTTTAGAAGTTTTCCAGGGCTTTGAAAGGATTTCTCATAGCTGGGCTTTCACAGAACTTACATTCGAGTCACGGGTTCCTTGCAAGTCTTCCTCCAGGGTTCTTTGCTAATGGGAACACTAGAGCTGGTAGAGAGAGGACCTTGGGTTGAGGGAGAGGAGCCCACTCAGGCTGCCGGTAGCTGTTTATTACTATTGCTGTAGGAACGGAAACAATTTTACGTCAGTCTACCAAGGATTATTTATTGAGGTTCTGCTGTGTGCCCAGTGGCTTTTTTGGTGGGAATGTGTGATGTTATTATGAAGCATTTTCCATGAATCTCATTTGTAATATAGTCAGCTTTTGGTCAATGGTATGTACTCAGATGATGGGCTTACTTTTGGAAACGCATTTTTTTAAAAAAAATGTTATATATAGGAGAGAGAGAATGAGAGAGAGCAGGAGCGAGCATGAGTGGGCGGAGGGGCAGAGGGAGAGAATCTTCAAGCAGACTCCCGGCTGAGTGTGGAGCCGGGACACGGGGCTCAGTCTCACAACCCATGAGAGCGTGACCTGAGCTGAAACCAAGAGATGGACGCGTAACTGACCGAGCCGCCCAGGCGCCCCCGGAAAAGGGTTATTTTCCATGACAGTTCCTAGCGTACATATGTCTTCGTTGCCATTTTCCACTTTGGCCATTCATTCTTAAAGATCCCACTGATGTCTTGCGAAGACGTTTTGGAAGGTAATTTGAAATTCTGATCTCTGGAAACTTGGGTAGGATCTTCCTTCTTGTCTGGGTGGGAACTTCTCTGAGACAGCACTTTTTTTTTGTTTTTCTTTCTTTCTTTTTTTTTTTTTTTGCATTCTCAACGTTTATCTTTCTTATGCTAAGCATTTTTAAAGGGTGGCTGGCCTGTAGTGGAAATTCATAAGAGCTGGAGGTTGACCTGATGGGTAATGAAAGTCTGATGCCTGACGTTTGTGGTGGTCTGCCAGAGGCTGAAGACAAAGGTCTCTCTGCACTGTGTCCCGCTGGTATTAAAATGAAATAAATGGGTGTTTTTGGAGCTGCCTCCTGTGCAGGGAAGGGTGGTCTTTTGGCCATCTGGAGGAGGGTGAGTATTGGCCTGAGTCAGGTGGGCTGGCTGGTGGCTCAGCTCTGCCTCTTGCTGGTCACCGGTCGTGACCTTGGAAAGAAGTCACTTAACCTGGTTGCGTCCCACTCTGCATCTTCAGAATAGCTAATTAACACCTGACCTTGTTCTCGCTTGCTGGTAGTGTCAACCCCAATATTGCTGGCAGATACAGAAGCTCTCTGGAACCCACAGTAAAGTGGGAAGGACACAGCCTCACATCATCCTTTCTTTTTCTTTGTTTAAATGCAAGAGGCTCTAATGGTCCCCCTTCCTATGCGGAACAGAGGGAGGTGTCCTGTGAGGAAGCTCTTGCAGCTTCTAGTGCAGACAGCTCATGAAGCTGGGAGCCCCCACCCAGCTCCTCAGTGCCCAGGATGCTGACGAGGAATTGCTTTTTCCCCACCATCTCGGGGAATTTTGGTCATGCCTCTGTTCAAAGTTATTTTTGCCTTGTGTTACAGTTATTTATGGATACACGATCGCATCCATTTGATAATAAAAGTGAGGCCTTGTGAACATTTTGTAATCAGAAGAAATATGTATTTTGGATCCTAATTAAACGTGTGAACCTTGGACAAGGTCCCTCATTTCTAAACTTTGTGACCGTCAGTATTTCCATGGAGGGTAATGATAGCTGTCTTCTAGGATTGTTTTGTGTATTAATTGGGATTTGTATGAACTCAGAACTGTGCTAAGAATATAGGAGGAAATCTAGAAATAATGTCTTTTTTCTTCCTTCATCCTCTGGCTAAGGGTGGTATTTTTTTCACTTAAATTTTATTCATGGATTGATGATTTTAAAGGCTTTACTTTCTATTTTTTTAAATTTTGATAATGTATTTTATTTAAAACAGTATTTCTAAAATATTAACCTTTCTTTTTTTAAGTTTTATTATGTTATGTTAGTTACCATACATTACATCATTAGTTTTTGATGTAGTGATCCACGATCCATTGTTTGTGTATAACACCCAGTGCTCCATGCAGAACGTGCCCTCCTTAATACCCATCACCAGGCTAACCCATCCCCCCACGCCCCTCCCCTCTAGAACCCACAGTTTGTTTCTCAGAGTCCATAGTCTCTCATGGTTCATCTCTCCCTCCAATCCACCCCCCTCATTTTCCCTTCCTTCTCCTAATGTCCTCCAGGCTATTCCTTATGTTCCACAAATAAGTGAAACCGTATGATAATTGACTTTCTCTGCCTGACTTATTTCCCTTAGCATCATCTCCTCCAGTCCCGTCCATGTTGATGTAAAAGTTGGGTGTTCATCCTTTCCGATGGCTGAGTCATATTCCACTGTATATATGGACCACATCTTCTTTATCCATTCATCTGTCGAAGGGCATCTCGGCTCTTTCCACAGTTTGGCTATTGCGGACATGGCTGCTATGAACATTGGGAAAAAAAGACTGTACTTTTTAGAGCAGTTTTAGATTCGCAGCAGAATTGAAGGTACAGAGATTTCTCATATACATCCTGCCCCCACACGAGCGCAGCCTCCCCCACTATCACCTGGGTGGCTCAGTTGGTGAAGCGAGTGCCTTCGGCTCAGGTCATGATCCTGGAGTCCCGGGATCGAGTCCCGCATCGGGCTCCCTGCTCAGCGGGGAGTCCGCTTCTCCCTCTGACCCTCTCCCCTCTCGTGCTCTCTATCTCTCATTCTCTCTCTCTCTCAAATAAATAAAATCTTTTAAATAAATAAATAAATAAATAAATAAATAAACCTCCCCCACTATCAACACCCCCACCAGGTGGTCCGTTTGTTAAAATTGACAGACCTCCATGGACTCCATAGCGTCACCAAGTTCATAGTTTACATTCGGTGGTGTACAGCCTGTGGATTTGGACAAGTGTATAATGACTTGTGTCCATCTTTATAGTATCACACAGAGTAGTTTCACTGCCCTAAAAATCCGCTGTGCTCCCCCTGTCCATCCCTCCTCCCCTGCCCGTACCCCAACCCACCACTCATCTGTTTACTGTCTCCACGGTTTTCTTGTTAAACACCGTCCTATAGTTGGAATCCTAACACCCTTTTATTTTTTATAAAAGCCTTGCACACAGTTAAAACTCAGTGTTTCTTCAGAACAAAGCTTCTGCCCTAATTGAAAAAAATAACAGCAACCACCAACACAAACTAATTGGTAGCAGTATGTGCATATTATTTATTGACGAGCCTTTTAAGTCTTATGCACTCATACATACTAGTCCCGCTCCTCGGCATTGAAGCGTAGTGCGTCTTGGAAGCAACGGTTTGAAGCAGGGAGAGCCGTTAGTCATACACATTCGTGTTGCAGATAAATGATGCCTGACAGCCCGATTGCAAGGGAGGAGAAAGAAAATCTGGGGAAAATGGGTGTCAGTGCAAGAGCCATCTAATGCCGTGTACTGGAGGAGCAAATAGCCCTGTCAGTAGGTCTGCAGAGTATGGGGTTATTATACAGTGAAGTGTCAGCTACTATATGAGAAAGCCGAATAATTGATTTATAGGACTCTCAGTCCTCAAAAAAGTTTTACATTTATTTTGTATCTCCTAAGCGGGTGGCAACAGAGGGATGCGGTGTGGAGAAATAAAGATCGTAAAGAACTGCTTCTCTTTGACAGACAGGTGCTCTATGAGTCTAATGTGTCATTATTATAAGTACCTTAGAATTCCTCTACCAGAGCCACACCTACCGTGTGAAACAGCCCTATTCTGTCTCCCCGAAACACGGTAAAGCCCTAAGACAACACAGTCTCAGGGCATTGACCTGGTACACACATAATCCTTTTAATGGTTTTTGTACTTTGAGATGTAGGAAGGTGAGCTGTGTTGTGGGTAGCCAACAGAGTAGGCAGGTGAGCCAGCAAGGACCCAGGCCAGTGCTCAGACGGAGCCTGTGCCAGGGACGCATGGCGGGGATAGTCGTCACGATCCAGAATCAGGCGGACTTGCGGTGTGGCTGGGCGAGTCCAGAGTTGAGGCGAGCTCCATGACAGGTCAGCTGTCCGTTGAGATCGGGTGGATGGAGACTCTAGATGGGAAGTCCAGATCACGTGGTCCAGGCCTGGGGCCTAGGACTGGCCAGAGCCAAGCAACACCCCGATCAGTAGTAGTAGCCCCGTGGAAAACAAATCTAGAACCTATAACAGGATTGGACGCTGGACTGGGAAACTTACCAGGAAGGGTCAGGGCTGGCCTGACCTCATGGACAGGGTGGACCCACTGAGGCAGGAGGAGGGGGCTGTGGAGTGGAGCCGTAGGTGATGCTTCTGGGTCCCCGAATGGATGACTTGAGTGAAGGGAGCTTGGATGGGGCTGTGTGTGAGCCCCAGGAGTCACGGCTGGGCTCGCGGGGCCCTAGGCTGAGTGGTTTGTTTTCTTTCAGGATGCACCCAGGAGAGGGCAAGAATTCACAGAGCTTCAGCTGCTAGACATTTCCTATTTCTGAAGAGATTTAATCAGGGGGAAGTGCTGCAGAATTGAAGAGAAATGTGATTTTAAGGGTTTTCATAATTATTATTTTTCTGGTTATCTCCTACCAATTGACAGAGCTGTTTAAGCATTGTTGATTAAACAATACAGATTTTTTAAAAAGCCCATTTGACATCTTTACCCAGTGGTGACTAATAAACCCCAAAAGCCTGTCGTGGATTATAAAAAGGAGTTATCGCCATTAAAATCATCTTCAGTGATTTTTTTCACACTAGATAGTTATGTCAAGTCATTAGTATTTGATCAGCTTATTTCTTAGAAAATTATATGATGAATATCTTCTGAGACTGTCATAAAGCAGGATAGTTTGCCAACCCACACCAACTTTCCACCACCCTCAAACATAATCAAAACAAGACTCTTTGAAAATCTCCAAAGAGAATAAAATTTATTTAAAACCTACTTTCTGGTTTAAATGTTTTATGGCCCTTTAGAGATTACGGGATGATTTATGTGCCTTGTGTAGTGTTATTTGGAGTAATACTTAATCACAGATTTGGTTTTTGAAATGAATAAAGCAACATTTTTTTTTTACATTCTTCCTCTGTACATCTAATGTGTAATTTGTTAGCCCATCAAAATTAATTTTAGATCCCTAATGTATGTGGAGTGTTAGATTTATAAGTCCTGTTAATGTTTCTTTCAGTAAAGTGTATGTATTTATGTGCCCTGCCAGGGTGGATTTCTGCAAAGCATTTATGCAAGGGGGATGTTCACATAAATAACCAACTGGCAAATAAATGTCAATTAAAATTCTATTAACATAGTTGGCCACAGCTCTTTAACAAATATTTAAGTACAGTATATTAGATTAAATTTAAATTTTTTTTGAAACGCTTGTCTGCTTAGTTTTCAATTTAACTCGTCTTTCTGCTATCAAAAGCATTTTTTTAAAGATTTTATTTATTTATTTGAGAGAGAGATGAGATAGAGAGCATGAGAGGGGGCCGGGTCAGAGGGAGAAGCAGACTCCCCGCCGAGCAGGGAGGCCGATGCGGGACTTGATCCCGGGACTCCAGGATCATGACCTGAGCCGAAGGCAGTCGCTCAACCAACTGAGCCACCCAGGCACCCCTAGCAAAAGCATTTTTTATTTTACAATGAGAGGAATATAGGTTGACTCTGCCTACGTATGAATATGGCTTGCTAAAAGTACAGTTGACCCTTGAACTTGATGGGTTTGTACTGCGAGGGTCCACTTATACATAGATTTTTAAGTTTTTTTCGATAAAAACAGTACTATAATGTATTTTCCTTATGGTTTTCTAAATGACTATTTTAAGAATGCAGTGTATAATACATATAACATGCATACGTATACGAAGGATTTGTTAATCGACAGTTTATGTTGTTGGTAACGGTAGGCTGTTAGTACTTAAGTTTGGGGGAGTCAGAAGTTAATATTTGGGTTTTGACTGCACAGAGGGTCGGCACCCGTCACCCCCCATCGCCCCGCTTAACCCCCACGTTGTTCAAGGTCAACTGTATTATAAAGATTTTTAAGTGGTTTTTAGACACACAGGGATTTGGTTATTATTGACCTTTTTCTTCTCATTTTCATGGTACCCTTTATTTTAGTTTTTTCTTTTCCATTTTTTATTCTTTGGGGATTTTTATCTTAACAGCTCATCTGAGGTCCTTGATCACGTGGTTTATGTATTAGGGTACAACGTAAACTTTTATTACAAAAAGAACCCCCCCCCCAAATACTGTGGCTCACAGTCATTTAGAAGTTTATTACCCTTTCCGGCAACAGGCCAGGAGTGAGTGGTTCAGGATGGGGGACCTCTGCACCACTGGATGGTTGGAAGGTTGATTCTCCTTCACATTCCCAGCAAGAAAGAGGGAAAGAGAGCATCCAGGGCCAGCTGCTCACCTTCCATGGGCCAGAATTCGGCACTGGGCCATCCCTCATTGCAAAGGAGGGTGAGAGATGCGCTCTGCAGCTGCGGGGCCCAACTTCGTAGCTGAAACTCCCCGGCTGTGGAAGCTGCTTTTACTAAGAGAAATAAGGGGGAAAATGGTCCTCAGGGACAGTTAGCAGTGTCTGCTATAACACATTTAGCTAACAAACATTTTTTTTAGGGTAACTGTTTCATCTTTCCAAACATCTCAAGGAAAATGTGAAAGTGCTTGAAATATAAAACCAAACCACACTACTTTTTTTTTTTTTTTCGTTTGGGTGTTAAAATGCATTTTCTGTAGGTGATGAATTACCTTAAATTTCTAGCTTGTAGCTCCCCTTTATTAACTTTTAAAGAGATTAATGGCCCACGTTATGACTGCCTTTCTCATAGTTGGGGTACACCAGCAACAATCTTCACTGTGCTTTTAAGGTGTAGCCCAATCTGGGGCAGAGCAGAAAATCATTTACTACTTCTGCGTTTCTGTGTGCTTAAATATATCCTGTTGGGCCTAGATTCAGTTTTTTCATTTTTAAATTCTGTTTTATTTAAGCTTGAGTTTTATCAGTTGATATATGTACAATATTTTCAAGAGACAAAACAGTTCTAAAAGGCTTGTTTTAAAAAAATTAGCGTTGTCTTGTTACATCCTACAAAGTACCCTCACTCTGAAGCTAAGTGTTTTTAACTGTTTAAGATGAGTACCCAGGATAAAAGAAACTCCCCCGACCCCAGACACAGCATTGTACCATTTTGGAATATATCAAGAACAGAAAGGTCCTGCACATGTCTTGAAGGACAAAACAAACCAAAAAACCAAAAAACAAAAAACAGATTATATAGACTATTGATTACAGTATTTTGATTCAATTACTTTACACAAAGAGATAAAAGCGAAGGTTACAGAATGTTTATTCTCTGGTCTGTACAGTCAAATGTGAGGCTCAAAATTAGACCAGCAGCTTTTGCCATTTGGGACCTTAGCGTTGAAGTAAGACTGAGGGAATTTGAGATGTGAAGACGCCAGAGTTCAGGTGTTTGATGCCTTTATTCTTGCCTTGAACACGGTAAGAGTTTAGTACTCAGCTGGGTCGTGGTGATTCATTCCGATTTCAGCGTCAGCAGTTTGAGTGATACCATTTCTCAGTACTAGAAGTAGAATGGTAAACCTCTTTACCATTGGAAAGGTGGTGGAAGCCTCCACCCCGATTGGATTACTACATTCCAGCTGTTACATGTGATTCCTTGTAAGAAGCCGAGGGAGGATGAGTGACTTTTACGCAAAGATTGAGCACCGCTTTTGGATGGTATGTCTGATGGATGAGCAGAGAGGGCAAGTTCGGACTTCCATGTCCTCGGGATTGATGACAGGGTCCTAGTTGATATCCATCATTTGGCGGTTGTAGACTTGGCCACAGAATAAAGGATGTCAAAAAGATTTTTGGAGTTATTACTTTACGTTAAACTTTGATTTTCTCATTTCAGTCTATTTAGAGTGGTCCTGAAGGGACTCAGTGACTTTTTTTTTTATAAAGATTTTATTTATTTATTCATGAGAGGCAGAGAGAGAACAGACTCCCCGCAGAGCAGGGACCCAGATACAGGACTCGATCCCAGAACCCTGGGATCATGACCTGAGCTGAAGGCAGACGCTTAACCGACGGAGCCACCCAGGCATTCCGGACTCAGTGACTTTTAGAAAGGTCTTTTGAACCTGTAAGCTCTGAAATCTGGAAATCCATCTTTTGTAAGTCAGCCCAGTGTTCATGGACAGGGAAGTGGTATTCTCTGCTTTCTGGCTCTTACTGGGGGTGATTTTGTTTCTGGAGGCCTCCTGGCTCTACCCCCCGTCCAGCCCTCTCCTGTCTTCCTTCGCTTTCTCTGGGGGTCCCCTTTTGCTGCCGATTGCCTGAGATCCCTTTGCAAGCTTCTTTTATCATCTTATCCATGAGCCAGAGCTCATAAAAATTAACTATGAATTACAGATGAAACCGCCAAAGAAAAACTTTCTTTGTGCCCTCTTTTCTTTCAAGATGTCACACCCACATGCTGATCTCATATTCCTGACCCCTAAAGGCAAAAATGCCTAGGACTGGAGCATTAGGGAGGTAAGATGACAGACTGTTTCCCCTCTTCTCATACGAGGGGCAGATCCATGCATGTGCACATAGCACAGGGGTTACACCGAGAGCCCTTACTGATCTAGTCACATTAAAACCTACCATGACTTCCTATCAGAAGCATATGAATAATTGTCAGTTGGTGGATGATAGTTTTGAATAAAACGAAGGAAATAGGACAGTGGTGATTACTTTTTCTTAAAATTGAAGTTAGGTATATAAACTTACATATTTTTTTGATTGAAAGACTTATTCCTTTTGAGATACAAGAGAGAGGATCATAGGGGAAGGGGAGGGAAAAATGAAACAAGACAAAACCAGAGAGGGAGACAAACCATAAGAGACTCTTAATCTCAGGAAACAAGCTGAGTGTTGCTGGAATGGTGGGGGGTGGGAGGGATGGGGTGGCTGGTGATGGACACTGGGGGGGCGGTACGTGCTATGGTGAGTGCTGTGAATTGTGTAAGACTGATGAATCACAGACCTGTACCCCTGAAACAAATAATGCATTATATGTTAATGAAAAAAAGTTAAAAAAAAAGAGACTTATTTCTGTCTATAACTTAAACTTGTAGACTCTCACTCACTTCAGAATATTCTAGAAGGGTATTCTGATTTCCCCATTCTGTTCCGTATGCAAGTGAAATTTGCTCAGGCATGCACATTTAAGTGTGCGCTCATATCATGTTGGTAGTAGGCTAATAAATATGATCTGAACACATGATTTTCATAGTTTTCTTTGCATAAACTGATCTGTATGGGAGTCCCCTTTGGATTAGTACCAATTGGCTGTTAGTTTGGGAGGTTCTTCCACTGGGAGGCCTTGATGCCTCCACACTGAACACATGCTAAATCCATTTTAATGAGACAGTGAGCTGTGGACCAGGTAGGTTTAAGAAGACAAAAAGATTTAATGCCCAAAGTTGTCAACTTCTCAACTCTGTGTTGGCACATTCTGCTGAAATCTGGAGCTCTCCTTGTTACTTGCTGTGGTTTGCAGCATTCCTTTTTCCTAATGAATGTCAAAATGCCCTTCCTATTCTGCTTTCAAAAATTTTTTTATTGTGGGAAATTTCATCGTACCCAAAAGTAGATGGGCCATATGGTGACACCTCCCCCCCCAAAATCTGCCCATTGCCCGACTTTGATCATGGTCAATTCAAAGCCAACCTTATATAATCAATACTCCCACCCATTTCTCCAGCCTGTATTGTTCTGAAGCAAAGCCTAGACTTCATATCATATCATTTGTAAATATTTCAGTAAGTGTCTCTCATGGATAATTCTGCACATGCTTGTACAAAATAATTGAGAAGCTGTGGGATTGAGAGACTTTTTGTTTACTTACAAAATGGTTTTTACAAATTGGAACCAAATATTGGTTTAAAAATATTCTTCTATTGGAAGTGAAATGAAGTATATTTCCTTGACATTTTTTCAATTAATAAAAATTAAAATCAGATTTTCACCTCCCCATCCCCCCCAAAACCCAAAACAAAAGGAATGCTGTTTTTATTATATTTTATGATGAGTTAAGAACAGAGAATTTGCATTTTTCTTCCATTGGGAGACCCAGAATGAACGTCAGATTTAAATGTGGTGGCTTTGAGTTAAACTTTTGTTTTCTCTTTCCATGTTTTGCATTTTCAAGTGTCCTGGCACGTTAGCACTAATGCTACTGTATGTGACAGGAGCCTTTTGGCTCTCTTTCTGGAGTGAGCAGAGGTAGCCGTGAGCCCTGAAGAAGTTCAGGCATTGTCTTGGGATGAACTTCCAACATCTCGAGTGAATTGATTATGTGTTAGTATGGTGGTTACTACTTTCTTTTTTCCTTTCCTCTCCTTTTCTTTTTTAAAGTAGGTTCAGTGCACAATGTGGGGCTCAAACTCATGACCCTGGGATCAAGAGTCACATGCTTCACCGCCTGAGCCAGCCAGGCACTCTCTGAGGTTATTTTTAATTGCTTTCCTTTAGAGACATTTTTAGGAGTGGGATGCATGGAGTTGCCATGTGTCCAGAAATTAGCTTTGTAGGAATGATGTGTGTATTCCATCATAGAGGCTTTGAAACTGGCCTTTGGCTGCACTGAGTGCTTCTGGTTCCTGGCATGAATTTCATTTTTCTACTAGAACAATTGTTAAAGAATCCTTGTAGCTCTGTCCCTTTTACCTTGTGAAAAGTTTTATTATTTTTAATCAACCGATTTCTTTTTTTTTTTTTTAGAGAAAGTGTGAGCAGTTGTGGGGGAGGGGGAGGTCCAAGCAGAGGGAGAGGGAGAAAGAATCTCAAGCAGACCTCCCCACTGAGCTCAGAGCCCAATGACCCTGAGATCATGACCTGAGCCGAAATCAAGAGTCGGAGGTTTAACTGTTAAAAATGTTATTTATTTTATTTTGGGGAGAGGGAGGGAGAGCTCAAGCAGGGGGAGGGAGAAGATGCCAGCATCTTAAGAACAGGTAATTCCAGGGAAGTTCGTTTTTCAGTACTGCCGAAATGATTCTCTTGGGCTAAGTGTCATCTCCATCAGCTGAGTTCGATTTCCCACTTGGTAGATTTCCTCACCGGTTAGCCTTGAGCAGGATAAGCCAGCTTTTTTAAAAATTTATTTTTTCAAATGTTTATTGCTGCCCCCCCCCTTTTTTTTTTTAGCTGTTGTTGCCGTTGGACCATGGGAGACAATGGGAGGAGCGGGCTTGGTTTAGGACTGTGTGTGTGTGTGTGTGTGTGTGTGTGTGTGTGTGTGTGGAGCGGGCTTGGTTTAGGACTGTGTGTGTGTGTGTGTGTGTGTGTGTGTGTGTGTGTGTGTGTGTGTAGGACTCAGGCTAGCACGGATATGGAAACACCAAAGTATCAGAAACATTAGGGGAAAACTCTGGAGTCAAGGAACAGGGCCCCAGAGTTTGCTGTGGGCTTAGACCTGTGTGAGGGTTTGTATTCTAGAAAGGATTGCAAGATAGAACTTGAAATGAACTGAGAATCCAAGTAGTTGGGATCCTCGGTGTGAAAGTGTGGAGCCACCACTCCTTGTCCTCAGGATAGATCCTTGGACGCAGTTGCGCTGGAGGGGGCGCTGGGGCTCTGAGGGCCCTGGAACCCAGACCTTAGAATAAGAGATGCCCTGGCAAAGAAACCCTTTCTCCTGAAAGCAGGCTGTCTACGTTTTCTATCCTTGGGCCTCATCATAGGTACCCACGCTAAAGGACGCTTGAGTGATGCGTCATTTGGAGTATTTATAAGCTTTCCGATAAACGCTATGCTAATGAAACAGAGAAGCTACATCTCTAAGTCAGTGCACATATTACTTCATCGTACATGTTGTCATGGTGCATATTATCAGCGGAAAAGATACAGACTCTTGTCTTTTTCACTGGATTAATCGAACTGGATAGAGAAAATACTCTCGAAATCGGTATTGCAAACAGTTGGCACTAACGGTGCGCGGTGTGTCTTGATTCCTGGAGTTTTTCTCGTCTGATATTCTCTTGTCTCCATGTCCTCCTCACCCCGTCAGCTTCTTCTTCTCTCAACTGACTTCTTTCAAGTGAAACTTGATCATTGCTCTCCTGATAGTTCTTTCCACCCGATTTCCAGCTGTCCCTCACTTTCCTGACTAATGGCACCACCATTTTAATTTGCCGATATAACACAAAATAAAAGAAACCACAACATTCTCGCAAAGTAGCTTTGAAGCATGGGTCTACGGCTCTGCCTTTCTGGCCCCCCGAGCGTTGATGAGGCTTTTCCCCAGCCAGGCTGGTCCTGCTTGTGTTCAGCTCTGCGCTTTTCCTATTTGTAAAACTCTTGTCGTGACCCAGGAATTGCTGTTGTATTCAAATAGAATTCTAGCTAATCCTAGTGTAAGGAAATGAGCGAGGAGAAAAGTAAAACATAATTATGTGGGAAAATAGGCTAATTTAATGACTCCATGAACATATTTTACACTTTTATTATTTCAAGGCAATATTTCATTTGCAGATGATTTAGGATTTTTTAAAACTGTTGGAACTGAGTGAATTAAGATGGGTTGAATTAAGTACTTCAATTTTCGTATATGTTTGCTTGATATTTCACACCAGCAGGTGCAATACTCATTAAGGAAGTGTTTGTTTTCCCTTTGAGGTGTTTTCTTTGTAGTGATTGAGGGTCTCTTGGAAAAGCCCTAGTTATGCGTCATGCCATAAGGCATGATGGCCAAAAGTGTTTTGAGTCAGATGTAGTAACTAAAACAGTCACGTTAGAGGGTTATAGCACAGAATCGCTGGCCGTCGCTTTCAGGTTTAATCCTTTGTCACTTTCTAGTACAAAGAATGTGTACATTCTTTGTACTAGAATGTAGATTGTAGTACAAAGAATCTTTTGCCTAATATGCTAAAAGCGTCATTTCTAATTTGGACCAAAATTGAGTTCATTTGTAGGATACCACACGTCCTCCACACCAGAGCGGATGGATTCCCTTTCTAAGCGAATGTGAAATGTTCTATGCACTTTATATATATCTCTGTATTCCTGAACATGCTTTCAAGGCTGTTCTTTTTTTGAGAAAGAGGAGATGTTTGTATGAAGTTTTAGTTGTGGTGGGTTGCAGATTCTTTGTAGCAACCAGGAGGGCACGCTGCATCCAGAAGCATGTGGTGGGGTGGGGTCAGCCGGTAATGCTGCTTACAGGAGTCACCACTGAGCTACAGGTTGGTTTGTTTCTTTTTAAAGATTTATTTATTTATTTGACAGAGAGAGAGAGAGAGAGAGAGAGAGAGAGAGAGAGCACGAGCAGGGGGAGCGGCCGGCACAGGGCGAACCGGACTCCCCTGCTGAGCAGGGAGCCCGATGTGGGACTTGATTCCAGGACCCGGGGATCACCACCCGAGCTGAAGGCAGATGCTTAACGGACTGAGCCACCCAGGCGGCCCCCTGCGTGCTATTTCTGCTGGTAAATTGCTTGATGGCAGGCTCTAGATTTCGCTTCCTGTGTTCCTGGCACTTCACAGGGGGTGATGCAGTTCAGAGCTCAGTGCGGCGGTCAGCAAATGATACTGAATTCCGCAGGTGAGCCCAGAAGCACTCGCCTTAGGATTTCACTTGTTGGGAAACAGGACAGTACTTCTTAGGCTAAGCTGAACAGGATCGCTGTGTTCATGGAGAGCCCTGGAAGATCCTTTCATCCTGCCCCCGACAGAACAGTGAGTGCTTTAACTTCCAGTCGCTGTGCGTATAGGTCAGGCTTCTCATTAGCAGCGTGATTTTATGGTCCGCTCGTGAGCGAGTCCTGGGCGTGGGATTTGAACGGCACTTGTGTGTGATTCTTTGGTTCCACTTTGGTACAGTCAGGAGAGGGAAGTGACTCCAAACAGTTTTTTTCTTTTAGGTGTCAGAGGGAGCTAATGAAAAAATCCGGCTACTGTGAAAATGTGAGGCGGCGCACAGCGCGAGCCCGGGGGCGGGTCCCAGGGTCCGGTTTCTGGCTGTGGTTTGGTTCTGTCCTTGTAAAGGGTGGCAGCGAGGCCCGGAGATTTCGGAGATTTCGCGTTCAAATCTCCACCCTGGTTATCTGGGCAGGTGGCTCTGACAGTGAGCCGCTGGGCCGCCGTGGGAGGCACTTGACTTTTTTTCTCCTTACATAACATTATTTGATTATTTGGTCCCATCGTCAGCAATTGAAGGCATCGTTGCCGGAAGTAAACCGTGTGCCCTCGGGTTCCGAGGACAACGTGGGGGCAGTTGGACGCGCTGGGAGTTTCTCCCGCCCCCGTTGTCGGGGCCGCTCCGCAGTGAGGCTTCCCACACGTGAGGGCTTTTCCCAGTGAAGCTGTGAAGTGTACAGCGCCCTTCAGGTCAGTGCTTTCCCTGCTTACTTGTTCCACACCTTCTTCCGCGTTTCTGTCCTTGGTGTGTTTCCGGGACACCAGTGCTTTCTGTTGTTGGTCTTAAAGGAAAAGGTTGTTCAAACGAAAGAGAGAAAGAAAAACATAAGACGGGAGGGAAAGAAGGAAGGGAGGTCGGGGGAGGGAGAGGATGTAGCTTTTTCTCCTGCGCCGAAGGTGACATTCGTTAACTGTGGAGAAGGTTCTAGAAGCGGCAGGGGCTGTATGCGATACTCATCCGGCATCCAGTTTGCCAGTGTCCCCCTTGGCAGAGATGTTCAGAATGTTCTACAACAAGCCTCTGAGGACACTTGGACCCTAGGGAACTCCGGACAGCCACGCGTTGGAGACCCTCCGGAGTTCTCTTCATCCCACAGGTACTGAGTAGGTAGGCCCGGCTCTGTGCCGGGCATTAACAGTAGACCCTGCGTCTTTATTGAATGCAGTGTGTAGGCTTGAAAGATGGTCGAATTGTTCTCAATGTATTTTTGGTTGTTGTTGTTTGTGTCTGTCTTGAATTTTTCCCTGGTGCAAGTGGATAGCAAGGCACGAAGCTGAAGTGTGGCCAGAGGAAGTCACTTCTCTCAGGCTCACGGCTTTACTGAGGCGTCCCAGGGACGGAAGTAGAACGCAGAGTTGTGAGGGGTGACACCAGGGTTCCTGGGTTCTCCGTTTGTGTGTTTCTGCATTCGTGTGACGCACCTTCACAGAAACACTCGCGTTTTCATGAAACACTTCTTTTTTTCTTCCTGGAGGAATTAAAGCGAATGGCCCACTGGACTTGTTTTCGGTCGGGTTTTTCATAAAAGCATTTTAAGTGGAGGGAAGTGTGGAAGTTGTTAAAACTTACCGAACATTTTTTTTTCTTTTATGAGGACAAATAAATATATGTTAATTTAATTTAAAAAGTGAACTTACTGAAGGATTCCTCACTTTTTCCATACCTTCCTTCCCTGGTTAAAGTACACTGTTAAAAGAATAAGCACCAATGGGTCGCGTTATTGTTTGCCATTAATGTGGATTAGCACTGTTTTACATTCCTTTTATCTTGTCATGCCATTGGGTGAACTCTGGGGTTCTCCGGAGACCAGAACCAATAGGATGGATATGGAGAGATGGCTATAAAAGCAGATTTACTTTAGGAATTGGCTCACAGGGTTACGGAGGCTGAGGAGTCCGATGACCCGTGTATGGAGGCTGGAGACCAGGAGAGCCGGTGGGGTGAGTCAGCCCCAGTCCAAAGGCCTGAGAACCAGGGGCTGATGGTGTAAGTCCTTAGTCTGTGTCTGAAGGTCTAAGAAGCAGGAGCAGTGATGTCTGAGGGCAGGAGGAGATGGATGGTCGCGGCTCACACACAGAGCAGGTTCGTCCCTCCTCTGCCTTTCTGTTCTGCTCAGGCCCTAAGTGGATGGGATGACACCCGCCCACTCACACTGGTAAAGGGATCTTCTTTATTCAGTTTGCCAGTCAAATGCTAATCTCTTCTGGAAACACCCTCACATGTACCCAGGAATCATGTTTTGCAGCTGTCTGGGCGTCTCTTTGCCCGGTGCAGTTAACACCATTGTTGTCTCACTAAAGAATATCTGTAGCATCCTTCTCACTCACTGGAATGTAGACTTAATGCTTTCTTAGCTATTCTTCCTTACCTTAGTCGAGTACATGCATTGGAAAAACTTGGAAGAAACAGAATTTTTATTCTGTTTAAAATCAGGTTAAAAACTACACCTGTAGTTCCCAGAGGAGTTATAACTATTCTGTGTTCTTCTGGCTCAAGAATGCATGTGGGTCAGACATGGTGCAGAAACCGTGTGCTTCTCGGGGTCTTAGTTACTTCATCTGTGAAGTGGGAGCATTAGGCTAGATCGTGAGCTCTCAGTGTTGGCTGCAGGATGGGGGCTAGGAATAGATGGATGATGTTTTAGACAGATACCCCCAAAGCGGATGGGCCAGAGGAGGATGGGTGTGAGAGACAAGTGCTATTCTCGAAAAGCTCTCCATGTGGGAACTCACTCTGGTCGCCCAGTCCCTCCTGGGAAAATGTCGTTCTCTGTTCACAAGGTGAAGACTGTTGGATTTAGGAGCATAGCAGAATATTTACACTTAAAGTTTGTTACTCAAGATTATTGTAATGGTCAGTTTTGACCTGGTTTTCTTGTCCAAATACACAGTGAGAATTCTTTTCCTTTTGAAAAAAATTTACAGGCTCCTGGTGAGACAGTGTGTCAGGGCTAATTATATGTGCTGCACAGTGATGGAAAGGGGAGAGAAAATTTTAGCATGTAGGAGATTTATTAGACATGGCTCACAATATAATTCTTATTTCTATATAGTAACGTGATGGATAAGGAAGATCTGATAGGCTGGATCACTCGTGTCAGAATACGATGTACCAAAGAAGTCACAGCAGAAGATCAACTGACATGGTTTTTAAGAAAAAAACAAAAACCAAAAAAAACCTCCCCTTGTGCCATGCCAGGGTGTGGCGGGCAGGAATGGATGCTTTGCTCTCTCCAGGGCCGGCTGCACCTGAATTGGATGGAATTGGGCTTGAAAATGATGTCAAACTGCTGACACTCACCCTGCATTTTCAACAGAATGAATCAGAGAGAGGAAAAAGGCATCAGAAGTCTCTTTTCCTCTGCTTCCTGCCGCAACAAAGAGGTGTTTCAATCAGAGACTGGTTTTGTGGAAGCAGCAAAAATTAAATAAGCACACGTGACTAGGGAAAGAGCATGCTGTATGTGAAATGAAAGAGACAGGGATGGGGGGGAGAAGTGGGGAGGAGGCAGAAGGGAGAGGGAGCGCTAGAGATACTTTGGCTAGGGTGGCCTAGCTCGATGGAGTTTTTCTTGATTAGGTAATTATGGTGATTATCAATTACGAAGTGTTGCTTCTTAGCTGACGTACCTCCTGGGGGGATGCTTGCCGTGGCTGCCGGAGGAATGGATCGAAGGCTGTGCGATGTCTGTCCGTGGGGCCACTGGGTGCTGATGTACTCTGCTGACATGCGTCCTCCACATGGGACGAAAGAGGTTAATTACTTTGGATCATCACAAGTCAGGTGATGTGATTCAAATTGATTCTGGGGCGAGCTGAGAGAGAGTAGGCCTATACACGGGTCACTTGATGGGGGTCTCTCGACAGCAGCCTTGGAAATAGCTGGACTAGTTACTTTTGGAAACAGTGAGAACTGTTGTGAGGTTAGACGCAAGTATTGATTTATCTTTCAGGGTGTTCGGTAGGAGAATCTTGAGAAATAGGCTGCTACACAGTTTTAAGAGATAATAGAGAGAGCTCCCTGCATTAAAAAGCCTTCACCAGCCATTCTTTGGGCAGAAAAAGAAGAGATTTCTAGATGCTCAGGGTGGTCCCTGGGGCCAGACTGATCGTAGGGAATCTTCCTCTGTTCCCAGAAACCCTGAGAAAGGCACGTCTTCAGGGGCTTCTCAGACCCCTATGGGTTTGGCAGCTATGGTGGTTTTAAATAGAACTCCATATTTCTTTGACATGTCTCCCATTGAGGTGGGGTCTTGTCTCCTTTTCCGAGGCCGAGTCACAAAAAGCCATGCAGCGACCACCATATTGGCTGGAACACGAGCCCTTGGGAGCCTGAGCCACCATGGACTGGTGCTCCCCATGCTGTGAGGACGCCGGCCGGGGGTTACCCAGCCGAGGCCCTAGTATTTGTGGAGCAGAGGCCAGCGAAACCTCTGTGCCTGTTGGAATTCCTGCCACGGAGTCCATGAGCACCAGTGACTGGTGTTTGAGACCACTCAGGGCTGGGCTCATTTGTTACGTGGTTGTACCAAGGTACTGCTTCCCTCAGCGCTTCTCAAGCTTGCGCTCAATGGGACTCATCACGCGTGCTCTCCAGTTCTCTCTCCACCCGTTCTGTACGGTCGCTGGTGGCTCTAAGGACTAGACCTGCCAGTGCCCAGAATGGTTCATGAGAAACACTCTGTAACTGGGACACCTGGAATCTGAGCAGAGGCTCTTCTCTCTGTTTATGGACTTGGGTGGAGACACAACATGATGGCGTTCACGTATGTCCACGGTCACGTCAACCTCAGCCATTATGTTTCCTGTGTGGAAGGGTGCTGTGATGGCACTGGTGTTCGAGGTAGTTTCATGGACTTTATTTTGTTGCTGTGTTCCATGTGGAACCAGGAAGAGTTTTGAACCTGCTGAGAAAAGAGCCACATATTCGTGTAGTAGCCAGTGAATGTGAGATGCCTGTTATCTTCTTGGGCCTTCCCAGGAGGGATGAGGCAGACTGTCAGGGTTTCCAAGGCTTGTGGCTGTTGGGTCGTTCATGTCAGATGCGCATGATGGTGGAGACACTTCAGAAATCATCAGAAAGGGTGTGATCTGCCGTTATGAACTTGGAAGAAAATTGCTTGATTGGTTATAAATCAACAAATTATAAATCAACAAGGAGAGGTAAATCCTGGGTTCAGACCCATCAGAGAAGGTTGCCTTGGTCTCCTTTTTAGCAGAAATGGAGAAGAGGTTTGAGGGCTGCACATTTGAACTCTTTGCAATCCCCTTGTTCTTATAAACAAAGTTTTTTTTTTTTTTTTTTTTTTAAGATACAAATCTTTGTATACAAAGAGGGGAAACTTTTGTCTTATAAGCATGAAAGTAAGATGACCTCTGGAAGTGAGTTCTGTCTGAGACCCTTAGGATTTCAGCATTTACTTTACCAAAGAGGAAATTGTTTTGTTCAGAATAGGACAGCCACATGCAGTGGGCCTTGAAACAACAATAGGACAGCCATATGCAAAGCCTTGGAAGTGGATGTAAACCACACACAAAAATTACATAAAAATAACTCAATACATAGTATAGGTCTAAATGTAAGATGTAAAACTATGAAGCTTCTAGAACAAAACATGGGACAAAATCTTCATGACCTGAGGTTAGACAAAGAGTTTGTAGAGGTGAGACCAGAAAACAGATTGGTAAATTTGATTTCAGAAAAGTTAAAAATTTCTGCTGTGTGGGGGCACGTGGGTGGCTCAGTCCGTTGAGTGTCTGGCTCTTGATTTTTGGCTCAGTTCATGATCTCAGGGTTGTGAGATCGAGCCCTGAGTCGGGCTCAGTTCGGGTGTGGAGCCTGCTTCAGATTCTCTCTCTCCCTCTGCCCCTCCCCACTCCTCTAAAAAAACAAAAACAAACTTTTGCTGTGTGAACGACACGGTTGAAAGAATACAGAGACAAGCTGCTACCTGGAGAAAAATACTTGCAAATCACATGCCCGGCAAAGGATTTGTATTCAGAATCAAAAGGACTCTCAAAATTTCACATGGAGAAAACGAATAACCCAATTAGAAAATGGACAAAAGGCTTGAAAAGACATTTCACCAAAGAGACACAGAGATGGCAGACAAGCACACGCAAAGATGTGCAGCATCATTAGCTGTTAGAGAAATGCAAAGTAAAACTGCACTGAGATACTACAGTACTTTTTTTTTATTTTAAAGATTTTATTTATTCATTTGAGACAGAGAGACAGCATGAGCAGGGGGAGAGGCAGAGGGAGTGGGAGAAGCAGGCTCCCCGCTGAGCCGGGAAAACGCTGTGGGGCTCCATCCCAGGACCCCGGGATCATGACCTGAGCCCAAGGCAGACGCTTAACCACTGAACCACCCAGGCGCCCCTGTTTGTCATTTAAAAAGAAAAATAAATTTCAACGTACGTTTACCATAATGACTCTTAGGTATCTACCCTGCAGAAATGAAAACTCGTGCTCATATAACATCTGTGTCTAAACGTTTACGGCAGCTCCGTTCGTAGTTACCCACAGTGGAAACAACCTGGATGTTTTTCAGGAAGTGAATGAATAAACAAACTGGTACGTCCATGTGGTGGAATATTGTTCAGCAATAAACGGAATGGACTATTGATTGATACACGTAGCCACTTGGAACAATCTCAGAGGCATTAGGCTTGGTGAAAAATACTAGTCTCAAAGGGTGTGAACTGTCTGATTCCATTTATATGACATTGTTTAAAAGGCAAAACTACAGTGATGGAGAACATCCGTGTATGCCAGGGGGTTGGGGCGGAGGGAAGGTGTGACTATAAAGGGATAAAGGAGAGAACTTTTTTGGGGGGGATGATGGAACTGTCCTGTATCCTGATTGTGGTGGTGGTAATGTGAATCCGTGCATTAAAATTCCTAGAACTGTACACCCAACAAAGGTCAGTTTGGCCATATGATAGAAAAAAAGAAAGTTAAAGAAACAATTCTTGTAACTTTTGTTGATGCAAGAGAGGCATGAGAACACCTCCTTGCAAAGAAAACCTGGTTTCTCCTGGCAGCCGGTCACCCAAATGAGAGAGGTGAAGAAGAGCGTTGGTTGGCAAAACTCGCTGGTGTGAAGGCGCCAACAAGGAACCACTTTTCTTCCTGGTAGTCATCAGGGCATGCTGACACCCCTAAGCTTGTCTTCTTTTTAATGTTGACCTCCTGAGATATTACCCAAAGAAGTGCATGGAGAGTTTGGAATGCCCCTACTCCTCACCTCCACACACATCAAAAATGGAATTTGATTAGGTTTTAAGAGCAAATTTGGAAGGGAAAGAGAAATTGCTCTGGGATCATGAAGCATGTTTATGAAGAGCCAGAGAGTTGAAAGTTTTGTTTTTCAGCGCACTGGGTAGAGATTTAACTGCGTAGTTCAAAATCGGGGCTAATTAAATTAGCAGGTACTGCTTAGAAAATTAGAGGGTAAACTTGATACCCTGTGTGATTTGAAGAAAGATTTATTTCGAGACAACGTGAAGGCTTATCACTGGTATTTGGACTACTACTGATACATGGGATGTCAGAAGTGTTTTATAGCTGCCTACAGTGATTTCAGAGAAGAATCTGGAGCTGAAGTTATGGAACAAGAGTGATCAATGATTCCCAGGAGTGCGCTTTTGTAGCCTGGGAACATTGGGGAATTAGCAGGGCAGTTACTGATGGGAAGGAGCTAAAGACCCCAAATGTCCTGCAGCACATGGGACCGTCCATACCATGGAGAATTGTTCCCGTGATCTTGGAATGTCCCGGTGGACATTGGAGGGGAAACACCTCTTTATAATTCATGAAGCCTGGAACCCGATTCCAACTCCCAAGCTGTTTTTGTCTACTTTGTATAGTTCTGAAATAGTCTGAAGTTCTCAGGCATGTGACCACCCAGTAAATTGAGGGAAGATTGTAGTTGTTTTGTCTGGAACCGTAATGGGAGTTGCTCACTCCTACGAAACCGTCTTCACTGGCTGCAGTGTCCTTGGTGATATTTGAGTAACATGCAACACACAAGAATCGGTGCACGTTTGTGCTGTGGCATTCAGGACGGTTCTACGTAGGAGAACACAGATGATTATACTTGTCCTTCTTTCAGGGTATACCCTAGAAAGGCATGCCAACGATATTTGGTTTGATATTATCTTCTTTTAAATCCCAGTTGATTTATTCTAAGTAGATAAAAGCTTTGACTACCACATTCTACGTTCTGGGAGGGTTGTACCTGAGTGTTCACACACCGAAACATACTTTATTTTAGTGTAAAATTGCTTTCCATCTGTTATTCTTTTATGTCAAAAATAGGGCGTTTTTTAAATAAAAAAATTATACGTGATGTGGATTCATTTCAGGATAGTAAAGGGAATGTTGTGAAATGTTTATATGAAGAGAGGTTATACACGCATGGTTCAGCACGGAGACCTTGAGATAACTAATGTATTTTATACTTCTCCAAGCGCAACCTCATTATTTCATTTACGCTCTATTTTTACTATATATTGATAACTGAATGTTTGTGTTCCTCCAGATTCTTGTGTTGAAGCCCTCACCCCCAGTAAGGGTGTATTTGGAGATGGGGCCTCTAAGGAAGTAATTGAGGTTAAATGAGGTCCTAAGGGTGGGGCCCTGATCCCAGAGGATTTGTGTCCTTATTGGAAGAGACACCAGAGAGCTTGATGGCTCTCTCTTCTTACTCAGAGAAGAGGTGGTGTGAGCACACAGCAGGAAGGCGGCTGCCTACAAGCCAAGAAGAGGCCTCAGAACGAGACCTACCTTGTGGGCACCTTGATCTTAGATGTCCAGCCTTCAGAAGTCAGAGAAATAAATGTCTGTGGGTTCAGCCGCTCACGCTGGTGTTTTGTGATTGCAGCCCGAGCAGAATAACACACTGTAGGTTTCTTCCAGCTGATACAAACCACCTCTTCCAGGGGGGTGTTAGTGAAAGTGAGTATGGCCGTTACCCGCCTTCAGGTACACTTGGCATTGAATGTGGGAAGGAACCCAGGACCGTGAGAACCCAGACCAGTGGGTTGAGTTCAGCCTGTTGGTTCTAGGAGTTCCTGCATGGTCTCCTCTGTTCCACTCCTGGCTTCCTCTCTAGCGTCACCTCTTACCGTCCTGATTCTGTTAGTTGTCAACATAGCATCGTTACCTGAACCACAGCATTTGGCAGACCTCCATTCTCTAACCAGCTGAAGATGCTGTAGAGAGAACATTGCCCCAGAAACACAAAATCACCAGATGCACATTTGTGTGTGTGTGATTGTAATAATGATTCCTGCTTGCTGTGACACATTCCATCGGTTTAGGAAAGGACAGAAAGAGATGAAAATGTTCATGAAATACCACTATATGAGGATACCCACTATTAACATCTTGGAGTTATCTTTCTACACGGCTTCCTGTGAATGCACAGACCGTCTCCCCCTACACGCCCATATTTACAATAACAGGCATACAATTCGGTGTTCATGGGGGCCTGCCTATCTGCTGTTACATAAATTGCTTTTTAATGGTTTTTCATGGATGTCTTTGTCAGTAAATATGGATGGATACGTAACATTTTAAATGCTGCATAGAGTTCCATTGTATGTATGTTCTCTAATGGATATAACTAACTGGTCCCCTACCTAAAGGACTTTTTTTTTTTTTAAGGACATATATATATTTCTCCAAATATAATGTATATATTTTTGCTAAAAAGAAACAGCATTCCACGCAAAGTTCTTGGTACACATCTCTCTGTCTTAGGGGACTTTTCATCAATCTGTGCTTTCCTTTTAAAAACCTTTTTTTGGGACATACCGAACATAACAGAAAAAGCACAGAGATTAAAATAAAAAAGACCCGCAGCATCCTGAGATAGCTCTGTCAAAGTCTCACGTTTGACATACTTCAGATTGAAAAAATAATCTGGTGGAACCCCCAGTATATCCATTCCCTTTCTCTTCAGTGCTGACCACTCTCGTGAAGTTGGGGTTCATTTTCCCATCCGTGCTTTATATTGCATGTCTATTTCTCCATTAATAACACACACATTTTTACACATGTTCAGACTTGACACAAATGACATCAGTACAAGTAATTCTTTGATTTGCCTTTTATGCTTCTACCACAACTTCTCAGTTTTCTTCACAGTAGGCATTCCGTTTTTCCCAGATTTTCACGATGATGAACAACAGTCCTGCAAAGAGCAGCCTTGGCCGAGCGTCCTGGTTTCCATGTGAGAATTTCTCTGGTGATAATGCGAAGCTTGCCGTGATGGTTCCTCGGTCATAGCAGCCTGCGAAAATGGATTTCCCCACACCCTTGTCAACACTGAAGCTTTGCCCCTCCAGTAGATGTGAAATGCTATCTTGTGGCTTTTATCTGTATTTCCCTGATTACTAGTATGGTTTTGTCCTCATTTGTTTATTGGCCATGAGGGTTTCTTTTGACCATTTTCCACTGACTCCTCTCTGCCACTTTGTCTGTTTCTCAGACATTTCCTTTGTTGTTTATGCTTCTCTGCGTCTTCTATACGCATTCTTTATCCATCCAAGTCGTTCTTGAATACTGCTAGAATTTCTAGAAGTCATCTAGTCTGTCCATCTGGAATTGATGCCTGGGTGGGCTGGGAGGTGATACTCTGTTACTTCTCTCTGTGATGATAACCAGTGTTGTCATACAGAGGACCATCCACTCTTTCTTCCTTTCCCCAGCGGTGGGCGGTGCCTTCTCTGTCATAGTTTCTCTGTGTATGTGGAGGTGGCTTTTTAGGCGGCCTTTTCTGTTCCATTGGCCTCTTTCCCTTCCCCTGCACCTGTCCACCTGTGTTAAGTGCTGCTGCTTTCTGGACAGAGTCCTTCATGCCGGGCCCCCGACGTTTTCCTTGTCACAGTTGTCTCAGGAAACACGTTCTCAGCCTGTGTCGCAGGCAAGCTAAGGGTCCACTTGGCTGTCGGGAGCGCTGAGGGACAACTGAGGCAGGTAGAGGGCAGGGCTGGTCGCTTCCACTTGGAAGCTTCCTTCCGTGCAGCACAGTGTGCGCACAAATAGGATCTTCTTCCGTGTGGCCCATGAGGTGAAAGGTTTGGGAGGTACTAGTCCTAGTCATCCATACTTCCTGACGTTCCACATCAGTTTAGATGTCATATCTGTCGGTTCTCTAGGAACTCTTTATTGATTTTGATTGGAGTTGCACAGAATTTATTATTAATTGAGGAATTGGAATCCTTATGCTATGGAGTTCTGTTTGCATTCTCCAAAAAAAAAAAAAAATGCATTGCAAATGTAAGCACTTCTACTTCAGTTGTCAAAGACTTGGTCCCAAGCATCACGAAGCATCCAGATGAGTAGTAAAGCCCTGCCCTTAAGCCATTAGCATGTTTGGAAGTGGACGAAACAGGGCAACAAAATATTGAAGGTAGAATATTGTAATTATCCTAAGAAATGTACAGACTCTTGTGTTAAACAGAGGACTCATGGAGAAGAGACCATATCCCCATCACACCCCCTTTGATTAGACCTTTTGTCCTGGACAGTGTTTCACCCTCAGTCACTATGACGATGCTCATAAATGCTTTAGTGAAACGTTGGGTTTTAAAAGGAGAGATACACATTTTCCTTTTTAAATAAGAGCTTCCTTTCGCTTTCTTTTTGGAGAGATCGTTAATTTGTTTTATATGTGAGTAATCCTGTGATAAAAGTTTTCATATTATTGATTCAAAGGAACACATGCTGGGTCCTGAGGGAAATCAGTTTTATGGAGAAGGGCGTATAGTGAAATTTTGAATAGGAATGTCTTTTGGACAATTCATTCGTTCTCTTGACTGCTCCAGCCAGCACAGGAAGCGGGTTCTTGGCTAGGGCAGCTAGGCCGGCGAATGGGGATGGCTGACTTGAATTATAGGGCAGTTTGCATTTACAAAATCAGTCATTCTCATCTCCCAATGAAGACTGGCATTTGGACTTAGCATGATGTAGTAAAGGATGTGGATTTGGGGGCCAGAAAGACCCCTTATTGAATCCCTGCTTCAGCCCCTCACCCCAGACGGAGTGGACTCCAGGACAGACCGTCTGCATCTGGAAAATGGGGGTGATGTTAATTACATTCAGCATTGGGTGGTGACAATGAAAAGAAATCCCCGCATGGTGATGGACCGGCCTACCAGCAAGCATGGCTTTTCTTTTCTCCGGGGTTGTGTGTCCTGTTTCTGGTAGTGAGCTGGTTCCTTGAGTGGTTGTCCTGGAAAAACATCTAAGGAAAGAAGGCTTCAGAGTGTAAGCCTGTTTCTTCCATCACTGAGGATTAATTCTCTCTTGATGTATGGTCTGAATGTGAGAACGAGTGGCTGCAGCCCTCTGGCTCATCAGCGGGTTCCATTTATCCCGCGGGGACAAGATCCTGGAGAATACTTACAAAAAGTGTTTCAAGTCCTTTGAGGAAGAACTATAAAAAAAAGTGAACCATTAATTAATTGCTAAGAGTCAGCAGCTGCACACTTAGGCATCTAGTGTGATAGGAAGGGAAAACAAATTCAGTGAGTTTTAAATTGCCTGGCATGTATGACAGCATATTAAAGTAATGGGGGCAATTTATCTTGCCAACTTGGAGTTGTCAAGCTTTGGTTCCTCTCCTCTCTCTCTCTCTTGCAGCACCTAGTTTAATTCCTATACTTTATATATTACAACCTCATATGTGGAATTTAAGAAACAAAACAGGATCATAAGGGAAGGGACAGAAAAATAAAATAAGATGAAATCAGAGGGAGACAAAACAGTAAGAGACTCTTAAGTCTAGGAAACAAACAAGGTTGCTGGAGGGGATGGGGTACCTGGGTGATGGGCATGAAGGAGGGCACGTGATGTGGTGAGCACTGGGTGTTATATGCAACTGATGAATCACTGAATTCTACATCTAAAACTAATAGTACACTATATTTTAGTGAATTGAATTTAAATAAAATTAAAAAAAAACCCAACAACAAAAACAAAACAAAACACAACTGCAGGACATACCTTAACCAGATACTTGAAACTCTTGGGATCTTAAGGTATCCAGGAACCAGTTTACCTTCATAGAGAATGTTTCTTTTTCCCAAGGGTTAAGGTCACCTGAAGAACGAACCTGCTCTGGTGCGAGTTCTCTCTGGATAGCATTGTTAACAGTGATCAGTTTATATTTTGGATTTAGCTCACCTGAACGAGTGAAAATAATGCACTTGCAGACATGGATATAATTGCTGCTAGATTTTGATGAAAGGCGATTTGTACAGTTCCTGGCTCTGCACTCTCTTCTCAGGGCCACCATGAGCTTGATGATTTTGGTTTAGTAACTTCTTTACAAGCAGACTTAGGTTTTCATTCACATATTAATTACTTTGCCTAAAAATTCTGTGGCACAAAGTTGCAAGGATGGTTCAACATATGCAAATCAATAAATGTGATATGCCACATTAATAGAACAAAAGATAAAAAAGTCATCTAATTATCTCAGTAGATGCAGAAAAAGCATTTGACAAAATGCAATATCCTTGTATGATACAAAACACTCAGCAAATTGGATATAGAAGGAATGTACCTCAACCTAATAAAGGCCATATATGACAAACCCAGAGCCAACATCATATTCAGTGGTGAAGGGATGAAGCCTTTTCCCCTGAGATCAAGAATAGCACTGGAAGTCCTACCCAGAGCAATCAGGCGAGAAAAAAGAAATAAAAAGCGTCTACATAGGAAAGGAAGAAGTAAAATTGTTGTCATTTGCAGATAATACGATTGTATGTATAGAAAACCCTAAAGACTCCACCGAAAAGCTGCTGCAGATAATCTGTGAATTCAGTAAAGTTGCAGGATGCAAAATCAACACACCCAAATCAGTTGTGTTTATATACACCACCAACAAAACATCTGGGAAAAAAAAAAATAAAACAATCCCATTCACAATAGCATCTGAAATAAGATATTTAGGGATAAATCTAACACAGGAAGTGAAAGCCACAAGATCTTGATGAAAGAAATTGAAGGACACAAACAAATGGAAAGCTATCCCATGTTTATGGGTCAGAAAAATGATACTAAAATACCCGAATCACCCAAAGCCATCTACAGATTTCAGTGAGGCACAGGGTTTAGCAATGTCTTTCTGTGCACACGGTTAATGGATCCACGCACGGGCACTCTTCCCACCTCCTCTGATTTTGTCTTCTACCATGTGTCTTTATGACTCTGTTTTGGTTGGTTTGGCTTCCTTAACCATCCTGCTTATATGCCCAGTTCATTTACATCCCAGGGCTTTTGCAAAGGCTCTGCCTTCTTCCTGGAACACCTTTCCCCCAGATGATTGCTGACTCTCACTGCTGTTAAGTTGCTGCTAAAATGTCACCCTTTGGGTGAGCCCCTCCTCACAGTGGACAAGCATCATCCTGCCCACTTGGCAGATTTATTTCCTTTTTTAGCACGCATCATTGTCTGACATACAACATATTTGCCGGCTGACCGTTCCTCGCCCCCAGCCCGGAATGTACGAGCGTGAAAGCAAGAGCATTCGTGGTTTTGCTCACTGCAGTTCCCTCAGCATCTAGGCTCTGTGTTTACCTGAAGAAAGATTGACTCCACGTTCTTGGACCTGTATGTCATATTATGGCTTGAGACATATTTAACAGAGTCATTATGTTAAACTTCTCCTAATGAAAAGTAAACGTTATTTAGCTCATTCAAGTCATAAAATTCATGCCTACTTAAAATCAAACAACTTGGCCATTGGCTGTCCTGGGGATTGAGGCATTTCTATGATACTTTTCAAAAATGTGTGAAGCGTAGATATACTTGGAAATACCTAAATAGATATACAGTGTACTTGTTTTAAAATTCCATGAAGATACTATTGCATTGTGGTGTCCTTCGACTTGGCTCTTGATCCTTAGGAATTGATACCGAAATCAAGTGTCTTTTTCATCCAGAGATACATTTTTGTCTTCTGCCTCATTCTCACCAGGGTCCTTCATGCATCTTCTTGTTAATTTAATAGAATTTGAAACTTAAATATTTGATACAATTTTGATTTGTAAATTAAGTATTTTTCTTAAGCAGGTTGTTACATCCTCCTCTGTTGACAAGGTCCGCTTTGGCCGTTCCATTATAGTATTGCTGAAATGTACGTTTTTATTTTGGTTTACAGTGATGGGGTCATGAGACTGTCCCCCTAAACGCTTGTTTGTTTGAACTCTGTCCTAATGTGCTGTGTTGGCACCTGTGCTCTGAGCCTCCCCTAGCTCCGTCAGCCAAGACTCTGCACACTTGCAGTATGTAGGTTCTGGAATTTCTTGTGTTTCCAGATGATTGGGGAGTGAATGCCACTTCCTCCGCTCTCCACAGTGCAGGGGCTGCTTTATTGTGAAAAGACTTTCAGTAACTGCTGCTCCTTCGTGTTCAGTTTCTCATCTTCTTCGATTTTGAAATGATTGACTTTTCTGGAAGAGCAACATCTGTATTCATAAGAATCGGCAGGACTCTGGTAAATGGCTCCGTATTAAGGATAAAGGTTTAAATACTGTGTATTCTTAGCATGAGGGGTGATAGGATCTACAGCTGCAGTTTCAAGGAAGGGGTGGGAAAGTTTTAGAATCACATGTGAGACATAGTCCCTTCCAAACAGCCAGTCCCTCAAAGGTACTCCAACCTCCCCCGCCCTTCTCCCCACCCAATATGCGTAACCAGGTCATAACCTGAGATTTAATAATACGAGGATGGAAGAGATGAGGTGAGGGGGTCATAACTGCCTGGGCATCTGTATGACCTCAAAGGCTAGAATTTGGACCAAGGAGTAGAAGTTACTGGGAGTCACGTTTGATGGCGATGTTAAGTAAGAACTTTTTAGTGGTTCAGAGGAATCAAAGTAGTACATTTCCAGTGACTCTGATTGTTGAAGTAGAAGTTGGGTTATCAGAAGTAAATGTCAGAATGGATGGTTAATCTAGTCGATTCATGACTTTGAGGCTTTTTTTGACGGTGACTCAGCACACACCCACTCTCACTTGCTTATAACACATATTTCACAAAGCAGCACTTAACCCTTAGAGGGTTTAATGCATTATCTTATGAGCTCAAGAGGGGATGTTTTAATTCCCGTGTGAAGGTAGGACAAGCCCAGTGTCCCAGCCCTGGCTGCCAAGCAGAAGGTTTCCTCTCACTCAGCCTTTATAGTCCATCATATCTGTAGTTGATTGGATGAGGCCCACCCACATTGGGGAGGGCAGTCTGCTTTATTCATAGGCCGCTGATTTAAATGTTAATCTCGCATAGAAACAACCTCACGGACACACCCAGAATAATGTTCGACCAAATGTCTGGGCACCCTGGGGCCCAGTCAGACTAACACACAAAATTATACATCACAGTATATCATGACGTTTGACTTTTCCGTGCTGGTAAATTGGGTCTGGTTCTTTATGTATTATTTAGGTAAAATGCCCTTGCTTTTTCAAAGAGCTCGTATCACAGACTCACATCTTACACCAAGTATGCTTGAGATATAAATCCCTGAGATCACGCAATCATTAAGAGATCCAACGGGCAGTGCTTGTGCATTTTTAAGAAGGCTCTTTTGTTTTGTTTGCATAGTTGCCTAGAGGGTAAACATTATTGGTTTGCTATTTATTATGTAGCAATAATGCAATGGGGCAGACTTGTCACTGTGAATGTTTGGTGGATTTTTCCTTAACCATACATAGGCTAGCAGATTAGGTTATTTTGCAACCAAGCAAATGGAAACCTCTAGAAACTGCTCCACGGTAGTATATTTGGGTAGCCCTATGTTATCTGCCTCCCATTTAATGACCTGTCGCTAATTTTTTTCTGTCGAAGGTAAATACTCGTTTGGAATAAAAATAAAACCAAATGGGCAGACAGTGATTCTGCATTAGGCTTTTACTAAATGTTCTGACATACGTATATTTGAATCACATAGTAATTTTAATGGGGTTCAATGGAATTTCTCATTTTTTAAAAAAAAATAAAAATAATAAAAATTAAGACAGTAGATCAGTATGTAAAGTAAAAAGTGCTCTCTGCTTTGAATTCGCTTCTCAGAAATAGCTGCTGAAAGATGTACATTTTTCTAAATTCTCTATTTTGATTAAGATACTCTTACAGAGGCATTTTAAGCTAGAAACTTAAGTGATGAAACTGGTTTCACCATATACACCGTTCTGAAACTTTTTTCACTGAATTGTGGCCACCTGGTTCAAACCTTGCACCATGAGCTCATTTCTCTTCGTTGCTGATGGGCAGTGTTGGTGGGTCATATAATTTATTTAGTGAACATCCAATATCTGCTCTAAGTTTTTCTCTGTCATCCACGGTGCTGCAGGGAGAAAAGCTGTATTGTACTCACCGCTTTGTAAAATTCCTTTTCTTAATGACGTCTAAGATGCACCTTACAGGGACGAGGTGTGAATGGTCGATAGGAGGGTCATTCTTTCAGGTTTATTGGCTTCCGGTTATGTTTGGGAACAGAAATCAGTGTTTTGTTCAGGTTAGTCCTCCAAAGGACGACTGAACGCTTCACATTGTCCCATTTCCACCATTTGATGTGGTCAAAACGGGACTGTCCGCCGAACGTTGGGGTGTTTGTGGTGTTTTTACTCCTATCGTGTTAATGCTCTCTCTTTTTCTGAAATTAGGTTATATAGCACGTTTATCTGGCAAGTAATTAAAATTCCAGTTTCAGGGCTTTATAATTAGCCGTGGGGAAAAAAATAACCCCAGCCTTTCTAGTCTGTGAGGTTCAGTAAATATCATTCTGATATGCTGACAGCCCCATATGGAGACAGCTACCAGCTATAAACTCAACAGACCATTAAGCTGCGAACAGAAGTATCAAAGCAGTTCCAGTGTACTCATTTGCTAATTATCGATAGGTATTTATGTAAGGACGTACCCCTGAAGCACGAGGCTGTTTTTGGCCTATTGTCCAGTATGTAGGATCGAGGGCAAAGTTTCTAGGTTCCCACCTTCTTCTGTCCTTAATTCATCTGTGTTACTTCTGGCTCGAACACTCCCGATCTTTGCTGCTCCACTGTCCTTTGTATCTGATGGCATGGCGGACCGTGGTCTCTCGAGTTCCTCAAGGGCTTGTATTCAGCCCCAAGACAAGGCCGGCTGCTTTGGAAAGTGGTCATGGCTCCTTTAGACCCACAAAGCCCCACGTTTGTGGCTAATACTTCAGTGGCCTGAAGGAAAGAGTGTAGTTTGCTTAACGGTGTATGCCTTAAGGATAGTCCAACTTCTGTAAGTGATTTAATAAACACATTCTGGGCCAGAGAAATGAAGAGTTTTGCTAATGATTTCTACAGTGAAAAGAAATAATTTGGATGGGTAAGCTGCTGAAGCCTTTCTTCGACTGTCCGCTTGCTCCAGCACTTACATAAATCCTTTTTTTAAAGGCATTAAAAAGTGCTGTGACAAGTGTAGTTACTGTGGATAAATTTAGCTCCTGTATTTTATCTACATAATCTGATTGTAATTTATATATCTTCAGCCTAGATAAAGCAAAGCCATTTCTTATTACCAAATTTTTCTTGTTGTCAACATGATGTGAGTGGGATATTGGCTTTAACTGAAAGGTGGTGATTAATCATAACGGCTTGTGGAGCAATCGTTTATTGCTCTGTGTGGCTGAGTGACTGCTGGTAGAGCTTCGAGTCAATCAGGATAAACCCAGGTGGGTTGGTCACTCTCGGATGACGGCGGATGACATGATGGATTTATCAGCCGACTTCTCTTTTAAAAATCACTTCACATTCTTAGCAGGTCGATTTGCAAACAGAAAAATTACGAGTCACTGTCGATGGAAGAATCTGTTAGTTTGCAAAGTAGAGTGCAGCCAGCTGAAATGTCACAATAAAAGACAAACTACCATGAAATAGCCACTGGAAATGTTTAGCTCAGGATTTATCTTGTTAAGTGCAAAGAAGGAAGTTAAGTAATGCTTAGTAACTCTTGCTGGTTCAGGTGGGTGGTAGGCTGAGAAGGAGAGGTTCATCCTGTGTCTGACTACACAGGGAGTGTCATGGGGTTTTTATTTTTTTAAATTTAGGGTGAAACATTGTTTTCTTTTTTTTCCCCCAGGGAGCACTTTGTAACCCAGGCTGACACCCTTCTGGTGCCAAGCCTGCCTGTGTGACCTACTGTTTTCCTCTCCGGAGTTAGAGTTAGTATGTCGTCAGGAAATGCACAGCAACTTACTATCAACCTTAATAAAAGAAAATTCTAAGGAAGGTGCAGTTATGAAAAGAAAACTCAAGACAGACCCCGCCTGGATTAAATGCCAGTGATTCCTGGATTATCCCTGCTTTTCATCATTTGCACCAATGTGTTGTTCATGAGAACAGATCGAGAGTGGGCTACCTTATTAAAATATTTAGCGGATAAAATATTATGCTAGTAAATTATCCTTTGTAACGTCCTACCCGTTTGTTCCTTGGGGAAATCGGACAGTGATGAAGTTCTCCTTTCAGGTTGGAAAGGTGTACGGCACTTGGAGGAATGGGCACAGGATGCACCAGCAGTCGTAGTAGGCATCTCGTGGCGTTGGGTTCTCAACTCCTGGCGTTTATGCCAGATTTTGCATTTGTCCCCGCTTGGGCATTTCTCTCGGGTCTGGACTAGCATGATGTGTACATGTTTTGGAGGCATTTGCACGCATCAAATGAACTTGTGGTATTTGTCTAGACAACAACGACATCGTTAAATAAATTTGATTGAAACTGTTTACCAATTGCTTTGTCTAACCAGTGGCTCTTAACTGGGGAAGATTTCCCCCCTAGGGAACATTTGACAATACCTGGAGAACATGTTTACTGTCACAATGGGGGTAGGGCAGATTTTTGTTGGCACAACCCAATACCTCTTGAGTATTACCGGCGTTAGTGGGTAAGGTCCAGAGATACTGCTAAATACCCTACATTGTACAGAACAGCCCCCCACCCCCAACAAAGAATGATCTGTTCCCAAATGTCAGTAGTGCTGAAGTTGAGAAACCCTGGTGTAAACTGCTGACCTCTCTCCTCTTACTAATGGCATATTTAGGCCTTTGGATTCTTTACTAATTTTCCTAGCTGAATTGTCTTTGGTTCTTCATTGTTACGGACCTGTCACTTTTGTTGAAATGATGATTATGGGTGGAAGAAGCTGCAAGAAGTTTAAGGAATTATTATTTCAATATTAGAATAAAATGGGAATCTGTATTCTTTTATAAAACGTATTAGGGAAATCCAGGTAAGTCTATAGGGTGCATAGTGAGCTGCTGGGACAGATAAATGTGAAGTCTCAGAGGCCTGATACTATTCAGTTTAATTGTACCACATTCCTCACAGTCCAGTGTGGATTGTCAGGCAGCCTTTGCTGTATGCCCCATTCATGGACCCAGGCATTTTCCATCATGTGGCTCTGCTATTTTCATAAGGTCACATCCTCTGCTGCATTCTGGGCAGATGGGAAAGAAAGAGCCTAGAGAAGGCACAGCCTAAGTTTTTATCAGCTAGAATGAGTCATGTGGCCCCAGCACAGATACAGGAGACCTACTAAGAGAAGGGAGCAGAGATGGTGAGGGCTGGCTGCTAACCACGGGATCAGTGGGGGTTGTGTACTGCATGCAGGGGTCTGTGTCTGGCTAGGTCACTGGACCCCCAGGGAACTGAATTCTATTGCAGTTCAATGTTTATCAAATATTTTGTAGCTGGTGAGATCATCTGTCTATAGAACAGGACCACATATGTCACATGTTAGTAGGCGTTGGTTGGTCAATGACTATTTATGAAGTCTCTTTAAATTTTTGAACGGATAGCATATTGTTTGCTTCTTCCAAATACTTCTAAGAAGTCTTTTATTTTTCCCCCTTTGTAAGAGTGTCACTGAGTGTTGAGCTGATGACTTTATTTCTTCTCAGAGTAAGATACAAGATTATCAAATTTTCTATTATTATTTATTATTTCATGTACAAAAATCGGGCTTAATGTAAGAAGGAAATACAATGGTAAGGGATAAGATTCTTCAGGCACTCAGCTTCTTTAGAGATTATAGGACTATTCTGGTTTTCTGTTTCTTCTTGGGTCAGTTTTGCTCACACTTGGGTTTTTGGGAATTTGTCCATTTCATCCATATTTTAAGAATATTGGCAAAATTTGCTCATATTCTCCTATTACCTTAAGTTCTTTCTTTATCTTTTGTAGATGTAACTTTTTGTATTACTGATATATTCCTTTTTTTCAAAAGCAATCTTTTCAGGGGTTTGTCAATTTTATTAGCTTTTTTAAAAACAATTTCTGGCTTTGAGAATACCCTCTGTGTTTTTGTTTTGTTTTGAGATGGTTTATTTTTTATTTTTCTGATTTCTAAATCTGAGTCTTAGCTCATTATTTTTCAGCCTTTCTTATCTTTTAACATACTCATTTCAGGTTATGAATTTCTCACATTTTAATATGAGAGTTGTTTTCATTATCCCAACATTCTAAATGTTTTCTAATTTTGGGTGTGATTATTGTATATAGTCAGTGTTCACTTAGATTTACTCATATATTGCCGCTTTATTTTCTTGTAATTCAGTTTACATTTTAGATCTTCCTTCTGGGATCCCTTCCCTTTTGGAAGAAGTATATTCTTCAGAATTTCCTGTAGTTTGTCGGGGGGACTGTTGTTGAAAAAGTCTTCTTTGTCTGAAAATGTCTTTATTTCTCTCATATTGTTGAGAAGTGTTTCTGCTGTGTATATAAAGCTAGATGGACAGGTGTTTTGTAGTATCCCACTGACAATATAATTCTGTTCTCTTTGGCTTCTTAATTGTTGCTTAGACATCAGTTGTCAGACTGATTGTCATTCTTGTAATGATAAACAGTCTTTCCCCCTCTAGCTCCTTATAAAATTCTCCTTATTTTGGATGTTCTGCAGTTCCACTGGAGGGTTTCTAAAAGTAGATTTCTACTTACTCTAATTGGGTTTTATTGGGCTTACTGAGGTTGTAGATTATTGCCTGTTTCAGTTCTGAAATATTGTCAGTTTTTGTATCTTCAGCGTTTGCCCCTTCCCTATTCCCTCTTTTCCTTCTTTTTTTAGCATTCCAGACAAACATCTTGTAGACTGTATCCTCCATGTTTCTTAATTTTTCTTCCATAGTTTCATCTTTTTGTCTGTGCTGAAAATTTTCTTGGTCATTTTTGTAGGGTCCTTTTGTTGTTGCTCTTGTTCCTTACAGAATTTGAATTTCTTCTTTTATTTTCTTCAATATATTAAGTACAGTTGACTCTTGAACCACATGGGAGTTAGGGGCACTGACCCCCCCCACCTCACCCCTGTGCAGTTGAAAATACACATATAACTTTTGACTCTCCCCAGAGCTAAACTACTAATAACCTACTGTTGACCAGAAGCCTTAGTGATAACATAAAATCGATGAACACAAATTTTGTATGTTTTGTATATTGTATACTATAAAAAAAATCTGCCTATGAGTGGATGTGTGCATCTCAATCCTGTGTTGTTCAAGAGTCGGCTGTATACCAATATCTGAAATCTTTAAGATCTGATTTTTTCATTTTATCTTCTTAATGGACCTCGTATGTTGTGTCGCTTTTCTGATTAGTCAAATAGAAGCAGTAATGGTATTGTCCTTATAATATTATTGTCAGGATTAACCAGATGAATGCACGTTGTACACTTTGAATGGTGAGCGGTTCATAGTAAGCTCTTAATAAATGTTACCTATTGTAACAATACTACTAAAAACAGCAATGATCATTATTGTTTAGTGATTATTGATAGTGAGCTCCTATTTTTTTTTTTAAACTTTGTGAGATCTCTTCAAACGCTGGGATGAAGATGGAGTCTCTCAAAACAGATTTGTAGTCTGCTTCTGTCAAGACACCTGTGGGCAAATGATGACCCACTTTAATTAAATGTTCAGCTCGAGTGTTTTGGACTCTTGGGTGGCATGGGCTGGTTTGTAGTTACAAATTCTCAGGGACTGTTTCCTCATCTCCGCCACACACCCACCATCCAGGTCAGTGAGAAGGTTTTAGCAAAGATGTCTTCCCTCAGGCCCTTGGGGATGAGGTGGCTATTTCTGTTTCCCCCTTCTACTCAAGATGTAGCCCCTGGACGTTAAGTGCTTGCGTCTCAGCTTCACGGGGAGAGTCTGCTTTAGACACTGCACTGCGTGTGGGCTTTGGTGCTTGTTTGCTGTCCTGTAGCACGGCGAAGCTGTTCCAACGGGTCAGGCAAATGCCCTGAGGAGAATTGATGGCTTACCTTCTAAGCTTTACCGATCTAGATCCGTCCTTTCAGATAAGGTTCTGAGTAGTCTTTACCCTTTGCTAGCTCATTAATCCATTTAACTCATGCTTGACAAAAAGCAGTTTTAGTTATCTTCCACGCAAGAGTCAGATTATCTTCTCCAAACTGTTGTAGATAGACGTTTCTGACTATTACTCTGAGTGTGTAAATCAGCCTTTAAATGAGAGCAGCCGGCTCTTTGGATGTTGCTGAATTTCTGACTGGACAAAACTGGGTGACAGTCATGCTCCAAGCTTTGCTACAGATGATGTGGGTCTTCCTGGAGCTTCAACTTGGAAGGATAATAAATAATTTAAAGCGTTATTTTTATATTCTCTTAAGCCAGATTTAGATCCGTAATGAAGGAGCAAGTGAGGTGTTCATGAGTATTTTTAGTGTACGGTGTGAGAGCACGAGGAAGAGTTGCACTAGAGTATGCTCTGTTCACTACTTTTGATGAGTAGGGTGCTTTAGGATGAGGGGACGGGGCAGGCAGTTTTCATTCGTTTCCCCTCCCCGCACCATACCCAGTGAAAATGCCCTGCTCTTCCAGTGTAACATCTCACGAAGTGTCTGAAAGTGGTCACGTTGTTTCCTTTTTTTCTCCTTGTCCTTTGTCACTGTTCTCCCTGTTTCTTTTTTTTATTTCCTTCCCTGCATCGTTTTGGGGATCTTTTCTTACTTATTTTTTGTTTGTCACTATTAGTGGCCTGTTTGAGTGGAGGGTTATCGTTCCGTATGGTGATACTTATTTTCAAGCATTTCTTAACGTCATGAAGCACAAGTTTTTTCTGACCCTTGCTTGGCCGCCCCTCGAATACCTGCTTCTTCAGCAGGTGTTCTCTGTCAAAGGCAGTAGGTAGGCTAGGTGGGCCATCTAGTCTGCGTTGAGCTGCTCACATGTGCACTGTTGCATCCTGAGAGCAAACATAGGGCGTCCGGCCATCCGCAGGAGCGTGGCTGTGTTCACCTCACTGATGGACACTCACGTTTGAACTTCATGTACTTTTCATATGTCATGAACTATTGATTTTTCCAACCGTTTAAAGGCATAGAAGTCATTCTTGGTTTGTGGGCAGTGAAAACGCGGGTGGTGGGAAGGACGTGGGCTGGGAGCCCTAGTTTGCTCACCCTGCTCCGTGACGTCCTCTGTGCACCTCTCACCTTTGCCTTACTCCATGACATTGTCATCGACTTACGTACTGTTGGTGGCTTCTTGTTGACTCCCATTGATCATAATTTGCATCTTCGTAGCATTAAGATATAGGTATGTTTTAATAAAAGTTCTAGTGCCCTTCATGAAAATGCCAGTTTTTAATCAACGTATACAAGCTTTCTAAGTCAATTGGGAAATGCATCAATTTTAAGTTGACCTGCGATACTTACCGTCTAGTTAATAAATGAAATGTATCAAATGTAAATAATAGTGAAGGCCATTTTCTTTCAAGCTCTGCTGGGAGTCATGTGTTTCGATAACTGGGCAGCTCTTAGCAATTGTTCCCTTTTGCTTCTCCATCCCTCTCCTTTCCAGGATTTGTTTTTGACATGAATAAATGGAATTACAGTGATTTTAATGGTCGCTGGCGCTTACATGATATTTAGGCTTAGTTCAAGAGCTGATCGGTGTGTTTTGTAGATGAAGGCTCTTACATGGCCCTGGCAAGCGATTCCTCTCCGTCTCATTGCTATTACTCAGAATGTGTTAGCGGTTTATTAATAGACCCTTGATGCAAAACCAGTTGGTAAATTGGGGGCTCCCCGTAGCTCTCATAAGGAAACCAAGTCCTTTAATGAGTGATGTGCTCGTGCTTCTTCTGCTCATGGACCATCCGCCGTGGAAGAGCCTCCGCGTGGCCCCCCACTCATCTGTGGCAGAAGATACTACTCGTGGCGATCTGTCTGTGATTCTCTAGCACTTTCTGTTAATCCAGGCAAGATCCTCACTAATATGCAGAAGAAAGAGCCAAGAAGAGGGAAGAATGTCTGCATTCCTGTGTCATCTTTGACTTTCTGCATTCCTGTGTCATCTTACTCCTCCTGCTGTGGTCAGACAAGACAGGTTCCTGTCTAGCCCTTCTCCGGGCCTGTGTTTATGTAACTGCTCATAAAATCACCCGAGGATGACGGCAGTAAAAAGATTCCTTTTCTCTCTTGATTCCTGAAGACATAATCTAAAAAGGAAGAAGAGTAGTAACTAGGAATGGTTACTAGAAGAGGCATATTTCCAGATTAATGCCATTTGGGGCTGGTTTTAAATCCCAGCAGTTTGGGGCACCTGGGTGGCTCAGTTGGTTGAGTGTCTGCTTTTAGCTCAGGTCACGATCCCAGGATCCTGGGATTGAGCCCTGAGTCAGGCTCCTTGCTCAGCGGGGAGCCTGCTTCTCCCTCTCCCTCTGCCCCTCCCCCCTCCCGCTCATTTTCTCTCTCTCTCTCTCTCTCAAATAAATAAATAAATAAAATCATAAAAAAAAAATCCCAGCAGTTTGTTGTGTTGGGATTATTGAAATACTGGGTAAAGTGAAAAATCAGCAAGAGCTTTTGATTTTTTGACAAGTCAATTCCAGGCTGTGGTGAGAGTAAATGTCTAAATAAGGTCCTGTTGCATTATATACTCTTTTAAAATCTCAGATTACCCGATCTGCTCCCCATGGAAGGAATAAAGGTTACAAAATGAGCAGGAAATTTATTCCTCTCTACTCATCTGGCATGAATTGTTTGCCCCACATCAGTTGATGAATTGCTGCTTCCAAGGTTGATGTGATAGTTTTTGTTTTGTTAAACAACTATAAATCTCATCTAATATGGTCTTCCTGATAACAAGAAGAAAACCATAGTTAATATCTGTTTTATTTCATTGCTTAAAAATAATTGTTACTAGTAAAACTTCATGTTTACAAACATAATTTGATCTCACATAATTGATAGGAGAAAATTCAGGGAATTTGTCCAGGCTCTGTTTATAGCTGATTTTTTTCAAGAACTGCCACATGCAATAATCCAAATGAATTCTGTTAATGTAATAAAGCAGGCAGAATTTATAGTAAGCACTCAGGATGAATTACCAACAGCTACAGAAGCAGCATATTTTTTTTTTTTACATAATTCTGATTCTTTTGCAAAATTGAAATACTTTGTGATATACTGTCCTAGCATTTTTGTTTGGTTTGTTTAAGAATCACAGAGGACAAAACTTTAGGGACTTACTTGAAATTTCCTGTTCAGTTACTGAGGATCATGACAAAGAGAAAGGGAGAAGATCAGATATACAATAAAATATTCCTCCTTTCAGTGCTGCCCCTGCCTGCAAACCAATGTATCTATTGTTTTAGGAACTCAGCATTTCCTTCACTGGAGAGGGAAAGGCATGCCATAATTTTGGTTCTTTCTGGACAGTTTTCTTTTAATTACAAGTTGGTATTTGGTTTTGATTCATGGTTCCAGAAATTATGGAATGTTCCTTATAATTAATCACTTTCATTAGACTTTTTTTGTCAGAGCAACAAAAACCCAGCTGGCTAATTGCCTAGGTATCTCCGTTTTTGGAACAGTCATTGAAACTTGTGTCTGTCATGTTCAGGAACTTCACCTGGGTGACACCCAGGGTCAGGGTTCCACGTCACGGCCAACGTTGGCGCTGTGAGCTCCTACTCAGCTACTTTGCCTGTGGTTAACTAACCAATGGCAGTCAGTTCCCACTGCATTCCTGTGGAAGGAAGTACCATGACTTGGGTCTTATTAAATTTCGAAGACTAATTCAAACTGTAGAAACTGAGTTTGTTACTGAAATATTTCACCTGCATGAGTAGAAGAGGGAGGGTGTCTGGAGTACTTATTTTTGGGTAGACCGTACGTATATTTTCTGACTTGGAGCTGTCTCCCGAGGACGAAATCACTAGTGTTCTCTCCACCCCTTTTCTCTCCCCTATTCCTTGTGGCCAGTGGAGGTTCTAGTCCACGTAAGTATACTCGGCTCATTCTTGAAACCCTCTACCCTTGGCCTGATTCTTTTTTTTTTTTTTTTAAGATTTTTAAATTTATTTTTATTTATTTGACAGAGAGATAGAGAGAGCACACAGTCGGGGGGAGGGGCAGAGGGAGAAGGAGAAGCAGACTCCCCACTGAGCAGGGAGCCTGACGTGGGGCTCAATCCCAGACCCTGAGCTGAAGGCAGACACTTAACCAACTGAGCCACCCAGGAGCCCCCTCGGCCTGATTCTTAAAATAATTTTAAATAAGTAAATTTTTTCGCTTTGATAATGTAGAGCCACTTCATTATATTCCCCTCTCACTGGACAGCCTCAGAAAGAAGCAGGGGTGAGGACTCTTGAGAAGGAGGGAGGCATAACTGAGATGCTAGTTAACTTTGAGGGAGCCCAAGGGGAGCCTGTAGAAAGTCCCTGAATTTTCTCCTATCAATTATGCGAGATCAAATTATGTTTGTAAAAATGAAGTTTTCCTAGTAACAATTATTTTTATTTTATTTTTTTAAGATTTTATTTATTTATTTGAGAGAGAGGGAGAGAGAGCCCAAGAGGGGGTGGAGTCAGAGGGAGAAGCAGACTCCCTGCTGAGCAGGGAGCCCGATGTGGGACTCGATCCCAGGACTCCGGGATCATGACCTGAGCCGAAGGCAGTCGCTTAACCAACTGAGCCACCCAGGCACCCTAGTAACAATTATTTTTAAACAATGAAGTATAACAGATATTTATTCAGTCCTCCTGAATAAAATGACATCTGAGCAGAGGCCTGAATGAAGTGAAGGACCAAGCCTTGGAAGATATCCGGGGGGAAGAGTGTTCTGGGCAGTGGGAACAGTATGTGCAAATGTCCTGGGGTAAGAGCATCCTGGATGTATTAGAGGAGAGCCATGGAGGCCAGCAGAGTGGGGCAGGAGCACATGTTGGGGAGAGCAGTAGGTGGCAGATCAGAGCTGTGTCCGCTGGTGCTGCATGGGCTGTGGTAAAGATTTCAGCTTTTCTTCATCAGAGGATTTGGAATAACAGAGTAACTCATTCATGAACTGTGTTCTGAATGGATCATTCTGACTACTCTGTGGCGGGAGTAATCCAGGCAAGAAATAACGGTGGCTTGCATCAGGGTGGTGGTTGTGGATTTGGTAGCAGAATGATTGGGTTCTGGATGTGTTCTGCTGGTGGAGTTGCCAAGGTTTTGCCGATGGACTGGCTGTGACGTGTGCTTGTGTGTGTGGTGGGGGGTGGAGGATGTGGTGGGAGGCCAGGAGAGAGCATGTCCGAGCCAGACCTGGCTCCAGAGCCTTCAGCCTGAGCACCTGGAGAGGCACATTTATCACAGAGTCTGGAAATCTGGTGGGAGCGAACAGTGTGTGCTTGGCCATGTTACATTGAGGTGTTGGTGGCAATGTGAAGGCGGATGGCGTATGTGTGCTTGGGGTTCAGAGAGCAGTCCTGGTCAGTGCGGGAGCTGGATGCTGCCAGCATACAGTTGGTGTCTGAAGCCATGAGCCCGGATGACACCAGTTAGGAGATGAGTGCAGGTGAAGAGGTTGTCCTAGGACTGGGTTCTGGGACCTTCCAGAGGTTGACCGATGAGAAGGAGCAGCAAAGGAGCCTGAGGAGTGATGACCAGTAAGGTCAGCCGAGAGAGCTTGATGGCTCAGAGGCCAAGTGTCCTGGTCAGCTTGGCAATGGTAACAAAGCGCCACAGACAGAGTGGCTTATCAACAAGAGTAATGTATGACTCACAGATTTGGAGGCTGGAATTCTGAGCTCAGGGCGCTGGCATGCTTGGGTTCTGATGACAGTTCTCCTCTGGGCTGCAGATGGACAGCTTCTCCTTGTATCCCTGCTTGGTGGAAAGGGTGTGGGTGCTCTCTGGGGGTCTCTTTTATAAGGGCACTAATCCAGGGCTCTCCCTTCATGACCTGACCCCTCCCCAAAGGCCTTACCCTCAAATACTGTCACATTGGGGGTTAGGATTTCAACAGAAGAATTTTGGGGAGACAGAAAAATTGAATCCATAACACTAGAGAAGAATGTTTTTGAGGAGGAGGGGGAGTGATCAGACCTATGGAGCGCCGTTCATTATGTCAAGTAAGCAGAAGACTGAGAATTGACCATTGGATTTGGCAATCTGGAAATCATTGGTAATTTTACCCTACTAACTACTTAATCTTTCCCAGTCTGTCTTTGTGTCCTGCAAGTCTGGCCCCACCTGGTTCATGGTACCTGCTGAGCTTGCTTCCAAATAGTTGTACTCTGGTACCCATTACAGCTGTTGCCCTTGGTTTTGACAGGTGAGAAATTGATCTGTGAATTGTGCCATATAGAGTTGTCAGAGCAAAAAAGTTCTTAAGAGTAGAAATGTGCGAAAGAGTGAGATTATATTGGGATTATTCTCCAGTTGGCAGACCTGTAATGTAGACATCGTTCCATCCCATAATTTTGACTTGCTAGTGACTATTGTAATTTAGACATGCAAAATGTGTTTTGATTTTTGATTTTTTAAATTTCTTATTTTTAAAGATTTTATGTATTAGAGAGAGAGAAAACAAAGTGGGGGAGGGGCAGAGGGAGAAGCTGGCTCCCTGCAGAGCAGGGAGCGCAACAGAGGACTTGATCCCAGGACCCCGGGATCGTGACCTGAGCTGAAGGTCACGATCCTTGCTTAACCAACTGAGCCACGCAGGTGCCCTGTGTTTTGATTAGGAAAAAAAACAAAAAACAAACTTACAAAACTATTTTTCATTAGCATGTTCAAGAGATGTACAGTCAATAAAAATGTCCTCATGTAATGTAGTGATAGAAAGGGTTTAAATCTACAATAACTAGATAATAAATCCTCTTGTTAAGAGCACATTTTCTAGGGTCTGTGTTTTGCCAACAATTTCTACTTTGGGGTAATTCGGTGTCTTTAGAAGACTCGTTGGTAGAAGAGAGTTTGAGTTTCATTAGTATTCAGAGAAATGGCTGGTTTAAAGAATGGAACCGTATCTGGGGCCATTTTTGATATTCAGGCATGACTGGTAGGTCATGGGATTTGTTCATCAGTGGCAGGATACCCGCAAGCTCTTGGTGCTTAGGCTTTGACCTAACTGATTATGTCTGAAATCTGCCTCTTCTCTTGAAGAGCGTATTCTGGATCTTTGTCACCTACACTTTTAACAAGAGGGATTTCACTGCATATCCTAAATACGTCAGATCTCATGTTGGATGCTTACAGATAGAATCGTTCCATTTCTTTTCTCATGGTATGGTTCATTATTCAGCGCTAACACACTTCCAATGAGGTATAATTAAAGATGCCTTTAATTATTGTAATTAGCATGTTAGATTTGCACATGAAGAAAGTAATCTTTGGTTATGTGTTTTCACAAAGTATTACTCTTTTTAAATATTTCATTCTAAGGGAAATAACATTTCATGAGGTGTGGTTGTTGGGGTAAACAGGAACTTCTGTGTTAAATCATTTTTTTAAAATTGACCTACCAGGCAATATAAACCTTTTAAAGTAGACCCACAAGAAGTACTTTTGAGAAATCTGACCCAGAATCTAAAGTTTTGTTGAGTAATCATGTTTATGTCCTAGCCTTCTAAAATAATTTGTGTTTTGCATTTGTTTTTTTTTCGCTTAATTATACAATACATATGTTGGAGGAGTTATTCTAAAGTTAACATTTTATACATAGTTAGCATGTAAATTAAGAGAGGCTGTCTGTTGCAAAGGCACTCTTCAGTGTATTTGTTACTGATTATAGGTCTGCCTAGTTGCTTTGAGTGTTATTTGTTGAACGAGGATGAGAATAACTAGTTCATTGGATTTTTTGGAAGCACTAACTGAGGTGCTGTGTGTGAACGTGTTTGGTATGTAGTGAAGACTCAGGAGATGTTTTGTAATCAGAATTGCCGAGCCTCATATCTGTTGGGTTGGGGAAAGAGAAGAGATACGTTGCTTCCTTTTTGGAAGATAGAGCATGTTATCCTTAATGCTCTTCTTGTCCAGTGACTTACATCATAACCACATTCTTAATATAATATTTTTTTCTGCAGTCATTCTTAATCTTTTTGGGGTCATAGAGTCCTCTGAGAATCTGATGGACTCAACGAAACCTCTTGGGAGAGGCCTTTAGCACACACATGCATACTCACAATTTTGTTTTCAATTTTATGGGCTACAAGTTAAGAATCTTTGCTATAAGGGATATAATAACTGGTCAAACTAAAACTGTAGGAATGGGCCTGTCTGGGATTAGGAGATTGACCTCACTGTTGGGCTTTTGGTTAAGAGAAACTCCTAGCAGTCCAAGTATGGAGGCCAAAGAGATGGAAAACCAAGCATGAGTTAGATTAAAGTCAGATGCAAAGGGCGGGTCTTAATCTCCAATTTCTCTTTTGGGGGTGCTTCAGGAAGGTGATGAAAACATAATGTTCTGGCTTTGGAGCAAGACTGAGTAGAAGCCAGGCGCACAGAGGATGTTTATTGTCTAGTTCCTGTAAAACTTCCGGAAGAGGATGGCTGCTAGTTAACAGAGACTGGATCTCTCCAGATGGCTCGGAGCTCTGATTATTTTCTGAAGCAAAACTCTGACGGTCATGTGGTGAAAGCAAACTTTAGTTTATTGTGAGTAAGGGCCTTTGGATGCAGGGTGTGCAACCAGCAGCTGCAAGACCAACCCCAGACCTCACCTGCCAGCCTCACGTATGATGGTTTTAACCCCTGGACTAAAAGGACAGTGCCTGAGAGAGAGAATATCAGTCTGTGCAGCTTGGAGTGTAGACATGGTGGGCTGTGTGCGGGGTGGAGTGTGGTGTGTGGCAGAAAGGGTTTGCGGTTACTGCCTTCAACTGTGTCCTCTTAACGAGGTCATACCCTTTGGTTTGTTGACTGTGCTTGTAACAGTTGTCAAGAATGTGAAAACTCTAGGGCGCCTGGGTGGCTCAGTTGGTTAAGCGACTGCCTTGGGCTCAGGTCATGATCCTGGAGTCCCGGGATCGAGTCCCGCATCGGGCTCCCCGCTCAGCGGGCAGTCTGCTTCTCCCTCTGACCCTCCCCCCTCTCATGTACTCTCTCTCTCTCTCTCATTCTCACTCTCTCAAAATAAATAATAAATAAATCTTTAAAAAAATGAAAAAAGAATGTGAAAATTCTAAAATCATACTTGATTTAAAATTTAATTCAATTTTCTGTTCGTATTTGAAGCAATTATATGATCTTTGATCATTGGTTTTAGTTTCGAAATTTAGAAATGTAGCTGGAGTGTTGGGGGGTGGGAGGCATGGGGTGGCTGGGTGATAGACACTGGGGAGGGTATGTGCTATGGTGAGCACTGTGAATTGTGTAAGACTGATGAATCACAGACCTGTACTTCTGAAATAATAATACATTATGTGTTAAAAAAAAGAAGAAGATAGTAGGAAGGGAAAAATGAAGGGGGCGGAAATCGGAGGGGGATATGAACCATGAGAGATGACGGACTCTGAAAAACAAACTGAGGGTTCTAGAGGGGAGGGGGTGGGGGATGGGTTAGCCTGGTGATGGGTATTAAAGAGGGCACATTCTGCGTGGAGCACTGGGTGTTATATGCAAACAATGAATCATGGAACACTACATCAAGAACTAATGATGTAATGTATGGTGATTAACATAACATAATAAAATTAAAAAAATGTCACTTCTAAATGAAAATCTCCTTGATTAGATTTTAAAATTGGATTGTTTTCGGGGCGCCTGGGTGGCTCAGTTGGTTAGGCGACTGCCTTCGGCTCAGGTCATGATCCTGGAGTCCCTGGATCAAGTCCTGCATCGGGCTCCCTGCTCAGCAAGGAGCCTGCTTCTCCCTCTAACCCTCCTCTCTCTCATGTACTCTCTCTCTCTCTGATTCTCGCTCTCTCAAATAAATAAATCTTTAAAAAATAAAAATAAAAAAAATTGGATTGTTTTCCAGCAAACAGCCCATCAGGGTAGGCGTGATCCTCTTACCACCATGCCTGATGGTGCATTTGACCCTCCTCCTCCCTTACTAATCCTTTTTTTAGCACTGAGCCCCTGCCAAGCCCGGTGCCAAATGCTTTGTGAGGGTTCTCTCACTTACTGGTCATAAGGCTCTCCCAGGTGAGTACTAGGAGGCGGATCCTTTTTACAGGTAAGGAAACCCAGCCAGAGAGGTTAGGTCATTTTCTGATGTCACACAGCCAGTACAGGGTGCAGCAGGGATTTGACTCAGCACCATCTAAAGCCTCTCATTTCCTGTGTGGTATGGCTTCCTCGGTGGGTATCAGGTCATCTTGGGCTTCTGGAAGATACAACCTGCAAGAAGGTCTAAGGATTGATTCATTATCATTTTCCCCTTTTCTCTGAGTGTTTTTGTTCTTTTCTTTTGGTCTGCTGACCCTTAAGAATGGTAATAAGATAATGCACTGGTTGGGTTCTTCAGAGAAACGGAACCAGTAGGGTGTGAATATATTTATAAGAAGAGATTTATTTAAGGGATCGGCTCACATGGTTGTGGAGACCTGGGGATTCCAAAACCTGAGGGGGGAGGAGACTCGGGAAAGCATTGCAGTTTGAGTCCAAAGACTTTCTGCTGAAGAACTAGAAGGAGCCTGTGTTACAGATGAAGTCCCAAGATAGTCTGCTAGAGAAGTTCCTCTCTTTTCTTTAAGATTTAAACTTTTTAGAGCAGTTTAAGGTTCACAGCAAAATTAAGGGGAAGGTACAGAGATTTCCCTATGCCCTGCCTGCACACATGCCCAGCTTCTCTCATTATCAACATCCCCCGCCAGAGTGGGACCGTTGTTACAATTGATGAGCCTACACAGTCCGCATTTTGTGGTAGGGTTCCCTCTTGGTATTGTTCATTCCATCGTTATTGTATCATACAGGGTAGTTTCACTGCCCTAAAATTGCTCTGTGCTCCACCTGTGCACCCCTTCCCAGCAGTCCTGGCAGGCATTGGTCCTTTACTGTCTCCATTATTGTGCTTGTTCAGATGGTCATAGAGTTGGTATCACACAGTATGGAGCCTTTTCACATTGGCTGCTTTCACTTGTAACAGGCACTTAAAGTTCTTCCATGTCTTTCTCTTGCTTGATAGCTGATGTCTTTTTAGTGATAAATAATATTCCATTGTCTGGATGGACCACAGTTTGTTTATCCATTGACCTACTGGATAATATCTTGGTCGCTTCCAAGTTTTGGCCATTATGAACAAAGTTGCTGTAAACATTTGTGTGCAGGTTTTTGCGTGGACATGTTTTCAATTCCTTTGAGTAAATACCGAGGAATATAATTGCTGGATCAAATGGTAAGAGTGTATTTAGTTTTGTAAGAAGCCACCAAGATGTCTTCCCAAGTGGCTACACCATTTTGCACTTTGACCAGCAGTGAATGAGAGTTCCTGTTGCTCCACATCCTCCTCAGCATTTGGTGTTGTCAGTGTTCTGTGTTTTTGCCATTCTAAAGGTATACAGTGGTATCTCATTCTTGTTTTAATTTGCATTTCCCTGATGACATACGATGTGGAGCATTTTGTCAAATACCATTTGCCATCTCTATATCTTTTCTGATGAAGTATCTGCTCAAGTGGTTGGCTGATTTTATAATCAGGTTTGTTATCTGATTGTTGAGTTTTAAGAGTACTTTGTATATTTTGGATAGCAGTCCTTTATCAGATGTGTCTTTTATAAATATTTTCTCCTAGTCTATGGCTTGTCTTCTCATTCTCTTGACGATGTGTTTTGTAGAGCCAAAGATTTCCATTTTAATGAGGGCCAGCTTATTTGTTTCTTTCATGCATTGTGTCTTTGGTGTTCTAGCTAAAAATTCATCACTCTGCCCAAGATCATCTAGGTTTTCTTTTATGCTATCTGCTAGGAGTTTTAAAATCTTACATTTTTAATTAGGTTTATGATCCATTTTGAATTAATTTTTGTGAAGGGTAATTTTTGTAATTAATTTGTAATTGCAAAGTCTTTGTCTAGGTTCTTTTTTTTTTTTTTTTTTTGGCATGTGGATGTCCCATTGTTCCAGGACCATTTATTGAAGAAACTATCTTTGCTCTAATGCATTGTGTTTGCTCCTTTGTCAAAGATCAGTTGACTGAATTACGTGTGTCTGTTTTGGGCTCTCTCTTTTGTTCCACTGATCTATATGTTCATTCTTTTATCAACACCACACTGTCTTGGTTACTGTGGCTTTATAGTAAATCTTGAAGTCAGATAGTGTCAGTCCTCCAACTTTGTTCTCCTTCAATATTGTCTTGACTGTTCTGGATTTTTTTCCTTTCCATAAAAACTTTAGAATCATTTTGCTAATATCCACAGAATAAGTTGCTGGGGTTTGTGATATGAATTGCACTGAATCTATAGAGCAAGACAGGAAGAACTGACATCTTGACTATATTGAGTCTCCCTATCCATGAACATGGAATATCTCTTTATTCAGTTCTTTGATTTCATCATAATTCTTCTGTGCTCCGGGGAGGTCAGTCTTTTGTTCTATTCAAGCCTTCCCTTGATTCAGGGAAGCCCACCCTCACTGGGGAGAGCAGTCTGCTTCACTCAAAGTCCACTGATTTCAGTGTAAATTTCATCCAAAAATAATCCTCACAGAAAAATCCGGAATCATGTTTGATCAAATATCTGGGCACTTGTGTCCCAGGCACGTTCACACATAGTATAAGCCATTACAGACAGCAACTGTGAAAACCGTTAAAAGATAGGTTGACTCATGTAATTAGATATACAGAGGGCATGTTAATGTAAATCATGTAATTAGATATACAGAGGGCATGTTAATGTAAATTTTATGCAAGCTTGTTTTTTCTTTCTTTTCAAAGCTTATACCTAAGGGAAATTTTTTTTTCCCTAAGGGAAAATTTTAAATGGAAGCTATTTTGCTGCAGCCAAGAAAGTAACTTTACAGAAAGAAGTAAGTCGACTATGTGTGTGAGAGAGAGACCTGTGAGAATAAAATCTTTAATAAGAACGTGTCTTTTTCCATTGAACTTGGAGCCCTGGACCTTTGTGATATGGCAGTTCAGTCTTGACAGTTTCTCTGCAGAGTGAGCTAATGAAAGACCTGTAGAAAGTTTTTCTTAGTGGAGAGAAAAAAAAGTCCCTGACTCTTTGGAAGGGTATTCTTTAAAAGCAGGAACATGTTTAAAGCAATAGCAGAAATGTCTGTAAGCTGAGATACTGGCAGCTAAAGAAGAATTGGAGAGAATGTGCTAGAATGGGAGAAATTCCATATTTTATTGGATAAAAATCCCTAACCAGAGAGCAGTGATCAGGTTTTAACTTTCTCCTAATAGTTTTAGAGGCTACTTATCCTCTAGGCTCTTAAAGATTTGATGCAGAGTAATATGAGTTATACATTGAGAATGTCGTAAGTAGTTTTTATCTTTATGGCTTTTATTTTGTAAATCTTGGTTGTTTATAGCGATAAGAGGTTTTTGGGAACTTCGGAGAACTTCAGAGAAGCAGTTGGCCCCTCGAGGATGGGTAGTACCTTGCATTTCTCTCATTACTGGGTGATGTCCTCATCTGAAATGAACTGTATCAGTGTTGCCTAATGGGACTGTAGTGCATATTCCTTCAGAAGGAGAACTCCAGAGAAATAGTAAATGTCTGTCCCACCTCCTAAGATGTTTATGATGCCAATTCAATTAAATGGATGGATCTCTGGCTTTCTGGGTGAGATGTGCTGCAGCTGCAATCTAAAATGACTACTCGTATCATGTGTAAGCAGTTACAAGCCAGGCAAAGGAAAGAAGTGGGGGTTCATTTGTGAATGCTAGTGGTGTGCTATTGAGTTAAATCATATTTTATTGAAAGATCTGTGTAATATCCATCGTAACAGTGGTTCTTCGTCTGAATCCAACAAGTTATATTTCAACAAAAGATTAGTAAAACAGACACAAGGTCCAAAGCCATCCAATCTGTCCTTCCTCGTATGATAGAAATGTACCAAACACCTGCTGTGTGCATTTGTTATGGGAACTGGGCGTACTGTAGTAACGCAAGGGGCATGGATGGAGTGGAGAGTCAGGTGCAGACTGTCGTGAGGCAGATGAGTACAAAGGCTATGAATGGAAAGACTCTGGGACCCCAGGAGGGGAATATAGCTGATCCCAGAAGTTAGGGAGGACCACTGAGGAAGTGATGGTTGAGGTGCCGGGTTTGCTGGGGACACAGTGGGGGAAGTGTTTCTACGCCAAAGGAGGAGGCTATCCCGGCCAGTAATGAGGCCACTGGAGGGGAAGAGTTTAGAGGAAACCAGTGTGGAGAGCGAAGGGAAGAATAGTGGAGAGGGACCCAGTCCTGCAGGACATCGGGACAGGTTGGGGGAGTTTGAAGTTTACTCTAAAATTCACTGGCTGGGGGCGCCTGGGTGGCTCAGTCGGTTAGGTGGCTGCCTTCGGCTCAGGTCATGATCCTGGGGTCCTGGGACTGAGCCCCACGTCCAGCTCCCTGGTCAGCGGAGGGCCTGCTTCTCCCTCTCCCTCTGCCTGCCACTGTGCCTGCTTGTGCTCTCTCTCTGTCGAATAAATAAATAAATAAAATCTTTAAAAAAAATAAAATTCTTTGGCTGTGTGAAATGATCTCATGTTCTGTTTTAAAAGGCTTGTGTTGAATATAATATTCAAGGTCAAGAGCTATGCGATATCTAACAAAGAATTAATATCTAACATAAATAAAGAGCTCCTACAAATCAGTGTATTTTTTAAAAGATCAAAGCTTGATTTTTATAGATAACAGGTGTGAGAGGACTCCCAGACACCGGTGGACATCTGTGAAGCAGGCCGTGGAATCCCTGATCCTAAGGCTCAGAGAAGAGGTCTGGTCTGTAGAGATAAATTTGACAACTGTTGGCATTACTGTGATCAAAGCCACAGGCGTGGATGAAATTGTCTATGGGAGGACCGCAGAGTGAGAGGAAAAGCGAGCCAGCGCAGGACCGGTTTCTTAGTAACCCCGAATCATTGGTAGTTATAAAGGGGTTGGACGGAGAAGGCGTGGCTGGAGAAGGAAGAAAGAAACTCCGAGTTTGGTGTCCTGGAAGCCCAGAGAGGACTTAGTTTCAGGGAGGAAGTTGTTGGTAGTGCATTTCAGTGGGTGGCTTGGTCCTCCTGGGGCAGGAAGCTGAATGGATGGAATAGTGAGTGAAGGGTTCAGTCTTCTTTGCTTACATTTGGTTTTGGAGGGGAGCAGAGAAATAGGGTATTGACTGATCAGAAAAGAGAGCTCAAGGAGGGGGGTTTATACAAGGTTGGGTGGTTCTAGGACTTGTAGGGGATGGTTTGGCTCAGTCTTTTTCTTTATGCTGTGGTGATAAGTCTGGTCACTCTAGTTGCAGAAGGGGGGCAGAGGGGCAGTCAGAGGGAGGCAGGCCTGAGCAAGGCGCAGGATGCAGAGTTCGCCGGATCTGGGTACAGGATGGGAAGGGGGTGGTTTTAAGTAAGGAGAACAAGCATGGCGGGGGTGGCTCCTTCAGACAGCGCCCCTTAATCTGCATGTCACCGAGGGAGGCACTCCCTTTTGCTCCTGCGCCCTGTGCCGTTCTCAGAAGTTGGCAGGAAAGTATTACTCAATCCCCTCAAATCCCCTCAACAGTGCATCACAGTAAATAGATATGTACCGATGTACTTGCCTTATTTAAACAGGCAAATAAAATACCTTCAGAGCTTATTAGAATACATTCCTTTTCCAGGGAGCTGTGACTCGCGTGTATTGTAGGAATAACTTAATTACCAGTGAAGTGAAGTCGCGAAGCTACTCTTACGCTGGATTGGAGTGTTGGTGTGCAGAAATCTGGGTTGAATCCTGAGTTTTAGGATGATCTCAAGTGTGCTTGTTTTCTTGTTTGTATGTGCTTGTGTGAGTAACACAAAGAACAGTAGTTGGACTTGGATGTGAAGGACGTGCAGACAGTGGGAATGCTAGTATGCTCTGTAGTGTCAATTAAAAAATACGTAGCTATGTGTGTCAACATTGATACTGATGTAAGCCTCGTGTGTCATCTATTCACTATTGATCTTGTTCTCCTAAAAAACTTCAGCAAGCCACTTTCTTTGTGCATGATGGATCCTATTGTTAAGACTGTTCTTGCAGAGTTTAACGAGAGAGATTGGCATTTTACCACTATATAACATGTGATCAGTTTTATAATAATGCGAGGAATCAGCAATAGAAGCTAAAAATGAATTGGATTCCCATCATGGTTTACCTTAGGAATTATTTTCCATAAGGTAGATTTTCTTTTTTGGTACCAGTTTGTCCGTGTTGAAGAGGTGATCATTAGCATTAATTAGCATTAATATCCAACGTAGGGAGAGGCAGTTAAGGGATTAGAAAGCTAAAAAGTATCCTCACACTCTGGAAGAAATTTTCCTTCTGATTGTAATTGCTGAAATTAATAAAATATTAACCATGTGGTTTTTATACCCATGGCTGTCGTTTCATATCCGTGATCTGATGTACAGTTTTATCAAAAGTTAAATTTGGATTGTCAGAAATTTGTTCATGTATAATTAAAGCGTTGTTTTACAATATTTCAGATACGTTCTTCTAAAAGAAGACTGAGTATGTTTATATAAACATTTGTGTGAAAGAGGGAGCGATGGAGAGCATTATCAAAGAATACTTCACTTTTCACCAGGGTCAGTACCTTGCCACCAGAGTAATAACAGCAGGGAGACCTTTTCTCATTTAATGCTTACAACCGCCCAATGAAGTTGTCCCCATGAAAAGTCACGTATGACCCCGTAAGACTCTAATTTCAACACAGAGGAACTCTCCTGCTCTCATCCCAATATTGAGGAAAATTCTGAGCAATGTGTAGAATATTAAGTAGCAGAGGGCTTTCTTGTTAAGAGTCTGTGTACATACCGACCAAGGTTTTAATGATTATAATGGTCTAAATATTCCGTGTTTTAGTGATGTAGACTATTCTCACTCATTGTTTCTATTTCAGCTGAAAGTCATCACTCTCTCTTGGTTCCTTCCAACCGTTCTTAGATTGTGTTTTTGTGAAATCCTGATCCTCAGAGCAAATAATCATACTCCTTTTCGTAATGTTCAAGTACATTTATATAACTGAAAGAGTCCTGGAAGGTTGAATTGAGACTTTTCCTCCAGTCTATAGATGGCGAGCACTAAGGAGTGTGTGTGTGTATCTGTGTGTAAAGATAATTTTTGCGGCATTTTTCACAAGTTAACATCTTCATCTACATTGTATTTATTACTGAAGATAGGGATGTTTTAATCTGTATGTGGTCCATTGTACACGGTAGGAGTTTATCAATCCTGTTGACCCGTTGAGTCATTTTGCGATCTGTCTTTTCTGTTTGTGGGAACAATTTAATTTGAACCTGTATGAAAAATTAATGTGGATACTTTCCTTTAAAAACCTCTGAGGGAAAGAACTTTATAGTGTTTTATTCTTAATAGTAAGTGTAAGCGCTTCCATTTATAATTCAGGATTCACTGTTGCCACTTCTTTTCTTTAGCGAAGTCAGTGTTAAAGAATAGTTTCCCGGTAAGTCAAAGACTGCTGCCTGACATTGTATTGTAAAGCCCAGTTCTGTTGTGAGCCAGGAGTTTCTGTGGATGGAGCACTCCTACTTACCTCTTCTTCCTCCAGAGGCCACATTAAAATGATAGTAAAGGAATAAAAAATATCTAAACCAACAACAGAAAGAATTGAAGAGAGACCAGTACAGAAAAGAAATTTCAAAAATGTTCCTGCAGCTTGAAAGCTCATGAAGGATTGGTGACTGCCAAAGCTTGGTGGGGACCACTGCAACCCCACACTTGGTGGGGGGAGTACCTTGGAGCCCCTGCAGTGCTGGCTGGGTGGGAGTCCCAGGTGGGGCTGGGAATGGCAGGGTTTAATGGGGTGCCTTTGGTCAGAACACTTCCCAGACTCTATGTCCCCCACCCTATTGGGACAACAGAGGACTAGAGACCATGCGTATCCTTCGGGTTCATCGCTAAAGAAATGGACGAACTGCCTGGGGAGAACAGGAGAGGCTAGTTGGAGGTTTGCTTCCCAGATGGGAGTTACCTAACGCTCACTCTGAGCCACAAGCGCCTGCTCCGGGACAAAGTCTCCCGTTCTGGTTTTCTGTGGTCTCCAGTTGAAGTGTGATGCATGACCACGGGCCACCAGACACCCCAGGAGAGCCTCTGATAGAGAGAAGGAGGGAGATAAACCACAAATCACCCCCCAAGTCAGAGGATGCAGGGCATGCAGGAGGAGAAAATCCTCTGGTCTCTGTATCGAGAGGTTTTGAAAATGGCAGAAAAAGCTCTAGACGAAGGGAACAACCAAAGAGCAAGACAGAACCAAAAATATGACCCGACAAAATAAATTCAAAGAAACTTTGGTTTAAAGCGAGTCGAGAAAATTGCCATGAAGAACAAAAAAGTCTCCGTGTGTTTGGAGTCTTAAGATACAGGAATGCTTGGCTTTTCCTTTACCTAGAGTAGGTCTGAGTGAAAGTGGCTCACTGCCTGTTGTAATTATTCTCACCGTCTTTTCTGGTGAGTGGAAAGGCCTGACGTAGCCTGTCTTCCCCGTGGACCTGTCTTCTCAACCTGGTGACACGGACAGAGAGGAGAGGAGTATGTCCCTCTGACTTCAGCCCGGGTCTCAGTGTGCAGGATCCACCTGAATGGGCAGCTCTGATGGGCAGCTTTGTACCACAGAGCAGTGTCCAAAGCAGATGGCCTCCTTGAGAACTAAGGAATTCTCTGTGTTTGCGTGTGCTTGATGGGCCTGGAAGTCCAGCATGACTGGTGTTTTCCCAAATCCTGAAAAAAAAATGATGATGATCTTCTACCTTTTATTTGGAACCATTTTTTTTTTTAAAGTAATCTCTACACCCAGCGTGGGGCTCGAACTCATGACTCAGAGATCAAGAGTGACATGTTCTAAGGACTGAGCCAGCCAGGCACCCCTCTTTGGAACCCTTTTTATAGATAGCTCTGTAATCCCCGGAATGCTGTTGTGGGATTTGGGGGCTATCTCTGAATGTCTTTGCAAAAAAGCATGGGTGTGTGTGTGTTTTCTTTTTCTGAAACTCATGTTCATGATTGCTTCCTTCAGTGAGAGGGGGGTTCCTCCCCAAAACGAGGTGTTAAAATAGGAATGTAACTTGGATTTTTTAAAAAGCAAAGTTGAATAAAGTATATATATTATCTATGCTAAGTTTATATAGTATTAAAACTGAATAGGACCTTGAAAATGACATGTTCATGACAAGGTTGTACAAAGATCCTGATTTTATTCTTCTTACGAATAAAGAATGTTCGTACGAGGGACACCTGGGTGTCTCAGTCGGTTAAGCGTCTGCCTTCTGTTCAGGTCATGATCCCAGGGTCCTGGGATCGAGTCCCACATTGGGCTCATTGCTCAGCAGGGAGCCTGCTTCTCCCTCTGCCGGCTGCTCCCCCTGCTTGTGCTATCTCTCTCTCTCTGTCTCTCTAACAAATAAATAAAGAAAATCTTTAAAAAAAAAGAATCTTATGAACTCTCAGGAGTATGTCTGTATAAGTTAAAAACATGGGGAAGTGATTTCAATGTTATGGACAAACTTTTATCCATCTACTTTGTTTTCATTTTAATCATTCCTTTCTTGCTGTAGAGTTCGCATTCGATGTTATTGGGTGTGTGGTATGTTGTAGGTCTTCTGAAATTTAATGTGTGGATCATCTGATGGAAAAGATAATGACCGTGGGGCAAGGAATTTTTATCCTATTTGAGAAAGATAGTTCTTACATCCATCCTAGTTGATTTTGAGTCTTTGAAGAGAGATGTTCTGTAGTAAATGAAAATTTGTAGTCTTAGAATTTCTAATTAGAAACTTATGTGGACCCCCAGGAGAGTACAGATCAGCTTCTATTGCAATGAATTCTGAGGAATTTCTAAGCAATTTTTATTATACTAAAATTTAACTGAATTCAGTATTACTTAAAATAAGTCCATTGAGAATTGTAGACTTGTTAGGCATAGTTTTATATATATATGGCAGTATTTTCTGCAATAGATTTTAATTTGAACATTTAGAGTTTTGAGAACTAAATGTTGACTGAAACAGTTTTTCTTTTAAAAGTCACGGTATTTGGGACACCTGGGTGGCTCAGGCAGGTCATGATCTGCCTTCAGCCAGGTCATGATCCCCGGGGTTCCCTGCTCAGCGGGGAGCCTGCTTCTCCCTCTGCCTCCCACTCCCCCTGCTTGTGCTCTCTCTCTCTGTCAAATAAATAAAATCTTAAAAAAAGTAACAGTATTCCTGAGAACTATTCCCTTTCTACTTCTTAATCAAAAGACAGTGTTGGTCTGTCTTTACAGCTAAGATACATTTTTTCAGGGAGAGTAATTTGTCTAGATATTCTGTGGCGCGTAAAAGATTGCTTCAGAGCTTCGTGTAGAGACACTAATGGATAGTTACAGGGCCTCTGGACTGGAGGGCTCACAAAGTATAAATTTCAGAAGCATCTCTAGTGTTCTCTTACTGTGACTCAACCCAGTTCAATTTCAACATTGCACGATGTCGTCATAGGGTGATGGCATATTCAAAAATTTTTAATTTAAGTGTTCAGTTTGATTATGTGAATGTTAGAACCAACCCTTAAGTGAACAATTGAACTTTCTTCTTGTAGTGGATATGGACATAAAGTCTTTCGAGTATGGGACCATTTTTCAGTCAACTATGCTGATTGTCATTTTTTGGTAAAGAGATAGGGAATGCATATTTACTGGGTGAAGTTGTATATTGTCTTCATCTTGAAACATTTGGTTAGACAGTCATTTTCATTTTATCTCTGTCATGCCTACAGTTTAAATTACTGATTTATCTGTATGCAAAAGCTTTGAAAATCATAAGATTCCCACGGAAAGGCTCCCTGTAGGATTGATGTTTGCATACTCGAGTTTGAGGCTGGCTCTGACCTTGTTTATTCTCTGAACTTGGGAAAAGTTAGTTAGGAACATCCCCCTCAGAGTACTGTTATGATGATCACAAGACACAGAGTAAGCTTGTAAAGTATAAGGTGAATACGAATTTTAATTCATTTGTCTTGTATGCCATTGCCTTTTGGTCTTCTCAGTAACTGTGGGCACTCATGAGGGCTGTCTCCATCCATTCACCTGCTGTAACAACACCACCACCAAAAACCGCACTCTTCGGGCCTTATAAACAGCAGAAATTTATTTCTCACAGTTCTGGAGGCTGGAAGTTCAAGATAAGGCCCCAGCGGATTCCACTTCCTGGCTCAGAGTTGGTTCCTTCTCCCGGAATTTCATGCGGTGGGAGGGTTGAGGAAGCTCTCCGGGGTCTCATTTATGAGGGCACTAATCCCATCAAGAGGGCTCCACCCACATGACCTCCTCTAAACCTAATTATCTCCCAAGGTTCCCGCCTCCTGATGGAGTCGCATTGAGCATTAGGATTCAGTATGAGTTTGGGGGAACACAAATCATTTAGTACACAGCAAGGGGCTAATTTAGAAATGGGTATAGCATTGAAAAATGACGGCTACACTTTTTAATGACGGAAAGGACACAGTAACAGTTCCTGCCCCAAACATACGCATTACCTCGTGAGTGTGCATGTAGAAAATAAGGAAGATGGTATTTTATTTGAGCAAAAAGTCTAGTGGTAGAAGCTGATGAATGGGTGAGTTGCTGCTTGTTAAGCAGGGCCGGGGTTAGGACACTGTATGGCTGAAAGCTGGACTTTGCGGCTTTGTCTGGATCCCGTTATGTTGCCTGAATTCTTCTACTTTGATTTTGCTCTTGGTCTTACGATCCTTAACGGGCGAGGGAGGGATATTGACTGAGCTGCAGGTTAGTGATCAGAATAGCAGGTGTTGCTACTGTTCCCCCTTCTCTTGGTGATCATGCCGACACACGTTCCCAGTTTCAGTCTGGAATTTGTGGGAAGGAACAATAAATAGTTGGTGAGCTGTGTAATAATTTAATATACACTTATAACAAAACAAGAGCTGCTCCTTATTAATTGCCTGGTATGTGCCCGGTATGGTTACATTTTACTGATGTGTATATCTTCTTTAATCCTCCTAGCAGCCCATAAGCAAAAATGGTGTTAGCACTGTTGCACTGATGAGGAAGGAGTATATGATAAATCGATAAATCAGGTAAATTACTCAAAGTTATAGCCAGTGATGGCAGAGGCCACTGTGGAGCCCAGTTCCCTCTCATGCCATGACTCTGCTTTTCCCTCTACATCATTATAGCCTCGTTGCCTTCTGTGATAACTCTGTTCCTTGAGGCTTGAGCAAGAAATGGTTGCATCATGGCTCTGCAGGACAAAGCAACGTGCAAACCACTCGAGTCTGGAACCTTTCCTGGAGGCTAAGTATGGGATGTGTTCTAGGCCATGCTCACCAGCCTGCTGGCTCTCCACATGATCCACAGAATGGGTGCACGCGAATCTGGGTCATGCTTCTCCGGGGAGCCTGGGATGCTCCAGGAAGGCTCAGGGCCTCTCCTGGGTGTGGACGTCACCTGGTGAAGCCTTTGGAGATCTGTGCTTCGGGGGATGTGCCAGGAATTTACCTGTTTCTCTGGTCTCGGGTTCTAAGCACTTGGAGATTGTTGGCTTCCAACGTCTGAAATTTCTGTCTTCAAAATGTCTCAGATACATCTCTTCCTTGCTCGCGGCATGGTCCCTGTGGTTTGGGGCCCCATCCCTTTTGTCCTTGGAGAGCTGTAGCAGCTTCTTACCTGGGTTTCTCTGCCATTAGCCTCTTTTGTTTCCATTCGAGCCACTCTGCTATTTTCAGATCCGTTTTATGCGGAGATTTCCTGTTGATTAAATGTGCCTGCTTTCTGGGGCTGTCGCTTGGCGTTGTTCCCCAGAGTCCTGTGCTCAGACCGGGCCGCAGTCGGCCGATGACTGTGCTGCCAGCGTCCACTTCCTCCCTCCCTGGCGCACTCTCCTCTGCTGTGTGTCTCAGTCGGATAGTCCCTTCTTCCTCTTCTCCACCTGCAAAATCCTTCTGTGTAATTCAGAGCCTGCTGCTATTTTTCCACCTGGAAACTGCCCTCTGACTTTTGTCCCTCGCTGATCTCTTCCTTCTTGGAACCCCTCCTCCCACCCCCGAATTCTGTGCTTTATGATATCTTCTTTTTACTCACGGAACTTTCTGAGTAGATTCTCATTAAAACTTCAGGGCCCCCTATTCTTTAATGTCTGATGCCCAGCAAAATCGGTAGGCGTAAAGTCACCCGTTGTGGACAGATTTCTTGTCGCCGTGTTAACTCTTCACCGCAGTGCTTAAAATGAAGAAAACTATCGAAATAACACACGTGTACAGAAAAGTGCTGATTTTAAACTTAACCTGATACTCCCCTGCTGTGCTGAAGTGTTTTGTTTTGTTTTCTTCTTCTTTTTTTTTGTCTCGCCAGCAATCAAAGAGAAGTACACAGACTGGACAGAATTCCTCATTCGTGATTTGACTGGCTCCCGGACGGCACCTGCCAACCTCCTGGAAGGTGTATGTATTGTTGTTATTCAGCTATTCTGTGTCTGAAGCCTCACGGTTACATGAGCACCTTTGCCTATATCCTTCGGCAGGTGCACGCGTACATGTGGATATATCTATCCAGAGAGCCTAACTTCCTGACTTCAGTTTTTTTCCTGAATTGTTTAGGTTAACGATTCTCATAGCACCGGAGTGTCTTCACCTGTGGTCAGCTTCAGTCTGAAGCCTAACTGAAGCCTAACTTCAGTTTTTTTCCTGAATTGTTTAGGTTAACGATTCTCATAGCACCGAAGTGTCTTCACCTGTGGTATAATCAATAAGTGGAAAATTGGCTCCTGTGTGAACACATTTTTAAGTAATACTGTGTTAGGATATCTTTCCACTATCCTATACATGTAAGCCTCTGTCCTATATTTGCGGATATAAATAAAATCCTGGAGAAGACCTGTTTTGTAGAGGTGACCACAAAGCATATTTGTGTTCTCTTATATAGTCTTGGAGCATGTTGATAAATGGTTCCATGGACTATTCCATTCTGGATGCATAACCTCACGCTAACAACACACATGTGTTGAGTAATAATCGAATTAGCGTCCCTTATGAAAACAAGAGGAGAACTGGCTAATCATATTTCAGTGTGGTTAAGGTGTGCTTAAGGTACCAAAGAAAAAACAGCTTAATCTGCCATCTTGATAGTTCATTTGACACTAATTTTATGATAAAGCATTTTAATATTTACTATATATAATAGAACAGAAGGAGCACTGTACTGTTGTAAGTAATCATGGAGTTACCAAATCTGTTTGAGGAATGCTCCCCCCAAAAAAAGGGGAAACATAGTAAATAACAGGAATATGATGTGGATTGTGACGGTATGATTATTCTCTTAACATTAACTATGAATTTGGCATTGACTTTTGGAACACTACTGTCTGATAAACAGTTATCCGGTTTTATTCTGTGAAGATTTTGCCTGGTGTATTTGCTTATCTTAATGGCTCTTAATTTGTTTGGGTAACAAATCAAAATGATGATTCTTCACCCTTTCAGAAGGACACAATGTCTTACTCTGTTCATTTTTTGTTTTAACATATTTGCCTACAAGGCTGACTGAACAATCACCCTTTTCACGTGCTAACGTGCTGAGAAGGTTTCTTATACGGGCAGTAATTATATATATATATATACATTTTCTAAACCAACTATGGATCAAGTGTAGAAATAACTTTACATAATTGTCTAATGTAGCTGATCGTTAATGTGTATTATACATGTCATTGACACGTATTCATGCTTTGCCCAAAGTATGAGAGAGTCTTAATCATTAGTGTGGTAGACATTATAAGATGAATGTCTGTTGAGTCATGGGGTAAGTTGATAGCCCCATAGTCTATGGGAAAATAGACATTTAGCTACCACGTATTTTCTAGCAGGAGGCCAATTTGGTGTAACTCTTCTTAAAAGCATGCTTATTTCTAACAAATGCAGTTTTATCTGGGAAGGGTGATTTGTTTGGTGAGAATTGAGAACAAACTGTTATGTTCTGTTTCCTTGTGATTCTTGTTGTTGGACAGAGGGCTGGGTGGGGTGAACGTGTGTGTGGAACAGGATGGGGGTGGAGGGAAACACCAGACTGTTTGCCAGTAGCTTGGATGATGGTGTGAAAAAATATTATCTTCTGCTGTCATCTGTTTCCATGAGAACCTTAAAATAAAGTTTAAAATAAGGAGTTTTGCTTCTGTTTAAACAGCCTCTGCGAGGGAAAGGCCCTATAGACCTCATTACAGTTGATTCCTTAATAGAACTTCAGGATTCTCAGAGCCCTTTTCAGTACTGGATAGTTAGTGTGATTGAAAATGTTGGAGGAAGATTACGCCTTCGCTATGTGGGATTGGAGGACACTGAATCCTATGACCAGTGGTTGTTTTACTTGGATTACAGACTTCGACCAGTTGGTTGGTGTCAAGAGAATAAATACAGAATGGACCCACCTTCAGGTAAGGGCCAAAGCTTTTGCTGCTGCAAAGTATTTTGGTAAAAGATGGGATATTTTCCTGGATGTGTCTCTGGAGAGTTTGTTAGCTCCGTGGTATCATTTACACATGTGTAGGTGAATATGAAGCATTTTAACTTCAGAATACTCTTCTATGGGAAATAGAACTCAAGACCTCAGTAAATAGTGTTCTAAAGGGAGAAGGCCATAGAGGCTGTGCTGAAGTTGATCTCATTCCTTTGGAATCACTGATTCACAAATGAAAGACACCATGGACTGGGACTTGGTCATATTCAACCTTTTTCTTTAGGAATTTTGACAGTCTTGGAAGTAGGTTCCAAAATCTCTCTCTGCCCATACATCCTCCATTCATCCACCCCCCATCCATTCATTTATCCATCTGTCTCCCTTCATCCATATCCCTCCCTCCGTCCGTCCATCCATCCACCCATCCACTTACCCACCTATACATCTACTCACCCTCCAGCCTCCCAGCCTCCCACCTGTTTGCCCCCCATCTCCTTCATCCATCCATCCATCCATCCATCCATCCATCCATCCATCCATCCATCCGACTGTCCAAACAAATGCTATTATATAATCTGTCTTGACCTGGAAATAGCAAAGAGGAAATCATACTTTTTTTTTCTGGCATGTCATGGATTTTATTTAGCTCCAAATGCCCTGTCAAATGACTTTCTACAGACTTAATTGGATAGAAGAATGCATTATGCTTCCTGATGTGTACCTCACTGGGCAAAAATCTCCCTGTTCACAAACTAACCATTCTTGAGTGTTTCCTGTGTGCCAGGTGATTTTACATCTGCTGTGTTGTTTGTTTTGATTACAAAAAGTGCTCCATGTTTGGTGTGAATATTTCCTTTTCCAGCAGAGAAAATTTGAGACTGAGGTTAAGCTACTTGTCCAAGGTCATCTAGCTTGGAGAGAGGGGCTATACTATAGTTCAAATTCCTAGGCCCTTTGCTCATTTCTTCCCATCCCCCTGCTGCCCATACTAGACTTACCAACCTTTTGATGGGTATCTTCAGAACAAAAAATGTTGGATCCTTATGGAATTAAAGACATCAAGGTAGAAATAATAATTTCTTCCAGAGATTGCTGGTTTTCATTCTGATCAATTTCACCAGGTATATTGGAAGCGAAGAGCCAAGTCCTTTGTTAAAATTGCCAGAGATTTTTTTTTTTCTCCCCTATTAGTTGCCAGTGCTAGTCTAGAGTACACGAAACCGAAGACTTACATTTTTCCTTTCTGTCACTCAAAGGCTTTAATTGAAAAAAAAAATTTCTTGGTTCTGTATGTCATGGATTTGCATTTGTGTTGAGTTTGACAGGCATATAGACACATAACATGGTATTTTATTAGTAGTATTGTTGTCAACATTTTGAGAAGCAGCCAGGAAATCCATTTCTACCCTGAGTAATTTTGGACTATGATGACAAACAAAGGGCCTGTCAGTGTTGAGAAGAGATCTAAGCTCACATTTGCCTTGGGATTCATAACCTAGTAGGAGAAATTTACTTTGTGTGGGAAGTTGGGTGTTTAAATCTTAGCTTAGTATCTAATTGCTTTATAAATTTTGGGAGATCCCTACATTTGCCAGTGTGAACATTTATAGCAAAGCAAAGGATTATTAGTGGCTTCTTAGGTTCTGTTCAGTGTGCCTTTGCTGTGAAGTCATGGGACTCGTACTCAAAAGCAAGAATGGAAAGTGTCACCATAGAAACTTGGGAAATATTTGCAAAGGAGAGCGCTCTGTCTCTTTTGTAGATAATTTAATGTCTTTATAAGATAAGAATAAATTGTGTTTACTTGTCTTAGTAATTTTCTGGACACGAGTTGTCCATTGCACAGAAGAATTCGTGGGTGTCCCTTAAAGAACTTGGAGAAGGCATTCATCGTTAAGAAGTTATTTTCCCAACACTTAAATTGTTGGCAAGAGAAATTTTGTATGAGAAGAGGAAAATAAAAGGCAAAAGGACCCTCCAAATGTGGCCTTTAGTTCTTCAGATGCAGCAGTTGCAAGATGAAAACTGGATTCTCTTGCCTCATTTAGCAGAACAGCATGCGGGACTGCAATTATTACCTGTGTGTTTTATTATTTTTTTAAAGTTTTTATTTAAATTCTGGTTAGTTGACGTACAGTGTTACATAAGCGTACGATATAATGAGATACAGTGAGTCAGCACTTCCCTCCATCACCCGGTGCTCATCACGACAGGTGCACTTCTTCATCCCCATCACCCGTTTCCCCCACCCCTTACGCATCTCCCCTCTGGTCACCAGCAGCGTGTTCTCTAGCGGGAAGGCTTTGTTTCTTGGTTTGTCTCTCTCTCTCTCTCTCTTTTTCCCTTTGCTCATTTGTTTTGTTTTTTAAATTCCACATATGAGTGAAATCGTGTTATATTTGTCCTTCTCTGACTGACTTGTTACACATAACATTATACTCTCTAGCTCCATTCATGTCATTGCAAATGGCAAAATTTCAACCTTTTTGAGGGCTGAGTAATATTCCGTGGTATATATACACACACCACCGCCTCTTTATCCATTCATCAGTCAGTGGACACTCAGTCTGCTTCCATAATTGGGCTATTATTTACAATAATATATAATAATAATAATATGTAATAATAGTAGTATGTAATAATAATAATATGTGTTACTTTGGGTTTGTGTAAATTAATTTCAAGACCCAGAGTAACTTAAAACTTACATGGTAGTGCTCTTTGCTTAACTGAAATATAGGTGGGAATAAAATTTCAGGCTTGCATAAAGATATTAGCTACTGTTCTTAATCCCGAGTGTTGAGTATTACGTGGTGTGAGAGGGAGATTTGGAGGTGTGGGGGCCCAGGGCAGAGGATAGATGGTTCAGGTGCACCGTGAGAGGAAGCCGTGCGACCCCCCCAGCCTCCCTTCCCGCTGAACTGTGTGTCCCCATGGACTGCCATCATCGCGAAAATGAACCACTTGATCCTCTCTACTTTTTAAAGGGCACGATCTTTCTCAACTGTTCAGTACCAAGAAAGGTAGAAATAGGAAATAGAAAGTAGCTAGTTTTCAGAACCTCCAGGAAAAGGGGCTCCTTTGATGTTGTCCACCAGAGTAGCTTACAGTCACTGTGCCTTTTCATTTCTGGCCCGAGTCGGAGAACACAGGTCAGGGCTTTGCACCCTGGCCTGTCCAGGGGTCATGTAGGTGCCGGCGGAGTAGGTCGAATGCAGCTTCCGTGAAGAATGGGTGAGCGGGCAGGGAGTGGTGAAATGCCAGGTGATCAACGAAGGGCGGCAGTAGCTAAAGTCCTTAGTGGTTCAGGCTTTATCAAGAAGTGTACAATATAGTAATTCAGCATTTCCCTCCATCACTTCTTCATCCCCATCACCTGTTTTCCCCCACCCCCACCCACCTCCCCTCTGGTGACCAGCAATGCATTCTCTAGAGTGAAGACTCTGGTTTTTGTTTTTTGTGCTTTTGGTTTTTTAATTTGTTTTTCATTTTGTTTGTTTGTTTGGTTTTTGCTTGAGGGACCTTTAATGAAGGCAAGAAATACAATGTGGAGCAAGAACCATGCAGAAGGGCTCTGTTCCAGGCATTTTGCCTTGTCCAAGTAGAATGAAGGCGCCAGGTCAGACTTTGAACTGGCATTATTTCAGGCATTGTTCCAACCCCTTCATCTTAGAGTAGAGTCTGAAGCCTTGAGGTTAATGACTTGGTGGGTCAGGGTCACACCACTGAAACAGAGCTGCAGCTAGAACACTAGCGTCCAAGCTCCCAGCCCAAGTCTCCTTCTCCTCCATTACACTAACACTGGGAGTTGACGGAAGAAAGGGGGAATAGGAAGGGTGATTTTTTTCCATAAATTAAATCAGCTTGAAAAGCCAGGCAGATGTGGGGGAGTCCCTTTCAGCTTCAGTGTTGAATGGAAGGCAAACTGCACTCATTTAGGGACTTTCCGGCACATTGGCCTCCCCTGTGACCCACCGGGGTGCTAAGCATGCCCTGTCCTCGGGGTGCTGTTCTTCTAGATGTAGCATGGCCCACCCCCCTCGCTTTGTTCAGACCTGAGAGGATTTTAGTAGCCACTCCAACTGAACATCTGGGTCTGCATTTTGCTGTCTCCCTAGTGTCTGACCCAGTGCCTGGCACGTAGTAGGTGCTCAGTGAATATTCGTTGAATGAACTGACTAAATGAAAACTTGGGTATGCCTGGAGGGAGGGCAGGAACCAGCCAAGTCTGCCTTCCAGGAGCCAGATAATTGATGGGGCTGTGGATGCCCGTCTGGAGCGGAGGGCCTGGAATGAAGACACCCCCGGAATGTCAGGGGCTCTCCTGTCCTCTCTGCACTGATGTGGGAGGGGAGCTTTTGAAGACAGGGTCAGACCAAGGAGAGATGCTCTGCTATTCAGCACCCGGTATGGCTCCAGGACCTACCCCATGCACAGGAATATGGCCTGTGGGCTTCCTGATCATTTTTGTTCCTCTTGAGGACGCTGGCAGAGTAGGAGAAACATGGACTTGGAGCCAGGGTCCAAGTTAGCTTCTCCTTGCACTTCTGTTCCTCCCTCCAGAGCCCTGGGAAGTGCCTCTACTTTCCTCCTCTGTGAAATGGGGGTAACTGTACATTTGCTGTGCTGCTGAGTGTCACAGTGTACCGCGAGCGATTGGCGTTTTCTGGGTGTTCAGTCTGTAAGCAGAGTTTTATGGTTACATTTGGTTTTCTGAGAAATTTAACTAGGTCGTTGAGGTCAGGAGTGCTTTAGAGATTCCCTCCTGCTTTCATATTTCTGGATGCTCAGAAAGCAACGTGGAGTCTTACACGTTTTTGCAGAAACTAAGGACATGAAACTTTGTGAGGTCTTTCTCGTCTCTAGATGTTTTTCCATATCTATCTATCTATCTATATCTATATATAGATAGATAGATAGATAGATATTGCCTTTGCAATTTTTATGCCAACGTTTCCTTTTCCTTTTTCTTTTCTTTTTTCTTTTTCTTTTAGATAATTCCTGGAGTCGAGAAGCTTGTGAACTATTTCTTAGTCGAGAAACAGCCCCCAAACACTCTTTGTATCAGGTAGCTCAGATGGCCATAAAGAAATGCCAGTGAGTGGGGGGTTCAGACGACACAGATGATTTTTCTCACAGTTCTGGAGACTGGAAGATCCCAGATGAGGGTGTTGGCAGGGTTGAGTTCTGGGGAGAGCCCACATGCTGATTTGTGGATGGTCTCTTCTTTATGTGCACACGGAGAGACCGAGAGCTCTGGGGTCTCTTTTATAAGGGCACTAATCCCATCATGGGGACCCCACCCTTATGATCTCATCTAACCTTGATTACCAACTCTCCCCCCCCACCGAAGGCCCCATCTCCAGATACTATCCTGTTGGGGGTTAAGGCTTCAACATATTACTTGGGGGGAGACACGAACATTTATAGCCTTCCCAACATCTGTTAACAGCCATAGACCAGTCTTTGCTCACTGGTGAGAGAAGGAAGGAGTGGTGGTTGCAGGGTACATGAAGAAGGGGATCACCGCCCCCCCAGGCCTTCATTTAGTGTGAGGCTGTGAGCTGGTGGTCTCACGCCCCTCTCCTGCTTTCTGCAGCTCTCACCTTTGCCAAGAGCCAGCCAAACGCTTGCGCAGAGGGGGATCACCTCATTTTCATGTAGGCTTCTAGTTAAAGATGGATCAGGCCCGATTTTAATTGCTTATTACTTCCCCACAAACAGAAATCGACATGATACACTCTATTAAATTACCTGCAACACAATCATTTTAAGAAAATGGTTTATGTTCTTTTAATGGTGCTATTTATTGTCCATAAACTTGCCGGTGTAACCAAGCAGCTCTCTGGCTAATGAAACACACACACGGAATATTGTTCACTGCTTATTGAAACCATTAGGTGTTTAGCTTTTGCAGGTGGTTGAGCATACTGAAAAAAGTGCATCTGATTTTCACCTTTTAAGAGAAGTGGGCCTTGCCATGGGGTTGCATTCCATATTAGGGCTTTATAGCCTCAGAAAGAAGACAAAGGACCTTAGGATTGTAGGACAGAGACCCAAATCCTGAGGAACCTGGGTTTCTTGGTCGATTCAGGCTGCTACAGAGAATAAATAGTACAGACCTGGTGGCTTCTAAACGGCAGCATGCATTTCTCACACAGTTGTGGAGGCTGGAAACCTGAGATGCAGGCACCCCCAGATGTGCCGTCTGCTGAGGGCCTGGCCTGCTTCCTGGGTCACAGACGGGGGCCTTCTTGCAGTGTCTTCCCGTGGGGGGAGGGGCGAGGGGGCTCTCTGGGCTCTCCTTTGTAAGGACACTCACGAATGCCATTAATGGGGGCTCCCCCCATGACCTCCCAAAGGCCCCACCTCCTAAACATCCCTTTGGGGGTTAGGATTTCAACGTATGACTTTGGGGGGACAGCAACATTCCGCCCGTGGCCCCAGGCTTCTGGTCTGCTGGGAGAGAGATGGCATCAGGAAGGCTGGGGGCTCGACTCTCAGGGATGACGTGGGCCCAGTGGTGCCCTGCCAGGTGCGTGTGGACACAGGTGTCAGGAAGGGCGAGCATCCCTGCGGGGGTCTCTAGGTCACCTGGCTTCGGTTCTGCGAGTCCGGCTCAAACTCTGGCCAGCTGGGCTTCTGCTCTAGGGCTTGCATGGTTTTCTCGCACCATCGTTCTCTTGCCTTCCTCTCTGTCTCAGGGGCTCCCCCGCCCCCAGACCATGGGAGTTCAGGCACCAACACGGTGCACCTTCTGCCTTCTCCACCTTTCCTGTCTTGTCTTTGGCAGTCGCCATCCTTTCTCATGACTTGCTTCTCCTTTTCCTACCATGCCAAGGCTGAACTCCCTGTTCAGCTTCCAGATCCCTGGGAAAATGAATTTGTTCTCGCCTACTCAGGAACCCTAGGCTTCTGTGTGTTTCCATCCTGAGCCCCTCATGACCTCCTGCCCTGGTGTCCTCAGGTCTTTCCCTCCTAGAGCCCTCTGAGTTGCATCTCCTCCACTGGGATTTTGATGCAGTGCCCCTGAGCTGAACCATCTTCCCATCCTCCCGGGACAATTCAGAAGGCTGTGAACTGGTCCCTCTTCCTCCTTTGTGGGACCCCGTGATGCGCGATTTCTCCCTCAACACCTCTGCCCACCTGTGGATGTTGGAGGGACCATTCATCCGTTTTCTGCACAGGTGTTAACTGGGGCCTCACTGTGTTCCCCCGAATATGTCAGAAGCTACTAAGAGGAATCACATCCTATTCTTGTTCTGATATAGAAATGCCTAATTGGAAAAAAAAAAAAAAATTCCTCCAAGGTAGAAGAGTATAAATAAAAGGGTTAAAAGGATTATAGACAATATCCACAGTAGAGCCTCTCTTGTCATTAAAAACCCTTTATGGGACTTTGCGTAACCAACCATGAGTGACAGGGGGCTGTGCCTTGATAACCTGACTCCTTCCGGCAGCATCTCTCTCCCATTATAATTATGGGAGTCTGAAAAGACTCAATAAACTGCTTGAAACACAGGAGCTTCAGGCTCAAGGTGAGTTCAAAAGCTGTGGGCATCGAAATATATGGCTGCGTGCTGGAAAGCAGACATGCAAGAAATTAAAAATATAGCCCCAAAGGTTTAATGTTGCCTTTTAACTGTGCTTAAATTCATATTCATGTCCTGTCTGTCTGTCTGAAATAGCCTGGGTTGATATAGGGAAGGTATAAACATATCTCCTTCAAGTGAGTGCTTCTGCAAATCCTATTTTGATAAGGTCTTAAATCCGTTGAAATCAGATCATAAAATCCCCCTGCAGTCTCAGCAATCGGTGAAAACAGTGCTCAACAAATTTTTTTCTTTCAGTTTTGCATTCAGCCAGCGTAACCTCCGTTCGTAAATCTCTCTGCCCACCCCCCTCCCCCCACCCCACCGCCTGGGGGGGAAATATGGGCAACATGTGGTGTGTTAGCAACATTTCAAGTGTAAATATTAAACTTGGTTGGTAAATTTTAATTTACCTTTTAATAATTTTCTGGCTTACAGGGGCTATTTTTAGTGTACGAGAGCTTAGAGATCTAGTGAAAAATGTGCTGTAATATCTGAAAATGCCAGGCAAGAGTCATTTCTAGTTTAGAAATTTATCCAATAACAAGTTCTTCATCAGTGGATATTACTTCCCAGGTGATGCATGGAATTTGGGGCAGCGGATGACTGAAGATGGTGCTAATGTGATTTATGCCAATAAATTACTTATGGAATGCCCACAGAATGCATGCAAATGTTCCTCGAAGGGCCCTGTGAAGTTTAGTCTTCATTTCTGATTGCAGAGTCTCAAGTTGCTCTTTACCTTGTCAGAAGCTACTAAGAGCTTTTTACTGTCAGAAAATCCCGTTAGCAGGTGGCCTTTTATGGGGCAGGGTGTGAGTTCTTAGGGTCGCTGAGTATGCCGAGTGACTCTGAGAACTTGGCAGATATAAAATTCAAAGGGAGAACCACCCCGCAGAATATTTTAGTCCTTAAACGCTTATGTGGTTTGCTGTTGATACAGAAATCTATCCTTTGAAGATGGCGTCTGAGTGGAAATGTGCTCTGGAAAAATCCCTTACTGATGCCGCACACTTTCCTCTTCCAATGGAAGTATTTAAGGTAAGATGTGGGTTCGTGGCGACTTGTCTGTTCTTCTGCACACTGACCGTTCTCCAGTGAAAAGTTTCTCACAGCCCATCATTTTCCACGCTTGGAAGAGCTACCTGCTCGGCCTGGTCCCATTTGAAATGTTTAAAATGTTACCTATGTGCTTTTGCCCTGTTTTGTCATCTTCACAAATTCCTCATATTACAGGAGCCTGGCTGGAATTCTGTGGCTCTACCGCTTTTCTCCATGTTGTATTATTATAGAATAATAACACCTCGTGTGCGCTCCCTCACCCCTTATGAAAGGAACAGGACACGTAGCAAGTCTATTATTGGTATTTGTTTGGTAAAAATAATAGAAAGTGATGCTCCTCTTGATGGTTCAGTTTCCTGGATGGCCCGAGAAATGTGTGTGAGTATCCGATGGGCAGTAGGTCTGGGGGGTGCTAACAGAAGGGAGGGGGACACACAACTGAAATGGATCACCAGGTTCTCATCACTGTAAAATGATGCCTGATACTTCTACGTAGATGAATAGGAAGCTGTGGGCGATGATCCGTGCGGGCCGGAGGGAGTCCCGAAACGTTCTCTTTCTCTCCCTGGACCCCAAGTCCTTGGGTGGCTCAAACATGGTCACTGTTGGCTGGAGGAACGTGGTTTTCCAGGCCTGAGGGGGCACATTTCTGCCACACATGTCCCCTGAGGAGACCAAAATGCCGATGGCGTGAGGTGCCATGGGCAGCAAGCGTTCAGGGCCTGGGCGCGGGCTTCCTGAATTTCAGTTACCCCGAAGGCCCCCTCAGAATTGGAACCCGTCGTGGCAAATTGTGAACCTTCTCGATCTGCACTTCCCTTCTTGTAGAATTGGACGTAAAAAGATGGCTTTTGAAACTAGGGATGAAATTATGTTCTGAGGTTCTTGGGTAGATGACTTTTACAGTGTTTTGATCTTCCTGTATTAGAACAGCATAGATGGAATCGGCTGCTAGGGGGTAGTGATCGCTGGAAGTAAAACGATGTCTTGGGCATTTTTTTTTTTTTTTTTTTTGCTAACTGATCGAATACTTCTTTTCTCACCTCTACCTCCTTTCTTGCTTTCCTGATAACATCCTCCCTGGAAAAGATAAAAAATAAGAAAGAAACACAGCTTTTGCTTTTCCATAACTTACCTGGCTCCGTGGCCTCTGCGTGTCTCCCCGGGGACCCCGACAGTTGGCGTCCACTCTCTTCACGGTGGCCTTCGTGATATTTTAAGTGTATACACTGGATCATGTCCCTCACTCTTGACAAAATAGGTTTTCTTTTGAAGTACATTCTACACCTGTGAGGAGCTCAAAGCGTAACGGATGAAAGCACGAATAGGCACCTCCAGTCTAGACATGAGAGGTCACGACCAGAGGCATGTCCTTCCCTGACACGCTCTCCTGCCTCTTCGAGGGGACCCGGCACACCCACTTTTGTGGGGATCATTTCGCTGCTTCTCTCTGTAGTGTTACTGCTGGTGTGTGTCTTCCTAAATGTTATGTATTTGCTTCTGACAAGGTAAGAAGCAGGTCTAAGCCTACCTGTTTCAGAAGAGGCCTTTGCCTGGGGCACCGAGCAGGCTTAGTCAGAGGAGGGTGTGACTCTTGATCTGCAGGTTGTGGGTTCGAGCCCCACATTGGGTGTAGAGATTACTTAAAAAGAAAAATCTTTAAAAAAAAAAAAAGAGAGAAGAGGCCTTTTCCTGCTCTTTGGAGGGGAAAAGAGCTGGATGATGTTTGGGCAATAAGCTGGCTTTGCTTTTCCTCAGTTGACAAGAGTCAACGAAGTCATGAGCTGGTCTTAAGAGAATTAGGGTTTATTGTAGTTGAGCCATCTGCCAGAGCTGCAGCTGAACTCCAGGCACTGGACACCCTGAGAAATACGGACAGGAACCAGTTGGTTTATATTTTCTGTTTTTATAGCTTGCTCTGTTCCAGGAACAGGCCCAAGCACTACTCTTCTGTGAAGTGAATGGAATGTTCTCCTCAGCTCCAGGCAGCTGGGCCTAGAGCAGGGACTGGGAACCTGTGTAGTGTTTGGTCAGAATGAGTCAAATACTGTCGGCAGCCTCGGTCTGCCGTGCTTTGGCGTTCTCCCCTCAGGTCATGAAGATGAGGCGACGCTGCAAGCCGTCTTCAAGATGGTGGCCTTCAGTATCCTTCTCGCTTTGAGTGAGAATGTCTTTATTCTGTCTTCATGCTTCACTGATTGGGTAAAGAATTCTAGGCTCACTGTCACTTTTCTCAAGAATTGAGAGGTATCACTCCATTTTCCCCTCCCTTCTCTGGACTCTTGTATTTTCCACCATTGTCCTGCAGTTTCACAGTGGATTGCCATGGTGGACATCTCTTTTCTTCCACAGTGCTGGCCACCTCTGGTGTCTGCAGCTCATGCCTTTAATTTGGGGATGTTTCTTTTTTAAAATGATGTCTTCCACTGTTCTTTTGCTTTCTTGATCTGTGAGTATGTGGACGTGCTATTCCTGGACTGGCTTTTTACTTTTTTTTTTTTTCCCTTTCAGTTCTACTTTTCATTTCCTTGTCTGTTTGTGGCACTTTAAGAAGTTTTCTGAACTTATTTGTGCTGTCCTGTTTTTACGAGCGCTTGTTTGGTGGGTTTTTGCTGAATGCGGTTTACAGCCTCCTCTCCTTGTACCACATGGACGCATGAGTTTATCTTGTTGGAATTACTGTTTTTTGAAAGTCTTCTTTTTTCCCCTGAATAATTTGTTTCCTTCATGTTGGTTTGGTTCCTGACGTTCTTGTTGGAGGCTGAAAATCCTTGGCCGTGGCTCTTGAGTAACAGAGGGGTTAGAAAGCTGAAGGCAGAGGTGATCAGTGTAGGTGACCTTGGAGAGCTACTTCATTGTACGGTGCTGATTTTCCAGGGGGAGTTTTTTGGCTTCCAGCCTGGGGCTCAAAGTCCAGCCGCTGGTGGTGGTGAGTGAGTGGGGCAGAAGAGGGCCGGGGTTTCGGCACCGAGGGCCCAGGTACCTGTACCCGCGGTCCAGGGGCCATCTGTTTCACCCTCTCTGCAGGAGACTGGGGGGACGGTTGATCTTTTGGAGTAGGGAAGGGGACTTCTTCCCTCATCTGTTCCCATTTACCCCCAGTTTTTTTTTTTTTTAAGATTCTGTTTATTTATTTGAGAGACAGAGCACGTGTGAGCACAGGGAGGGGTGGGGGCAGGCTAGAGGGAAGAGAAGAGAATCTCAAGCAGACTCCCCACTGAGCGCCAAGCCCAACTTGGGGATCCATCTCATGACCCTGAGATCATGACTTGAGCTGAAACCAAGGGTCAGATGTTCAACCGTCTGCAACGCCCCCCCCCCCCCAGGCATCCCACATTCGCTCCTAGTTTTAGGCCCATGTGGTATTACTGGTTTCTGAGTCTCCCGAGGATTCTGCAGTTTCCTTGGGTTGGTTCTCAGCTTAGCTGCTGAAGCCTTGGGATTTGGCTCTGTTGATGGTGCTAAATTAGTCACTTCTTGTTGATCTGCATTTTTGCTTTCATACCTTTGTCGCTATTGAGAGGGTTCGTGTCTTAAAAAAAAAAAATTCTTTACTGGAATTTTGGTTAGAGTTTAGGAAGATGTTAAATTAATGTTTTCGTCTGCCATCTGCATCTGGCTCCCCCATGCAAGCGTCGTGCGGCCTGGGACGTAAGTGAAGCCCCCCTGTGTCCTTCCAGGCTGTCCGGAGCCCGCTGGGACTCCATGCATGCTTCCATCTGCACCTCACGTGTGGTACCTCCCCCGTGTGCCAGGTGCTGGCCTCTCCTCAGTTCATCACATGCCTTTTGTACCTGTCTTGTTCTTTCTGTTAGATCCAGCTCAAGGATTCAACTGCAAATACGCATTCTCTTACAAAGCCTTTTCGGGGCCTGGGCCTCTGTCCCTACTCCCTTATGCGTCTCTGTGGTGCCTTGTCGCTCAGCTCACACTTAGACTTCATCGTCTGTGTGGTTCTTGGTGGACTGTCCATGCCATTTTGCCTAACTGAAGCTTCAGGAAGGCATGGACCGTGTCTTTCTTGTTCAGTGTTGAATCCATTCAACCAGACTCTGTGGCGGCAGTAGGGCTCAGGAAATCCTGTCAAATGTATGAACAAATTCTTGACTGGTGTATTTAACTCATTGATTTAAAATATTTTGAGTTAACGTAGTCGTGGTTTAACTGGATATACAGACTTACTATTCAGAACTGTGAGTACTAAGACAGAAAATATAGAAAGGCTAATAATCCTGATACATTTTTAATTAATAATTTACTAATTCATTAAACATTTATTGAGCAGCTACTCTCTGCAAAATGCGATTGACTTCGATTCCAGGGTCTCATCATTTGTCTACATTTCTCAAAATTCAGTGACCTTCTTCCCTCCCTTTAGGGTTTTCCTGTTAGAATTCAGACTCTTTGGGGGGTTGCTGCTGGGAGTTCTCATTGCCCTCAATGCTTTGTTCGTAAGGAGTATTTGCTCTCAGAGTAGATACGGAATAGTTCCTGTTTTTCACAGGACAGATGGAATGGGCATTTCATAAATACAAATGGGTCGAGTTGAAAATTATGTGTTCTTAAAGCTCGTGAGGCACTTTCACGAATGTTTCCTCTTATTTCAATTCGGTGGAAAAGAAGTGGGCAGTTTCACTTTCTCAACCATGCTTTGTAGGGAGTGGATATTTATACGTTGAATTTTGGAATCGTGAGAACAACCACCATCCTGAGGCTGTTGTAATAAACTACCACAAACTGGGTGGCTGAAAACAATGGAAATTTATTAGGTCATAGTTTTGGAGGCCAGAAGTGGAAATCGAGGTGTTGGCAGGGCATGCTCCCTCCCAAAGCCTCCGGGGGAGAGGCCGTCCCGTGAGTGTGTCCTGGCTTCTGGTGGTTTGCCTGCAGTCCTTAGCATCTCTTGGGGTGTGGCCGCCTACCTCCGGCTTCTGCCTCCATGTGGCTTTCTCCCCTCTCTCTGTCTCTCCCAGTTTCCCTCTGCTTATGGGGACACCCATCATTTGCTGTGGGCCTGTGCTCATGCCGTACGACCTCAGTTTAACTTGACTGCACCTGCAGAGACCTTGTTTCTAAATCAGGTCCCATTCCCAGGTTCTGGGTGGATGTGACTTTTTAGGGGACATTATGCAACCCAGTACAACCACATTTCCTGAATGTATAGTAATTTAAGAAATCATATAATAGTGCTCTGTACTGAGCTATCCTACTTACCCAGGAGTAATTAAGCTCAGAGAAATTGCACGGGGCACGGGATGAGGTTCGGACTGTCTTAACGGTCACTTCATGTGAATAAAAACGAGAGGATTTTTTTTTTTGTCTCAGGTTTTTGGAAGTTTTGGTGAGCAATATTCTGCAGGTGAGCAATATTTGGTGAGCAATATTCTTCTATTCTACAAAAATAGAACTTATGTGTTTTTTTCCCCCTCTGCTATCACTGTTTGATCATCACTGCTTCTCAGCAGGCAAACTTACTTCTATTATGTTCATTATGGTAAAAGCTATACATGTTTGTATTCCGTCATGAGTCCTCCTTGATGGATGTTGTTATGGAAAGTTGCCATGGTGTGCAACTGTTGCAAGACAGAAGTCAAAGCTATTGCACATTAGTGGCTGGAGTTGAGCAGTATTTCAAAGCAGTTCTTCTTTTTTTTAATTTTTTTTACACTGTGGATAAAATGGGTATTTTGATGGAATGAATCTCATTATGCTGCGGTGTCTGTCACTCTGGGGACATGATCACACCCGTGCTTTGGTATTTGTGTATCTATGTCTATAAACGCAGTCCACTAGCGTTACCATGCAGAATTCCTCATCTCGCTTGAATATGGACAGTGATGCTGTAAAAACAAGCTCATCATTAGTATCCCTGCTGTGACTTACCCTTGATTTGAGAGAACACTTGGAATGGCTTTTGGGTACCGTGTTTTAGTGGGAATTCTGATTTCCCTTATTTGGAAAATGCAGAGGATCTTCAAAAGTGTCCATTCATTTGAAAGACAAGGAACTAATGAAATGGGTACCAAACAAAGGGAAAGGGATAAAAAGAACGCATTATATTGAAAAATAATAAAAAATAATTTTTTTTCCTGCAAACCAGCCTCATTATTAAGGGACCTAATAGATTTGCTGAGAAAATCCGTATATTACTACTCGTTTACCCATGAAGAAAGGTAAGTTTATAGAGGTGACCACAGTGCACATCAGCACGGTGTCTTGTGGCTTCCTTTTTCACTTGTTAGGCAACCTTTGCAACCCATCATTTGATTGTTGACAAGTGCTACTGTCCCAAGTGATGAGACTAGAAGAAAAGTGGCCAGTGATTTCTGTTCTGTTTCAGTTTTCAGTTGCACTAAATATCTGATGTCTGGATTTGGGGGAATTCAGTTAAATCTTACAAATGGGGCCGAGGGAGATGGGAAAATAAGAGTGTAGCTCCAATTAACATAACATTCCATGTGCCAGACATTCAGAAACCTTCTCTAATCACAGATCCTTTTCATTCTCTGCAGTTCTCATGAGCTGCAATCTACATTTCTGACTCCACTCATTTGCCAGTGTTAAGTCGTGGACATTTCAGTGACGACTCCTACATACATCAAAGAGATCTACAAGTACGAAGCTGGAGTCCCCAGTTTGCCAGTTAATTGAAACCAAGCATTTTTCCCCGAGGGGAATACCGACGTGTAGCCCGGGGAAAGCTCACACCCCATCTCACTTCACTCGCGACCACAACTTATAATTGCAAGGAAAGAATGTTACTTGAAATGTCCCTAAAACCCATTATCCATTTGTATCCCTTAAAGAAGTGAACTTGATCAAATATTTTTTTTTTCCATTCCATTGGGGAAAAAAAAAAACTTAAAATCTCAAGTGCCTTTGAAATTCCAAGTAAGCTGTTAGAGATTGGCAGAAGAGTGGCAGTAAGTATAAGCCACAGAGACTCGAGCGCAGAACCATGGTGTCGTCCCCGAAGCCTGGCTCTTTCCCATCCCCAGCTCAGCCCCAGGGTTGGTGACCGCCAGGACTCGGGACGGGGATGAGGAGACGCTCATGGTTAGTCCGTGACAGCAAAAGGCAGTAAAGCAAAATTAGCAGAAAGAGGAGCAGCGTGGCGTGCACTCTGGAAACTCCGGTGTAAGCCTCCAAGGGTCCTCTCCACAGTGTCCTGGGGACGACTCTTCATTGTGACAACACGTGCTTACTGTTGTCTGCCAGGGGAGCTCGTCAGAGGCCTGGCCCAGGGGTTTTATTGGGTGCTGGCCAAGTAGGCACCCTCTACCTAGCACGGGTCTAAGTCCTAGACTTCCAGAAGGAAGTTTAGATCATACTGTTGGTACAAACAAGCTGGGCACAGCGGGCCACTCTTCTAGGTAGGGGGGACTTTTTATCAGTGTAGGGTGCTGTTTACAAGCCCTCTTCCCAGATGGCAGCCCAGGGCTAACCCCGCAAGCAGGCCCTTTCCAAGGATTGGGGTCTCTGGCCTGCTGGACATATTATTCCTTTTCTGCACATCCCTGTTACATCTATCGACAAAGCCTGGCGGCTCTGCCATCACGGACTGTCCCAAATTCAGTCACTCTCCTCTTGGTCCAGCACAGCCCCAAGGACAAGCTTGCCATCCCTCTGTCCTGGACTGCTGTGTTAGTTTCAGAACTCTGTCCCCGGCTGCTGATCGTTGCTTCTCTGCAGCCAGAGTGATTCTTTTGAAACAAGATTCAGGCCCTGTCACTCTTTTGCTTGTAACTCTCCGGTGGCATCTCTCCTGCTCAGGGCGTGCTGTCCCGGGTCCGGCATGGTCCTGCTCCCTGCGGGCTTTCTGTCTGAGCCTGTCCGCTGGCTGAGGCCTTCCCGGATGGCACCCCACCCTCTGGCAGACTGCTGCCCCTCCAACACGGACCTGCCCCTGCTCCGGCCTTTGCAGTCATGCTCTGTCTGACCCCAGATGCCTGCATGGCATCCTCCCTCACTGTGTTCAGGTCTCTGCTTACGATAAGAAGCAGCGTTCTCCACCATCATCTGCCCCCCCCAGTCATTGTGCTTGTTGTAACACTGATCCCCACGCATATTCTGTGTTCATTGGCTTTTTCTGCCTCAGATCTGTTCCCCCCCCAGCTAGAGCACAAGCTCCCATAAAGCAGATTGTGGCTCCATCCCCAGGGTCGTGAACAGTGCCTGGCACATTGTAAGCATGCAATAAAAATTCTTGAATGGTTTTAGTGAAGAAGTAAGTTCAAAAATCAACTCTGAAGAATGGAGCCTCTGAGGTCGCAAGTGTTATATACGGTGCCTGGCACATTGTAAGCATGCAGTAAAAATTCTTGAACGGTTTTAGTGAAGAAGTAAGTACAAAAATCAACTCTGAAGAATGGAGCCTCTGAGGTGAATCCCGTGCGAGTGGCCCTGAACAGTGAGCTGTGGTGGATTGGCCGAGGAGCTGGTGTTTTCGTGACCAGCTCAGACTACCCGTGTCCATTTGTGGCTGAGAGGAAACAACTGAGAGCACTGAGAAGAATATTAGGGATGCGTTGGAATCGAGGGAACATCTCAGCGTCTGTGAGATCCCATGGCCAGTGAGGTTGCCGCGTCAGGGTGTGCATCTTGCTGACAATGATCAGAGTCACGAGGGTTGTGTGTGGGCTTGTTTTCTTTTCAGAGTGTCCGACCCTTACTATCTCTCTTGGTGTTTGCGGGCATGCATTGTAAGGTGCTGGGTGTAATGTATCGTTTACTCATTAAACAGATCTGTGCAGATAACCAGAAGCTTGAGGAATGGACTCCTACTGTCCTTTCGCCCTCGGTAGCTGCCTCGGAGGGACTGCATTCTGCCTTCCGGGCATCTGGTGTTCCACCAGATGACCTGTCTTGCCCAGGGTCTTATCCACATGCCTTAGATACGCACCATAACCGCGTAGATGAGATGTGTTTGGGTGTGACAGCTGATGATTTCAGATCATTTCCATTTTTATCGGAAGCTGAGGGAGAGATGTTTTTCAGTGGAATATGGACGCCCAGACTCTAGCCACGATCCATCCCATTATTGCCAATTCTCGATCGATATCTGTGGCTGATGTGGAGGTTACTGGGTGCCTTCGTCAGGACTCACAGCAGATCAGAAGAGAGTACTTGGTCTAGTATTTGGAAAAAACACCAGGTCTCTTGGTGTCTGTTGTCTTTGACAGAAGTGTCTGTTAAAAGGATCCCAGACTATGTATACATAACTGATTCGCCTTAAAGGGCGCCCTCGCAGTCTGTTCATAAAGGGCTTTTGCGATGGCCAAGAGACAAGCTAGATGCCGTTTGATCCTGTCTCAAGCTGTGCCAGTCACGATTTCTTCATTGCAGCTCGCTCTCTCCCGAGGCTAGCGTTGAGCCAACTAAGGGAAGGGGCCGCTGGGAGAAGGCTCATTGGTCAAAGAAGATGCCGCACGGAGCCATGAATAGTATTATTATTTTTCAACACAAGCAAACTGACAGAGAAAGGCAGACATTCCAGCACGTACGTCTTCTCTGAAGAGCATTGAGGCAGTGCTCCTACCGCCCTGACGATCCCCTAGCCCGTGATTTCTTTAGCTCTCTTCAGCTTTGAATTATGTACCTGTCGGTGTGATTGTAGATTTAACCTTTCGGAGGGAACCTCTTCCGTATTTGAGGATCGAGACCTAGGTGAAAGGCTGGAGAGAGAAGATGAAGTGTGGCAAAGAGAGAAGAGCTTTTCTTTCTCATTCCTTCTGCTACAGCCAGAGGGGTAGGAAAGCATGGGAGCTGTTCAGTGAGGACGGATGGTGATGTTGTGGTTTCTATGGTGACTGATTTCTTTTTCTCTTGTTCCGCCACTAAATACAGCAACCACAACAAAAATCCCCTCATGGCTAAGTTTGGCCTTCATTCTGGGACACTCAGATTCTCCCAGAATCTGCTTTCGGCCCCCTGTGTGGGGCAAACACTTCATTTCTTTGGCATTACATTCCCCGTCCTGCATGGCACAGTGTCTGATACCAGACAGTTTAGCAAATAAATGGTCTCATCAAGTTAAACCCAAATGTTCTTTTTCAAGAAGGACTGTCGTAGACAGGGGGTCATTTTGGTATCCGATGGACGGCTCGCCCCCTGGGGTCCTGTCCCATTCTGGGCTTACTGCACACCTGGGCATGAGGCCACAGGCTCTGCAAGGTGCGTGTGGTGCCCCTCCTTAGCTGTTCTCAGTTCGTTAAGGACTTTGGAGAGGTTTTTGAAGCAGAGCCTCTCGGTGCTAGAGGGCAGAGGAGTTCAGTCCTTCCTGACGTGTAGAGACACGAGGGAGGGAGTTCACGGCTGTTCCTCGTGTGCTCCAGGTTCATGAACCGCGGTGCGTGAATTCCATAACGCAGAGAGGATGATGGGGGCCATCTCGTTTTTATGAGCTTTGGAGACTTGCTAGAGAGGGCAACTTTGGTCAGGCAACAAATGTAACTATAAAAATGGCAAAGCTCGAATCTATGGAGTTGGCTTCTAACGATGGTGCGAGCGCAGGGGCCCCAACACCGCTGCCTGCAGTTGGCCTGATACCGCCTTGCTTTTAATTCTGAACATGAAGAATTTAAGAATAGAGTCAACTTTCTGTTATCTGCTCTGGGAGTTATCATTCCCAGATGGCTTCTGTTGGCCACTGATTATTCTGGTTCCGGCCAGTTCCTGTGGTGTCAGGGAAGGCAGGATAATATGAGCTTGGACTCCGTGTAATCGGGGCTGGGGTGTGGGGCGGGGGCACGGGATGCATCTCTTAAGACAGAAACATTTGAAAGGGATTGTCATGTTGTATTCTTATCTGTTCAGATTTTCCATGCCACTCACCACTGGTAAGAGTAATTAAGAAGCGGTTCTACTTGTTTGTTCTATGGAGGATTTGGTAATGGGCCACAGTAAAATTGTGTAGAAGCAGTTTTCTTTCCACTAAAAACACACAGAGATCCTTTGTAGGTTAGGTCGGACTTTTTTTTTTTTAAGATTTTTTATTTATGTATTGAGAGAGAGCGTGCGAGTGCGGGGAGGGCAGAGGAGGGAGAGGGACAGAGAGAGACTCTCGAACAGGCTCCATGCTGAGTGCAGAGCCTGACACGGGGCTCGATCTCATGACTCTGAGATCATGCCCTGAGCCAAAATCAAGTGTCAGACGCTCAACCGAATGAGCCAGCCGGGCGCCCCCGTTGGGTTGGACATCTGATCTCCACGTGCCTTTTATAAACAGGCACTTGCAAGTTGCAGTATCTCAGGAAGGGAGGTTGGCATAAGGAAGAGTCTAAATCCTTTCCTTCGGGGGTTTATGATCTAATGGAAAACGAGGGTCCCAGCACACCGATGATTCTGTGCCGTGAACCCCCAACTTTCACTAAGCTCCGTCCTGCCTCGAGAGAAACACTCAGAGGGGTTTGGGTGTATTGTGGGTATAAATGAAAGCGTGGGAATCTTCACTTGCTTGGACAGCCGTCCCTCCTGAGTTACCTTGTCTTGATGGCATGAAGTCAAGGGTAAGATGAAAATCTGCCTCCAGTATTGTCTCCAGCCCCATGTAGAACCAGAAGGATAAACAAACCAGATAAGCTTTTACATGAATATGTAATGTTGTGTTTAACATTTAAGAAGAGGAAAGAATAAGTTTAGAATAGTAGAGACCCAACTTAAAGCTTGTTAATATTTACTAAGATGTCCTGTGTGTGGTTGCTGGTGAGATTTCTAGGTCCTAGCAGGACTGATTGTTGCCCCTAGCATCTTGATTTCCCTAAAGGTACTTACATGCATGCATCCTTAACTCCAGTCTGCAGAGGAGTTCAGAAACTTTAGTTATTTCAGTTGTGATTTTGTACAAATTGGTCCATTCACTGGACCTCAACTGTTTCTGAGCTACCAGTGATTCTGAGAGGCTGCAGGTGCATCCGTGAGGGGGTGAGGAGGTGGGCCGGGCCAGGCCAGGAAGTGTTACAAATCCTTGTTCTTGTGTGATGAGTTGCACACCTTTGGAGTATCTCTGGAATATGTAGAAACCCTTCCAGACCCATCAGGGTGGGGTACAGAGGCACAAGATAAAAAGTGCAAGTAAAGCTGGGGATGCTTTGCACGAAAGCCAGCGTCATGCTTCTGTGGGAGTTTGTTGCTCTCGGTCAGAGTTCTGGTTATTGAGCCCCACCGGGTGGGAGAAATGGCATCGGGCCCTCTCCATGTGCCATGACATTATCTGCAGAGCGGCTCGACGCAGTAGGCATCCTTGGTCTTCCTGGATGCTTGGGGAGTCTCCAGGCTCAGACAAATTGATCCCCCATCCTACCCTGTGCTGGGAGCCCATCCATGGTGGATCCAGGACACACACACAGACCTAGCTGAATCCCAGGGCCAAGATCTTTTTCCTTTTGCTTTTGAACAGTCTTTAGAAGTACATGAGGGTATTTAAAGGCTGAGTCCAATGAGTATTATTGCAAAAAAGGTTGAGAAAATCAGTCCTGAGAGAGGATGAAGTTATTTGCCTATCAAAGTATCATGTCAGCAGGAATATGCTGAGTGACCCCTCCTTGTTCCAGCACCTCTGACAGAGGCTCTGTGGGCTTTTAGGGCAGGACGATTCTTTATTGTCATAATTAACAAGTGCCCCCATTTATTTCAAATGCCCGTACTCCGTGGAGAAGTAGAACCACTGGTGTGGGCCAGTAGTGGGGGCCCCATTTTCCTGGACCGAAATTAGCTTGGGAAGAGGCCTATGACCAGTTCGGGTCAACAGTTACCTGAGGAAGCCAGTTGCGTGGTTTCTAGCATGGGTGACCTTGCTTTTCAGAAGAGGCGGCTCTCTCTCCTTCCGCCGCACTTTGTCCCATCTGGCTGAGGATCCTGGGACTCTGCAGCCATCTTCAGGCCCTGGGGAGAGCTGAACTGAGGGAGGTGGTCCCCCCAGAGTGTGGAGAAGGACGGAATGAACCTAGGCTGTGTATGGCGTTGATGCCCGCCCCTTAACCAGCGGCCTTGAGTGGAACAGTGTGTTATGGGACATAACAGATTTCCTTACACTCTATGCCAGTTCGAGTAAGGTTTTCTGGCCAGGCCATGTCAAGGTGGCCTAATGGGTAAAGCTTGCCTCAGGGAACAGTACCCACTGGGTGACTGGTCTGCTTGTCTGTAGGTTTGAAGTGAGAGTTCACTCTTTACAAATAACAGACCCGTTGCTGCCATGGTGGGAGGCCGGCAGGTTAACAAGTACGTGAGTCATTTATCATTATTGTGTTATACACAGCGTTTCTGTGGCATAACACCATATTGTGAATATGGTGCTTGTTCGTGAATATGGTGCTTGTTCCCTTCATCCATGGCAGCGTCTACTCAAGTCTTACGCTAGGTGTTCAGAGCGGTGGCCTTGGGAGGGTAAGTAACAACACTGGATCTGCAGTGTAGACTGGCCCAGGTGCCCAGTCAGGATTTCCAGGCCTTGTTGGGACAGCATCTAGTAAGTCAGAACTAAAAGGGATGGTCTGCAGGGCTCATCAAACCAAGAGACTGGACAGCTTCCAGGTTGACTAAATGTTGGAGACAGAGGAGAGAGACCCAAGGGGGCCCATCAAACGTGAGGAGGGAGGAGCTCACGCGTGCAGGTGTCCCCTCAGCAAGACCGCCTTCCCTCTTGACCGGGTCTGAATGGGTGGTCCTCGGCTGGGGAGGATTTGCCCGCCAGGGACAAGTGCTGTGTGACAGCATCTGGAGGGGGTGTGATGGCCACACCTGGGAGCTGGCTGCTGGTGCTTCGAGGGTGGAGGCCAGAGGTGCAGCTGACCATCCCATAGTGCTCAGGACAGCACCCCCAGCAAAGCATTATCGGGCCCCCAAATGCCATCAGTGCCGAGGTGGAGAAGCCTTAGTCCAGAGAAAGACCCCTTCCTCCCCCGGAAACAGGTGGACCGGTAGCAGTGGAGGACAGCCAGGTTGTGAGGAGGGCACTGGAGACTTTTCACCGTTATTAGGTCCACGCCAGGCTGCCTGGCAGTTGGTGCTTAAAACTGTGGGATCCTCTCCCCGTGTCAGAACACCGTTCAGAAGCGCGTACGCTCTCTGGGCTGCAGTCGCTTCTGCCCGTGCCTGGAAAGGCCGGAGCACAAAATCAGCCTGTTTTGTGGAAGAGTTGTGCTCATTACCCACTCTTTTTTCTATCTCTGAAGGGTGGTGTACACCCCAGTGGGGACCGTTCAGGGCCATGGTCCTAATTTGCAAGACAGCCGTTAGGTTGCATTTGGGGCTGTCAGCAGAAGGGGCACCCAACAGTATGTCAGCTGCATTCCATCACTGGGCTGTGAAGCTTGGGCTCCCCCGCTCCCAGAGCAGCCACCATGCTCTTCCTCAGCCTAGGGCGCTTGGACTCCCCCCTCCAACCCCCCCGCCCCCACCCCCACCCCGAGCGTTGCTGTGGAAACGGGAAGAGATGCCCTGGTTTTATCAGGGGGAGAGGATGAAATAAGTGTGGGAATGTAATCATACCAACTGAGCCGTGGTTTTCCCCCTAGTGCTGCTGTAAGTAAGGTTGAATTTCTTGCCACTTACAAATGCTTTTATGGTGCTAAATGTTAATAATGAAAGGCATTCTCGGTGCTCTGCTTTTTTTTTTTTTTTCTTTTCTTCTTTTTTTTTAAACCTAGTATACCAGTTTTTGGACTTACTGTGAAATAGGTCTACTCTAGTTAACTGTTATAGATCTTGTGGTTCAGGTTGAAGTATGTAGTACTACATTTTCTCCTTATTATTTTTTAACTTGATTTACTTCATGACTCGTAGATAAAACTACTATTTACAGCTGTAAGTAAAGAATTGATATGCTGATTAGTGTTCAGTGTACAGATTTTTTATTACATTTTCGTTATAAATATTTCATTGGCTAAATTTAATTCAGTGCAGTGGAATTAAAATGTAATAATGCTATTGATTTAATAAATGCTGGCATCCTAATGTCCATTTTTAGATGAAACTAAGATAATGAGAGTAATTTTCTAGTGAACATATGAGTACTAGATCTCTGGTAAAACAAAAAGAGGAACAATATGATAAATTGCACTGGATTTTTTTTTTTTAGCATGACATATCGTGCTGATATGAGTAAAAGCATTAAAGCGTAGTTCATTATATATCAATTTGAATGTAATGCTAATTAAAACCTTCCTTTGACTTCACTGAAGCCTATTCTTAGAAATTATGTAAATTAATTGGGGCCTTTGAAAAGACGCATGTGCAACATCTGAGTACCCTGTGGACCAAAAAACTGCCATTTTGGAACTGAATAAAATTACACTGTGCAGTATTTTTGTTGATACACTAAGAGATTTGGGTGCTCAGGGAGCTGATACACTAAGAGATTTGGGTCCTCGGGGAGCCTGGGTAGCTCAGTCAGTTAAGCGTCCGACTCTTTCTTTTTTTAAAGATTTTATTTATTTGACAGAGAAAGACACAGTGAGAGAAGGAACACAAGCAGGGGGAGTGGGAGAGGGAGAAGCAGGCTTCCCGCTGAGCAGGGAGCCCGACGCGGGGCTCGACCCCAGGACCCTGGGATCATGACCCGAGCTGAAGGCAGACGCTTAGCGTCTGAGCCACCCAGGCGCCCCAAGCATCCGACTCTTGATTGCAGCTCAGGTCTCGATCTCAGGGTGGTGAGTTTGAGCTCAGCATGGAGCCTTCTTAAAAAAAAAAAAAAGGGAGAGATTTTGGTGCTTAAAAAACTGTGTGTGTGGGGGGGGTGCAAATTGCATATCTATTTTTTGCCCATTTTATTTCGTATCAACATAAGCAAAAAGGAGAAACCAAAGAATTAAAGACCAAGGCTCGTATTGCCCCCTCTGGAAAATCTCCTGTAGCATTTGATTGTGCAGCTTGGGTTAGGAGTCTGGTTTCCACACAGGAAGGGGCGCAACTGCTTTTCTTACATTGAGGTCCTCACCAAGTGCATTTTAATTGTATTGTGTTAATTAGTTTGAACTCATTCTCCCCGGAGCCCCATTCTTCGTATTGTTCTATCACGTGAGGGGTATTTCTCTAGGGAAGCAGGGGTAGCAAGAAGCATCAGCTATTTTAAGGGTCTGTGACAGCCACATAGCAAATTTTGAGGGCCTAACCTGCAGCTCTTCAGGCCCCTAAAATAAATGCAGAGAGCTGAGTCGCGTTCAAGGAGGGATGTGGCTGATGAGGGCCACCGAACACGATGGAACGTTCCATCTTTCTCGTCTCCTCTTCCTCCTGTGTCCTGCTGGGCATATGCTTCATTTCCTCCTGTGGATTAATACAGTCATTTGTCTGTTTGATAAAGAACTCCGCTGCTCACCCTGAAGCTTTATCAGGTCTGCCAGAGAAGTTTGGGGTGGTGCTTACTCACGGACGACTAATAGGAAGACTTTTCGCATGCAGTGGTGTTTCTTCAGTAGCTGTGTTTGATTCTTCCAGAAGCAAGTACCTTTTCCGGGCATGGCAGTCCCTCCCAAAGCAGGGACCGCAGCAGGGGCTGATGTTAGGAGCTGTGGGTGACCAGCATGGACCCCTGCACCGAGGGAGGGGGGCATGCCCTGAGGTGGTCCGATCTCCTTGACCTCTGCATCTTGGGTGAAATAAAATAACACCTCAGCCAGAGCTGGAAAGCCAAACACCTGAAGACACCGTGGTTTGTCTCCTCTTCTTTTTCCAGCGTGACACTTTGTATTTATCCCTCCTTCGTCATTTTCTAACTAAATTTCAAGCTTCTCAGTGTCAGGAGCTGCATCATCCGCTTGCTCTTCAGTCCATGTAGATTAACGCTTAACACGTGGCACTGAAAATACTACTGACGGGTTGAGATTCTTGTGCACTTTGCAGCCGGGAACATTGACTAGATTAACGACGTTTATCAGATTAACCTGTCCAGGTCAACATTGATAATGTGAGAAGATGGGTATTGACGAAGGATGGCTTGCTTAAAAGGCACCATAGGCATTTTGCCGCGCACAGTTCTTAAATCTTCATTGCTTAAAGAATACACGAAAGCAGTTAGTAAAAATCACTTGCTAATTTTTGATGAAGACTGATTGTATATGAACATTTTGGGGCTAATTTTTAGTGTCACAATTCTCTGACGCACTTTTTTTCATAAGCCACTGAAAAAGCATTATGAATTAACAGCAAAAATTGGAGGTCAAGTAAATGATCAGTATCAGTAGCTGTTACTTTTTAACCTGGCAATATCTGTCTTTGAAATAAAATTTTAGGAGCCCATAGGCTACAAAAGTTTTATTTGTTTATTTGTTTACTAATTAGCCATAATAAATAAAAGATCCCTTTTTTGGCCTTCACCTGCCAATTCCAGTCTATAACCTGAAGCTAATCATGGACATAGACCACTTGGATTTGAATCTGGCTTCTCTGGTGAGCTCTGTGTCCTTGCTTAGATAACTTAATGTCTCTGTGTCTTAATTTCCTTACTGTAGGACAGATGCTCCTACAGTATCTGCCTCACTACCGTGAGGGGAAAACGGCAATACAAGAAAGTGCTCCCAGGTGTTTACTTACAGTATGCTCTGTTGTTACTGTTTCTCTGCTTGATACCATGTGCTAAACCAGGTTATTCTCGGTGCGGAGTGCCTGAATGGTGGTGGGGGAGGGCAGGAGCTCCTGGGTTCTGGAGAGAATAAAGCTGCTGGAGAACAGGAGTTGATGTATACATAATCTCTTTTACATTGTCATTCCGTTGAAAATAAGGTTCCCTGAAGAGCGATTGTTAAGGTGGGCTGATAAGACAGTCCTCCAGTAAAATGAATGGCATTTTGCTTCTGATCAATATGAAACTACTTTAGGGTAAGAATGAAATGTGTAGCGATGAGTGTAGATGGGAATGACATTGCCCGTGTTTCTTAAACGAAAGTTTTTCTGTAAGCAATTTAACTGGACCTCAGTACATTTAAATAAACAGTATTTCTTGAATGTGACAGGCATATTTGGGAATGTACTGAGGATTTAGTAATCCCTCCTGATTTCAGGAATAACATCGTTCTTGATCCAATAATTGTGAGGTGTGAATGATTCTCTAGAGCTTTGCGAAGGCCAGAATGCATCCTTCCAAACCACAGTGAATTTTCTATTATCTCTCAGTAGATAATCAGTTTTGCGAATCGTCTTCAGGGGCCAGGAACTCTTTTTTAACATTGAATGATTAGCTGATGTTTGCGTAGATGAATGCATGTACTCTGACTGCATTAGCAGCCCAAAGCAAATGGTCTGGGGGCGATTAAATTTGTTTTTCAATGAGAGTATCTGTACCTTTTCTTGTACACGAATATGAATGTACTTATGCACACACACACACACACACACACACACACACACAGGGCTCAGAAGGTCTGTGAATTGTCTTATTTGGAAATTTACTGGCATTGAATTCTTTAATTATCGTAAAAAGCTCTTATCTTTTAGGTGTGTCAATGACTCCCTTTGCCTTTTTGGATCAGATTTAGATGCCTAAATCCGGTATTTTAAGGCCCAGCCTCCCAAGCTAAATTTACCAAGCCACTTTCCCATAATCTTTTCTTCACCCTTCCAAGTCATGTGCTTTCCTGTTCCAAATTAAGATTCACTCCTGTACGTCCTCGGGTCGCCGTCATCATGGTAGTAATGATTTTTATATGTTGCGGTAAAAATCTTCCTTCTGGAATTTCTTCCAAGTCTGGATCTTCAATCGCAGTACTTTGTCTTTTTCCTTCCCCCTCTGATAAGGTCATTTGTGTGTGTGTTTTGTGTGTGTGTGTGTGTGTTCTCTGCATCATGTAGTACTCTGTGTGTGGTACCTTGGTGGCATTTAACATGCTTATTGAGTGAACCATAGACTATGGAATTGGAACGAATATCAAGAAATCGTCTAATTTTGGACATTTCTTCAGCTTACTTCCATAAATACATGTTGGGGTCTTAATAGGATGAGCGGGGCACACACGAGAGAGTTCGGGCCTGGCTGGGAAATACGGCACCAAACACGCGGCTCCCTGTCCTGTTTGTGTCAAGGTCTCCAGGGGCCAGCCCCCTGAGCAGATACTGTTCTGCCTCTTGTAGTACAAAGTTTCTTGACCTCATCACTCACGAAGGACAGAAGCTTTAGAGCAGTAGATGCACAGTCATAATCAAACTCATGATCATCATGTGTCTTTGCTCCTAGATTGTAGAAGTTTTCATTGTGTTGACTTGCCTTGGACACAGCTGGTCATTGAAGGATTGTTCTCTTTTTTTTAATTTACTGATTAAACAGTGACTTTAAGAACGTGGAAGGTGGGGCTGGGGATGCAGGAATGCGTTGCACAGTTGGCTGGGCTTGTCTCTGAAATGGAGAGTTCGCGTTAGGAGGCTCTTCTGCATGGATGTCGATTATTTGAGACCAGAATATAAACGCCTATGTTTAGATGCAGCTATCTCTCATAATGTCTGGCTTCCTTTTTCCATATATTAAATGATAGGGTTGAAGAATTTTCACATAGTTTGGAACAAAAACAGATGCATTTCTGCAAGTCAGAGGTCTGTGTGCTTGCAAGTAATTGAAAGCTAGTAGAAGTAGTTTAAGATGTAGGAAATCCGAGCCATGACTGATAATGAGAAGAGTCGTTTGTAAACCTTTGCTCACTGAGCATTAGTCTTAAATTGCTTAAAAATATTTTATTTTTTTTAAAGATTTTATTTATTTGAGAGAGAGAGAGAGAAAGAGCATGCACGAGCAGGGGGGAGGGGCAGAGGCAGAGGGAGAAGCAGGCTCCCCACTGATCAGGGAGCCCAACACGGGGCTCCATCCCAGGACCCCGGGATCATGCCTTGAGCCGAAGGCAGACGCTTCACCGACTGAGCCACCCAGGTGCCCCTCACTTGCTTAAAATATTTTAATGTCATTGAGATAAACTACTGTTAACACCATTTTAATTTTTTAAAAATACTGATGTCATTAATATTTTATTTTCATCTCACATATGGCCTTGTATGATTTTGATGTGAATGGTATATTTTATGGGTGAGCAGAGAGAGAGAGAGAGAGACACTCAGTAGTTGACAGACAAGCACATGACCACTCCAGGAAGGAGGGAAGAAAATACGTGATTTCTGCATGAAATGATCCCCTCTTTACCTAGAGATAGAGTTTGACGCAGAATACACTGAAATCGTTAACAATAAACACAACACTAGCTGCAGCTCTGGAAGGAGGTTATCTGAGGGGCAAATTGTTGCCCCTAAGCCTTGATGCTTTATTTCTAAGGAAAACAGCCAGTGCCTGGTCCCACCTGACAACTGTGAATAAAACAAGGCAGTTGTTAGGGGACATCTAGTGGTGTAGGGTTCTGGGTGCCGTAGAGTTTTCAACACAACACTGGAATCAGTGATGGGGAAATCTGGTTAGGGCTTGGAGCATTGATCCAGGAGGGGTGTAAAGATGGCTAAGGACTTCAAGTCAGCGGTCAAGGTCAAACTGAGATCCTGGGATGTAGAGAGGGTCCGGCAGCCCTGCGTCAGCCCTACTTGGAAGGCTGGCTCTGCTCAGTGCAAAGGTAGGGACAGAAGTATCTGGGGCAAAGAGTGGGCACAGAGCTGAAATCAAGAGGGGCTGAGGACCAGTGGGTAGACCAGAAGCCCGGAATGTGGTCAGGAATGGCGGGTGGCAGAAATAGAAAGGAGAAACAAAGCCAGGTGATGGATCGAAGTTGCAAGGAGAGCGCCAGGGGCCGAGGCAGCCAGAAGTTACACAGTTCCTATTATTGGTGAGCCACATCTCGAGAATGTTTAGCCTTGTCGCTGTGAGTAATGAGAGGGAACATGGCAGCAAGGAGGGACATCTGATAGCAGAGAGAAGCAGAACTTCTGTGAAAACCTTCCCTTTGTCTGGGCCATTTATTATACAGTTGACCCTTCAACCGTATGGATTTGAACTCCACTCACACGCAGATTTTTTCGATAGATACAGTCGAGTGCTAGAAATGGGTTCTCTCCATGATTTTCTGACTAACATTTTCTCTAGTGCACTTTATTGTAAGAATACGGTATATCATACAGACAACATACAAAATATGTGTTAATCGACTGTTTATGGGATCAGTAAGGCTTTTCTGGTCAGAAGTAGGCTCATAACTTTGGCGAGTCGAAAGTTACGTGCAGATTCTCGACTGTGCGGGAGGTTGGCGCCCCTAACCACCGCGTTGTTCAAGGCTCAGCTGGAGTTACACGTGTGTCCTTTGTACCTGAGGACATTTCTGTCTTGTCAAGCAGGAGAATAATGACTGCTTCACCCTGTTGAGTATATTCAGGCAAAGTTTATGTTATATTACGATTTGGGAGTAATTCCTTCTTTCAGAAGGGGAAAGGGTTCTTGTACTTAAAAGGGGAAGAGTATTTGCGCAACCTACTAATGTGCCTCAGTTCCCACAGGTGGTGAGATATGGGGGGTGTTGATGTCTGACAGGAACTGTAATGTTTAATCTTTTCATTCAGGTATCAGCTCATGCTTTTCGGTTCAGGTTTACCACTTTTGTCTCATCCCCCGGTGGTTTCTGGTCCTGCCTTGGCACTGTGGTTGATGTGTGTTAATATGCATTAACTCTCTCTGTACTGTTTCTTTGATTTTTTTTTTTTTTTTTCTGAGCCAGCTGCCCAGCCACTGTTAAAAATAAACGCTGTAGGGGCACCTGGGTGGCTCAGTCGGTGAAGCGTCTGCCTTCGGCTTGGGTCATGATGTGACCCAATGCCAGACGCCTATTAAACTGGGGGTGTTGCTCATCTTTATTGAGATGAGCAGGAGTCGGGTTCTGATCGGGGTCCTGGGATCAAGCCCAGCGTCAGGCTCCCTGCTCAGCGGGGAGCGTGCCTCTCCCTCTGCCCCCCCACCCCTCTCCTGCTCACTAGCTCTTTCTCAAATAAATAAATAAAATCTTTAAAAAAAACTCTGCTGTATTACCAGTATAAAACAATAAAATCATCTCCTGCACTTAAGAATATTTCCTTGTGCTTTGCCTCATATGCATATGATTTTTGTCAAGTGCTTGTTGTTAAGTTCTTAAGAAATTTGTAAAGGTTGAGAACGGGCTAGCTCTGTCGGTAAGTTTTTGTCATATGTCGCACACTGAACACATCCCTTCTCGTCGGTCACCCCCTCACCCCGCCCCCGGATGCGGCGCTGTTGGCTTTGGCCAGGCCCAGCATTTATTGCGAGTCTGCACCTTCTTTGGTGACGAGTGGAGTGATGGGGAGTTTTGTAAGCAGGTCTTCTGTGGTCTCCTGTGCTCCACCAACTGCACCAACCAGCTTTTGCGAGGGGAGCAGCCCCAGCCCCGCAGGACTCCGCGCGACGATCCTGAGTCACGTGTGGAATGACATCCTTGAATTAATTAAACATCCACTTTAGATTTGCAGATAAAAGAAAGTAACAGGTCCCTCGGTATTTGTGTACTTCCCGGCCAATGGATGTATTTAGAAATTGCAGGATATATTTGCAGCTGTTAGGCCCTCAGGGATGGGCCGCAAATAAGTTTATTTATCCACTAGCTTTTATCCAGGCGGTGAGTTATGAGATGACCTCCATCTCAGCAAAATAAATCCTGGTATCCAGAGTCCAGCCAGCCTCATCTATTGCTGGATAGGGAAAGTGGATATTGAAATTTGTTTTCTTGGGAAGGCAGGAAGGCTCTATCTTGTACACATAAGGTTGCTGTGAGTGGGTTATAAAACTGCCAGACGCCTATTAAACTGGGGGTGTTGCTCATCTTTATTGAGCAGGAGTCGGGTTCTGATCGTGTGCAGGGCTGTGTTGGACCTTTATATGCACGCATTCCCAGGATCGGCGGCTTACCACCAGTACCTGATAAGCCATATGCTCTTGGGCGCAGGAGACAGGGACGAGTCGTGTCAGCCACAGGGTCTCCCCGAAGCCCTGCGAAGTAGCTCCAGGAGCAAGAGGCCACGTTTCCTGAAGATGCGCCTGCTGTGTGTTGCAGATGACTGATTGCCTCCATTATTCTGCTGTGCTTCGGTTAGAGCACCTAGGAAGATCAAAGCAGGGCAACGTGAATTTTTTTGCTTAGTGTAAATTTAAGCGTGGCCACAAAGCCTTGTGTCCTTCCCTCGGAGAAACAGTTTAGCCCGCAGAAAAGAATTAAATCCGCGGTATCTTGCAATAATGAGAAATTTGAAACGGCGAGGGTTAATTATTTCAATCCGACTTTAGTTACCCAATAAAACGTTTAAGGAGAGCGTCCAGGCAGCGCCCGAGTTAGTTTACAGTGCCATCAACTTTCAGCGTCTCTGTCCTTTTTCCTGCAGGATCATGCAGATCTGCGAAGCCATTTCTTCACAGTTGGGATGAAGCTAGAAACGGTGAATTTGAGCGAGCCCTTTGATATCTGTCCTGCGTCAGTGACCAAGGTGAGCTTCCCTCCCTTGCTCTCCGCCTCCCGCCGATCTGCTCACAGTGGGCCAGATGGAAAGTGCTGGTGCAGGGGCGGGGCCTCAGCGCAGTGAGCCGGACAGCACACCGGCCAGGGAGCAGCCTTCTCCCCGGGCCACGCTGTCCTCCGCACCCCTTTTGTCACTGGTCACACAGAGCCAGGCCGGTCACGTGCCCTCCTGTTGCAGCAGAGTTTGGGGTTAATACAACACGGACAAGACTGCAGATGCGGGTGTTCCCTGAGTGACCCGGACGGGGGTGCAGGTGCGCCGCTGAGTTTACAGCAGTGAACTCGGCCACGAATATGTGCCACCTTCTGTGGTTGGCCAGGGTCATATCCACGCGTCTGTTTGTTCCCGTCTCGTAGCACGAGCTGCTCGGCAGTTGCACACGGTAATCATCGCAGTAGTCCCTTGGTTCTCGTCCGCTGACAGTCCTTGGTGTGATCGACTTGCGTTCGGGAAATGCCGGCCAGGGACCCATCTCCATTGTCTGTCCCCACGTCTGCTGCCTTTTTGCCGCTGGCCTTTCCTTCACTAAAGGAAGAGCCTGCCTCTACGTTTCGCAGATTTGAAATGAAATTACCTTTGAACGTGATGTTATTTTTACGACGGGCTGATGGTCTTTCAGATTGTAATTTCCCTTGGCCGTGAAGATAATCTCACGGAAGTCACCTGTGGAAGTCACCCCTACAGTACGCGTTTCCACCTTAAGTGTCCTCTAACAGGTGGCGGGGGAAAGCGAGAAACCCAGCCTTCGTACCCAGTGTGTTTTTAGGTAATGGCCTTTTGCAAGGGAACTTAATTAACGGTCCGGAAGTCAATTCCATTTTAATTTCTTTTACCAAGGAAGACTGGATTTGTTAATACAGTGATGAGTGTCTTAGAGTCATTTTGTATGCTCTTTTTTAAATTCATGATTTGGTAAAATTGAGAAATACAGCGGTGATAATGTATTTCAGAGTATGGAAAATGGTTATAGTCATGGAATGCCTTTCTCTTTTTTTTTCCAAATATTTTTTCTTTAGAACATAAATTACTTTTATATAACGCTTACAGTACTTTATGTAAAGAATAACTTCCCGCCCGAGAAAAATACTGACTTAGGCTTTTGCAGCATGGTTTTGGGGGTTGCAATTTATGCCCTCACAGTCATACACCGTGCATTAAAAGCCTTTTTATTTAAATTGACTTTTGGGGTTCTTGAATGTGTATTCTGGTAGGTGCACATTTTCCCAGAATTGATGAGTGGTATCTTGCGGAAGCCTGGCCAGGATTTCCCTTTGTTCTAGCAGCAGCCGATACGGTGAAGCCAGCTGCCGGTTTACCTGGATGCATATTACCCAGTCCTCTTTCCAAGGGGCTAAGTGTCAGCTTCGCCTGGTGTTTCCACAGTAAAGGAAACAGGTGCAGACGTGCTGAGTCCTGTCAGTAGTGAACTCACACTTCCATGCCTGTAAATAATTGTAATCGATCATGTTAGAATGTGGCATGCTACTTATGGTTAGGTTCAGCCTAAACATCCTCGTCTTGTTGGATAGATTTCCGGTAACAGTAGTTTAGTTTCCTGATAAATAATTTTATCTCTAAATAAAACTTCTTGGGGTTGGGACCAGGGAGGATATTTTCTCTGATTTTTTTTAAGGTACACGTTTTCTTTCTTTTCTTTTCTTGTATTTATTTTTTTTTCATTTTATTATGTTATGTTAGTCACCATACAATACATCATTAATTTTTGATGTAGTGATCCACGATCCATTGTTTGCATATAACACCCAGTGCTCCATGCAGAACGTGCCCTCCTCAATACCCATCACCGGGCTAGCCCATCCCCCCACCCCCTCCTCTAGAACCCTGTTTGTTTCTCAGAGTCCACAGTCTCTCATGGTTCATCTCTCCCTCCAATCCCCCCCTTCATTTTCCCTTCCTTCTCCTAATGTCCTCCAGGCTATTCCTTATGTTCCACAAAGAAGTGAAATAATAAGATAACTGACTTTCTCTGCTTGACTTATTTCACTGAGCATCATCTCCAGTCCCATCCATGTGGATGTAGAAGTTGGGTATTCATCCTTTCTGACGGCTGAGTCATATTCCACTGTATATATAGTACACGTTTTCTTTTTCATTTTAGTTTTTCTTACCCTTTTTACCAAAGATAACACACTCAGTCTTTCTGTTCTGCATGCATCCCTTTTCCTTCTCCTGTTGGACCTCTGTTGTAGAACACGTGGATTGAAAAAATGTGGGCTTTGGCCTCTTAGCACATAGATGGGCATGTCCCCAGGTTCAAGACTCCCTACATAGAGGGAAATATGAGGATATTCTTAATGTAGTCGGTGTTTGTAATTAAACACATTCCTCCTAACACTGGAGAAGGTTTTAGAATATTATGTTTGAGAATATAACGCTGCGCTGTTACTACTCATCATAATGAAATTTTCATTTTCATTTTCCTCGAGGCTTTTCTTCATGGCACACCTGTTGAAGGAATAAATAAATAACATTAAAGCCAATAGACAGGAAAGCAGTTAACTGTGGCACAGATCCTGGATGAAATGCCCAGCCTTTAGCCATACAGTGAGATTATAGATTATGTTTTTGGTGGTCCAGAACAGTATGATACTGACAGATGATGATGACGGTGACCTGTGTATGTGAAATCTATCGTATTGTTTAGATAAACAGTCTTGGTTCTGTTTCTTTTATGGCTACCTCTGAGCCACATAGTCTTGGGCCGGTTGCTTACCTGCTCTAGGTTTTACTTCTGAGACCTGCAGGTTCTAGACCTGATCGGTATCTCTGGACATGTGAAACATAACCCTGATGAATTTGAAGAAACTGATTTACTTGTTTTCTGAAGTACACACACACGAATGTGCATTTTAATAGGTTTTAGAGATTCCTTAGTGCGCACCCTTACAGGGTCCAGTGGTGCTAAGAGATTCAGCCACCAGAATCCCGCACTTTTAATATACGTGTGTGTGTGTGTGTGTGTGTGTGTGTGTGTGTGTGTGTCCATGCACACGCATATGAGACTCCATCCCATCCCATTGGCATTTTTAAGCACTATTCTGGACACTGGGAACGTAGACAAAAGTCCCTGCTTTTACAGAGCTTATATTTTCATGGCGGCGGGGGGCGGAGACAAAGTCAGTAAATCCATACAGAATGTTATGTGTTCAACGCTAAGGAGAAAGACACAGCAGGGAAGGGACGAGCAGAGGGTGGAAGCCAGAGTGCGGGATGTGGTTTTAAAAGGGGCTGCAGGGAAGATCTCTCTGGGAAGGTGAGGTTTGGTCCTTTGCTCTGTAAAGTCTACTTTCCAAAGGCAGACCTCAGGCAGCACAACAACAGCCGTTTACCGGAATCAGCACGGAGGAGAACAGAAGTTGAGTGCACTCTGCTGCTTTGCTTTTAATTAGACTGCTTCCCGAAGATACTTTGGAAATGAAGCAGCCAGGAATCAGAGCTTTAGTAAGTGTTAGGGTTTCCTAAGCAAGACTGGTTTATGTCTGTCGAGCTCGTAAAGTGATGCCTTTCTCCCTGGCCTGTTTCACATACTTTAGGTTCTTGAACGCCATCATGCTTTGAAGTGCTGGGTCCCTCTCGGTTTTGCATTTTACTCTTCTTGTTCCTAGTTCTTCACTGATGTTTTCTTTTTCCCTACATGCAGTGGCTGTGTGTGCAGTTCCTGTGTACAAAGCATTTTCTGTGCATTGTGGGAACACCCTGATGAGTAACAAAGAGGAGACTGCCCTCAGAGGATCTGTTGGGGGAGACCGATTTGGGATCAGCCCCCAGGAAGGAATGAGGACTTTCAGGACAGAGGTGCAGGGGTGAAGCTTCGGGGCCACAGAGCAGGGAACCTACACTCAAACCGGAGTGGTCAGGGAAACGTTCCAGCAGCATTGACTTTCAGGATGCACCTTGAAAAATACACTGTGTTTTGAAAGAACTTCGGCACAGTGGGTGTTGAGGCTGGGAGGATGCAGGGATGTGCCTGGGGGTGGGGGGTGATTCTTCTTGGGCTGGAGCCTGGGGTCGTTGCAGGGCTGGGAGGCCGGATGAAGCCGGAAGTCCCCAAGCCAGCTGGTGGAGCTTCTTGAGAGATCTGGTGTGAGCTCGTGGGTCCCTGCTGTGGACAAGGAGAAACCGCCCACCTTCCAGGGCCCATCTTGGCGTTGCTGTAGGCCTGGCTTTGTCTTCCTGCATAAGTTTGGTTTTCTTCCAGCCCTGACTGTCAGTTGACTTCTCTAAAGTCACCCATGTTGTTTCCTTCTCTGTTTTATATGTGTACTACTCATTCGCTTCTCTTTCCATTAAAATGACTGGAGTGCTCAACTCTTAACTGATTAGCAACTGGATCAATTTAGTAATATACATCGAGGTGCCGGTTTGTGCTGAAATTGTTTTCATGAAATGTATTTATTGCCTTTGGAAGCTTGCTAGCATTTCATACTAGCCTCAAATGAAAATCCCACGGAATTAACCCTCGGCTCTGTGGTTTGTTTTTTCTTTCAGGTTTTTAACAATCATTTTTTTCAAGTGACCATTGACGACCTAAGACCAGAACCTAGTAGACTCTCAATGCTGTGCCATGCGGATTCTTTGGGGATTTTACCAGTACAGTGGTGCCTTAAAAACGGAGTCAATCTCACCCCTCCCAAAGGTTTGTATTCTGCGAAAATGTGCAGGGTTTGGGTGGCTCAGGAGGGCGTCCTACTGTCACCGAAGTGTGCCTTTGTTAATCTCGAGAAGTTTAGCTTGTAAACAACTTCAGCATCGTGGGAGAGGTGTGTCTGGCAGGTGGCTTGACGCAGGAGTCTATCCCAGCTCCCCGCCCTGGTGAGGTGCGTGACGTTGGGCTCCTCCAGATGTCCACTTCTGTCCATCCTACTTCCCTCTTGGTCATCGTGTGCAGGGCTGCTGGGGTGTGCTGACAGAGGGCACAGCATCGCTACATGATCAGGGTTCAACACAAACGTGTCTGAGAAGTGGCTTTAAAAATGCAACAAGGGGTGCCTGGGTGGCTCAGTTGTTTGAACATCTGTCTCCATCTCAGGTCTTGATCTCAGGGCTGTGAGTTCGAGTCCCCCGCGTTGGGCTCCAAGGAAGAAGCATTTCTTTCCATTTTTATTTCCAATAATTTAAATTTTCCCCAGAGCTCGGTCACTCTCTGATAGCCAACAATTTGATGCACTAACACATTAAAATAATTCAGTCGGGAGCCGGGTTGCACTTAATTTCAAATTGGGACCATGTACCGCATTCTTGTTGGTAAGAACTGCACTTACTGTTCTGTAACATGGTTTGCTGTCCCTGACAGTTGTGATGTTCATGCAGGGAAGAGAGCAACCAGATGGAGAGGGGGTGCGAAGGAAAACAGAGGGCATGATAGAATAACAGAAGAGAAAATGGGAAGAGATGACCTAGAAGAATAAACCTTACAGCAGGGTTTTAACCGCAACCCACAAATAATACAGGGGTTCTGTGCTGACCTTTCCAACTCGCCAGGGACTGGATTATGGGTAGTGTTCACCATGCTGGGAGGTTAACGCCTGCACGTTAGGTTCCACATGCAGCCTTTCATCATGCTGCTCCTGCCTCACTTGTCTGTCCTGAGCTCCCCTGGGCTCCCTCCCTCTGTCCTCCACGCTCATCCCCACTGGGGAGACACCTGTTGAGTGTTTCCACCTCTGCCGTTGATCCTTCTCATTAGGGGGCTGCAGTGGCAAAATGTGGTCTCGTTACAATGTGGTGAACTTTTAGAGACCACTGTTTGCCCTGTTGAATGTGCCTAACTCATTTTATCCTCAAAATGAGCATGGCCCTGGGATGGGGCTTAGTTGCAGAGAGCTTCTGTGACCTGCCCAAGGCCACATCGCATGGATGGTAAGTAATAGCGAGGGTGTCGGCATCCTGCTGGTCCTCACAGGTGTCTCTGGCCAGATCGCGCTTCAGTCTTCAAGACCGTCAAATGGGACACCTGCGGGATTCTGCGGGTGCTCTGCAGGGTCAAACAATAATGTGAGTCTAGGTATCTTTTTTTTTAAAGATTTTATTTATTTATTTGAGAGAGAGAATGAAAGAGAGTGAGCACAAGAGGAGGGAGGGTCAGAGGGAGAAGCAGACTCCCTGCTGAGCAGGGAGCCCGATGCGGGACTCGATCCCGGGACTCTAGGATCATGACCTGAGCCAAAGGCAGTCGCTCAACCAACTGAGCCACCCAGGCGCCCGTGAGTCTAGGTTTCTTTTTAATCCTGTTGGTCCTACAGGTTTTTCTATTGTGAACCATCTTGTAGTAGATCAGGGAAGTCTTTCTCTGCTGCACAATTTAACAGCAGGTCACTTGCGGAGTTTGAAAGTCCCATGGACCATCTCTACTTCCTGCTGACTTCTGTAATCAGAGCATTTGTACGGATGGCTCCACGTCATTGAAGAAAGACTTCTTCTAGATACCTGAAATGCTGCGTGGTTGCACTTTCTAAAGTTCTAAGTAGTAATAAGATCCCTTTAAGAATTTAAAGAAAAAAATCAGTTGGGTGGAAAAAAAGGGGGAGAATATTCGTATATGTATTTACGCTGCTTGATTATTCCATTAGGCAGGGGTTAAATATTTACCAGATTTTTGGTTTACCAAAATGTTTACCAAATGTCTCTAGGTTTTTTAAAATATTTTTTTATGAACTTTTAAGTGTTAGAAATATGTTTTAGAAAAGAGGTTGTTGGCATAATTTGGGTATTTATTTGGAAAAGGGGTGTGCCTATTTGGATAATTGCATTTCATGATATTTGGAGAAATACAGTTGGAGAATTACGGTTCTAGGGAATAATTTTTCCAAGTGCCTGTGGTTATATAACAGAGTCTTGGCTTTAAATACTGAGCTCTCATTGTTTTGTGAGAGTACGTTTGTTTTATATATTTATATATATGTTTTGCATGTAGTAAAATATATTTATTTTTGTAATTAAAACGAATTAAAATTGAGAGGTGGTGTTGGAGTCTTCTGTAGTGTTGATTTTATGATTTCCTTGTGAGGTAGCTTGTCACATCTTACGTGTCAACAGCAGGGCTGTGGAGCATTCTATAGAATTTTTTCAGACACCATTCTTTGCTTTCTTAATGTATGAATATAGACTCTCTTCTTTCTTAGAAAGGTTGTTTTTAACTTAAATTCTGAGCTATTTTATGCTTAGAGTATGTAGGATTTATTAGACATGTTGAGAAGAGAGTTTCATTGTTTTCTTGTGTGTATGTTTTCCACGAATGTTACTAACATCCTTTAGATTTCTGTTAGAACCATAAACACCACTTACAATTACAACATGTTGCCTGATCCCCAAAAGATATTATCCTACTCGCTCCCCAGTGGGAAGCCGCTGATGAAACAAAAGGTATCTGACGGTCTGGGGGGAGATTTGCAGAGAACATAAACCCATACTGACATTGTTTTGACTCTCTTTCTTAATTAAAAAAGAAAAATCTGTCTCCAGACGTTAGAGGCAGATAGTGTGTAAGCTAGAATGGAGGGGAAGGTTTCAGTAGGCCTCTGTTGAGAGCAAGTGCTTTCCTGGTAAGCAAAGGACAAGAACCTTCGAAGTTTTACTCCATTCGTTAAAAACCAGCACACAATTCAATATTATAGGCACTATAAAAAGTGATCAAGCAAGTAGGTAAATCAGCTAAGCAGAAGTGTATATTGGTTATCAACCGTGACTTGCTGTTTTTAAACTCTTTAATTAACCTCACTGGCATGTCACATCGAGGATGAGCCATAGAAGGAGAGGAGTAAACATCCCACCCAGGAGATATTAGCAGAAAATACTAAGCCTTTACCTCTGTCGTAAGTCTGTTGTACAGTGGGTACACAAAGGCTGGAAGTAAATGGCTTATTCTAGCACTTTGTCTCCACTATTTGGCCATCTTAGTAATAGGCACACACACTGTTCACGTGATTTAAGAAGTAAAGGTGTGTTTTTCATTATTATCAAGACGCAAAGTAGTGACCCCTAATTGGTATGGTCTCTACCTAAAGAAAAACCTCAGATGTTGACTGATGAAATTACCCCACTTTGTGATCTGCTGTATTTCAGACGTACCAGAGGGGACAGAAAATAGTAAATACCCACACTCCTGGAACCGGTGCTGGCATTTGGCCGCGTTTGATTCAGGTTTTTAAAAAAAATGAAATAAAGCGTTATAGAGTAGAACAGAAGACTCGAGCCCCCTTCCACTCCCTGTGCCTCACATTCCACATCTGTTCGTCGGTGAATCCCATTGGTACTTTTGGGATCTGACTGTGTGTCATCACGACCACCCAGTCCCGGCCACCATCTGATCTTTCTCTTGGTCTACTGCAGTGGCCTCCTGAACTCCTGAGTGAGGTGGTCAGGCTGGTGCTGTTAAGATGTACGTCATGTTAAGATCGCCGTGTTAAGATGTCCCTCCTGTCCAGAGCCTGCCGCCTCACTCGGTGGCAAGTGCAGGTCATGCTCCTAGCCTACAGCTCCCACTAGTTCCTGTCTGGCCTCATTTCATAGGATGCCCTCCACCCCAGTCTGCGCAGACCCACCAGCCTCCTCGTCCTTCCTGGGACATGGCACTCGGGCCCCCTTATGTCGTCTGTCTTCTTCCTTCACTGTCCCGTTGAGTATCAATTACAGATCTCTCCCCCCAACATTTGTATCTCCTTCGCTGCGTGGCTTTGCTGCACAGAACTTTTTAGCATGCCAGATACAGGTAATACAGATTTTACGTCTTTGTCCTGTTTTGTGTGTGTCTCTCCACTAAAGCGAAAGATCCAGAGAGCGGGGGTTTTTGTCTCGTTCTCTGCTCATCCCCAGTAGCTAGACTAGTGTGGCTGTTGGTCAGTATGCGTTGAGCGTTGAATGAAGTCCTGCCTTCAGAAGTGCTCCACCCTTCCTCTCTGCCGTGTCTCCACCGTCCCTTCCATTCTCCCCCCATCCCATACCCACCTTCCTAAACCTGTTACACTTTTACTGCATGCCTTTGAGGCTCTCATTGTTCGCTTGACAGCAGATCTTTTCGATGTGTGTATACATAGTATCATGCTGTGCCTCTCTTTATGTGACTTTTACCCTGTACCATCTTGCAGATCTTTCTCCACGTTGATGCAGTCAATTATTTATTCACTTTGCCTGTTGAATGAACAGACCTTAATTCTTGAAATCCATTTCCCATTGAAAGACTTTGAAGGTCTTTCCTGTTTTCTGTATTGTGAATGATACTGAAATGTGCATATGTGTACGTGTGCCCAAATGGGAGAGATCTCTGTGGGGGTATACCAAGACGTGGGATTGCCGGAGCTCCCATTTTGCATCCTCCTCACTACTCTGATTATGCCTTAGGCTCAAACATTGCCGTTCTGATGGCCGTGAAATGGGTCTCCTTCTGTCACTTTGGTCCCTAACCAGTTCAGTGGAGCAGTTCATCATGAGCTTGTTGACAATTTGTATTTCCTTCGTATTGTTGATTATATTTTTTGCCTTTCTTCTGTTGATTATAGAAGTATTTATGTTTGAATATGAATTCTTTTTTCACCATGCACTTCCCAACATGTGTGAAGCCATCTAGGCTATGGCTTGTCGCTTTGCTTCTGAATGGTATTCTATATGAAATATGAAATTATAATGTAGTCCAATACTACCAATCTTTTCCATTATGATTTGCTTATATGTCTTTGGAAATCTTTTTTTACTGATGTTCTTCTATGTTTTCTTTAAAAATCTTGCAGTTTCATTTTCTGTATTTAGCTCTTTAACGTACTTGGAGTTAATTTTTGCATGGCACGAGGAAAGAAAACAATTTTATTTTATTTTTTTCCTGAAGTTGAATTGGATTTTCAGATTCACCCATTGTCTCAGCGTCATGAATTGAATAGTCTGTGATTGCCTCTCTGATTTGTAATGTCACCACTAGCTACAGCGAGTCCCTTAAGGGGTGAGGACCTTATCTGTTCTTATTCTGCTTCGTTGGTCTCTGTTAGTCCATCTCTGCATAAATACGTCACTTTTAAGAATTGATTTTCCTTTATGTCTTGATATTCATCAGGTGAATCCCTCCACTTTTTCTTCCTTTTCAAAACTGTCTTAGTTGCTTTTGGCAGGTTATTTTTGTATTTTGTATTTTAGAATCAGTTTGGAAGACACTATAAAAAACCCCATTGGATTTTAATTGACACTTCATTATATCATATTTTAATAACTTTCAGTCTTCTGCTGGAATTTTTCCTAGGTACATTGTCCTTTTTCTTGTTGTGAATAGTTTTTTTTAATTATTATTCATTTGTTTTTTTTTTTACTGACGGTGGCCAGTATAATGGAATACCACTGGTTTTTGCATGTTTATTTCCTACCCAGTTGCCTTCCTAAAGTAGTGTGTCCCCAGAACAGTTTGTGTAAGATAAGGATGATCTGGCTCTTAAAACTAGCTTGTAAAACCATCTGGGCTGGTGCTGTTTTAGTTTGTGTAGTTTGTGTTCTGTTGACTATGAATTTATTTCCTTGAGTGGTTGTAAGTTTAGTCATGGTTACCACTTTTGTTTGAGACAATTTTGGTAATGTATATATATTTGCAGAATTATCTGTTTGTTTTTTAAGATCTTATTTGTGTATTTGATTTAAGATCTTATTTATGTATCTCTAGAGAGAGAGAGAGACTGTGAGGGGAGTGGCAGTCAGAGGGAAAGCAGACTCCCCGCTGAGCAGGGGGCCCGATGCAGGGCTCAATCCCAGGACCCCGGGACCACGACCTGAGTTGAAGGCAGATGCTTAACCGACTAAACCACCCAGGCACCCCCAGAATTATCTGTTTCGGCTGTACTTTCAAGTTTACTGTCAGAGTGTTTTGTTACATCAAACTTATTATTTGAATTGTTCAACCATTACATATTCTCTATTTTTGTTTCTCCTGTAATTTTCTAGAAGGTAAAATATCACAAAATATCATTGTGAGATTGAGGATCTGTCAACTTGTGTGTGTGTGTGTGTGTGTGTGTGTGTGTGTGTGTGTGTGTGTGAAGCATGGTAGGGCATTCAGGGCTGGGACTGTTGGAGCTTGCTAGTGTTGACCCTCTTTATCCCTAGCCAATCATTTTGTTTTAAAGCCTTTTTTTTTTTTTTTTTGTCTGACTCTCAGGTTCATTTGCTTCCCTATGTGGGTTGTGATTTTCCATTGTGAACTAATTTTCAGTGGTGGGGGTGATTTCTGTGGGAGTTCCATGATCCTTAAAGGACTTCCTTCCATCTAGTCTTGTATTAGGGTCTGCCCAGTGTTGTAGGATTTTTGAAAGTCCTAGAGAATTTATTTATTGTTTTATCTCCCTGGCTAGAAAGTAAGGATTTTAAAAATCCTTTTTATTTACTTCTGTATCCCCAGCACCTAAAACAGTGCCCGGTTCATGGAAGTGTCCCTGGATATTCAAGGAATGAACGAACAAATGAATGTCATGTTACTTTCTCAGCCTGTGCCATACGGAATTGTAACATTGTAACATTATACAGCATGCCCGCATGTGCCTCTGGCTTGGCGAAGCTGGGACTCCTCTCTTTCCCTGCTTACCCAGAGACCTGGGCCTGGAGCAGCTGTGTCTGCTTCTTCTCTCTTTCTAAGTGCGTCTGGTCCCGTTGTCACAGACCGGGCATCTGATGGGGACTGGGCGTTTTATAATAGGCTCAGTCCCTACTGCTCTGCTCTCTGGAGCCTGTGGATGTTTCCCACCCTCGTGAGCTCCAGATGTTCACTGGACTGGTCAGCTCTGCCTTTGTGGCCCTCATGGTTTTTTGGCATCTGGAGATTTTCTTCTCTGTTGAGCTTTGTAATTATTTTTATTATTACTATATTTCATTTGGCATCTGAGAGGGTCCTTCTTATTACTGGATTTGGAAGTTTATTCTCATTTCTAGCTTTCCGATTGGTTCTTGAACAGAAATTCGCTTTTGACTGAAAAGAGTTGGGGGAGTAAAACTGGGTCATTTTTTTTTATATCAGAAAATATTTCCGGTGGTTGGAAACGGCATCCCTCCTGTTGACTTATTCCTCAGTGTCGTCGTTCAGGATTCCTATATGGCTTTGCCATTGGCTGATACTTATATGATGTTAGGCTCCATCCTGGGGACATGTCCACATCTCCTAACATTATGTGTATGACTCAGGTTAATATCTGGGGTATGCTCCCAAACAGAGAAGTGTATTACGTGTCATCTTGTCACCTATACGTGTTAAATACGTTCAGCGTTGGTTTATTCTAGAAGATAAGGAAATTGGAACAGCTTGGGTTTATACTAACTTGACTTATTTGTTTCCATCCTTTTCCCTTATTTTCCGTGGTTCTTTCCCCCCTGCATTATTTCCGTTAATGTAAACACAGAAGAATTCGGTTGGAAATGAATGGGTGAATTTTAAAGATCTGCATCAGGGAGGACTTTACGGAATGTCAGCGGAGGGAATGAGGGGGCTGGAAGACTTGAGGGCGGGGGTGGGGGGGGACATGTGGGTGAAAAAAGGGCTTTAGGCAGTTACGAGCGTCTTTGCCTTCTTGCCTGTGAGCTGTGTGCAGACTCGTGCGTGGGTGGAACTGAGAGATAGTTGGGAAACCTGGCTCAGGAGGCGGCAGACTGGTGCCTGGGGCTGTGCCTGCCCCCCGACGTCTATGGTCTTGCTTCCTCACCTGTGCGGTGTGGACGTGCCTCCTACATCTACACATCAGCCCTATGAACGTGCTCTGAGGTGGACCTCTCCCTATGGGGCTGTGTGTTCTTCAGTCAGTGTGGTGGGCGTCTTCCGAGCTTTCTTTGCACGTTCTCCATGTCTCCCTCCATCCCGGAGTCCCGTTCCCACATGGTGTGTGTGTCCTTCTCTGTACCTGCTGAGGCAGGTGACCGCTGAACCTATTTCATCCTCATGTTACCCTCAACGGCCAGCAACCTGGAGACTCATGGGGAAAAGTGACTGAATTAAATGCATTTCCTTGTTTGAGAAAGTGTTACTACTTTTTAGGACTTCCAATTGTTTTGTTAAATATTTTCTTTTAAAGATTTTCTTTATTTATTTGACAGAGAGAGACAGGGAGAGAGAGAGCGAGAGCGAGCATGAGTAGGGGTAGAGGCAGAGGGAGAAGCAGACTCCCCGCCGAGCAGGGAGCCCCATGCGGGGCTTGATCCCAGAACCCTGGGATCATGACCTGAGCCGAAGGGAGAGGCTTATCCGACTGAGCCACTCAGGTGTCCCTTAGAGACTATTTTTTTTTTATTTATGGATTTAGTAACACATTCATTCTTTAAAATTTGGAGAAAAAGGAGAGAAGCTTCCTATCCTGAAGAAACAGCTTTTGGTGTATATTGTTTTAGATTTCTGTTTCCCAGAATATGTAACTTTGTGTATGGATTTAATTATTTTATACACACTAATTTGCCACTTACATGCCAAAATGTCTCCTACTTTAAATGACGGGAAAATTCCGTGATTTGCAGGTAAATAAATGACTTAAACACGTCCCTGTTGTTTGTGTGCATACAAACACATCTTTGATGCATAAGATGTTTGCATGGCATCCTATTATTTCTGTAGGATGCTCCATAGTGGAATTACTGCTTTGTTCTCACCCCAGCGCACTCTGACCAGCCCTACAGTCCCCCCTCCTTCCTCTTTCTAGAACATTCCAGACATGCTCCTGGAATTTCCCAGTTGTTGGTCCCTCCCCCTGGCCTGCCCTTGCCCCACATGGCCGCAAGTCTTGCTTCTTCAGTTCCTCAGACTTTCAGCTTTTCCTCAAGACTTCTCTGCTTCTCTCTATAACGCTCTGATCATCTTTTTACATTTGTGCATTATGTGTCTTCTCTCACTGAAATGTAAGCTTGCCTGGATAAGGGTTTTTGCTGGTTTTGTTCACTTCTGCATGCCTAGTACTAGAACCGTACCTGGCATGGAGCATGCACTTAATACGCGCTTTTCAATGACTGATTATGTGAATGAGCAAATGGCTAGTGGAGAGTAGACACCTCCTTAAAGATTTTGACACATTGCGCAATTGGCATCTGCAGCGGTTTTTTGAGTTCTATGCCAACCAGAAATGCATAAAAGCACCTGTTTTCCAACAGACTTTGCAGTGGTAGATTCTTACTATTATCTTTCATTTTGCCAGTCAGGTAAATGGCAAAGATGATATTCTATTGCTAATGGTATTTTTGAAGATTGTACAATTTTTTTTCCATATTCACTCAGCGTAGAGGAGCAGCTCTTACTCTCTGTGTCTAAACCACCATGATTATATGAGGTTGTCATGATTCATTTGCTGGTGCTGAGGAGAATCCTAACTTCCTGTAGGAACTGGATAAACTCAGGATTCTGTTAGCAAATGAGAAGCTGGAGGTTGGCTCTTGGGAGCTGGTCGTGGTGTATCCCACATGCTGAATTAGCTCTTGATTGATTGACTAGTGCCTTATCTTTTAAAATGGAGCAAAGGTGCTACACTTTCAAATAATTTTTATTGAAATAATTTATGATCATTATTGAAAACTTGGAAAATACAAAGAGAAGAAAAAAATAGCCACAAGTCCCACCATCCAGATAACTATGTTGATATTTACCATTACTAAGTTTTCCTTACATTTCCTCTGGTCTTTTTCTTTGCATACTTTTATATAAATTTGATAATTCTATACATGTTTGTGCCAGGCAGTCTTTCCATCTAAACCTATAGCAATAATGTTTTCATACATATATATATTTTTTTTACAAACTATGTGCAATTTCCCCTATCATTCACATGGACCTTGGATGAGTTTCCTATCCCTTCTGATTTGGGGATGTAAAGTGGTCTCCATCCCCAGAATTACCAATAATAATGCCGTTGTAGCTTAATGTAGGATACTTTCTCAGCTTTTAGGATTGTTTTTAAATTGTTGTGCAATTGTTGTCAAAGCTCGTGAAGATTTTTACTGCCAAATTGTTTTCTAAAAGGATTATCCACTTGCAGGACCAATAGTAATGTTTGCAAGTGGGGCTGTTTTGTGTCAATTAATTTGTATCACAAGGAAATGGGTCATGGACCTGTTCTCTTTTGGACCCGTAACAGTTGGAACTTCGTTCAGAATAAACACTGATAAAGCTCCAGTGGCCATGGTTCAACAGTCCCCTGGGGCAGCTTGTTGCAGATTTTAATAGCCCCAGGGGTTTTGATTTCCTTTTATTTTCTTTTCCCCTCTGCTATTTTCCTCCGTCCTGGGTTTACAACATGGTTTTCTAGCCACAGTTAAGCCTCAGTACTTCTTGTTCTGTCTTTGTTGATTAATGAGTATAATTGACCCCTGTTGTCTCTATTATACAAACCAGAGCAATTTGTTTTTATGTAACAGTTATATTCTGGGCTGTCACAAAACTGCCTTACAAAGAGCGAGCTCATTATCAGCCTGAAGGAAAAGAGTTTTAAGTGATGAAGGGAATAAAGGTCCCCAAGAGGAGGAGGAGAAGTCTAGGCTGTTCAAATGTTCAAGGAAATGAAGAGCTCTGGGGGCAAAATCATCCATTGTTGCATAGGTACCCAGCAAGACTTGGTTATATCTTAAAATTATTAGATTAAAAATGGCTCCCCATAGAGAGAGTCTGGAAGACTGGATATAGAAGGGTTGAATGTGGGTCTAAGAAACCATAGAGCATGATATTTGATGGAGTGGGTTGAAGCCCCTGGGAAGTTCATGGTTATAAACATGATTATAGAAAGCCCAGCTAAATGCCTCTGTAGGGGGAGTAGAGGTGACTTCTATGTTAGAAAGTTTTATCTGACCATAAAGAATACCCAGATTTCCATGGTATATCAGAAAGTGGCTTGTTATTCGTCTATATTTTTTTTCTTATTTCCCTTCTTCCCCCCATGATCTTGATGAAATTTTTGTCAGCTCACGAAAGTAACTAAGCAGCAGAGGTCCAGGGAAGAGACATCGAAACAGAATGAGATCTTGGCCTTAGCGAAGTCGGTCTGCCACAATCCTAAACAAATGGGGTCCTTCTGTTGCAGGATTCATCTTCAGCTGTTCCATGGAGAGCTTTTAGGAATTACCTTGTTTCATAACCTTTTTTTATCTACCCTGCCACACTTTTTTCATAGGAGAAGAGGAAGGAATTAACCACAGAAGGAAGGGGGAAAAAGTCCTAAGTAGCCACAGTAAAATAATGAATAATGGTGACTGAATTACAAAATGCAACAGCTAGAGGTGCCTTAAAGACCTTCCCTTTGTTTTGTGAATAAGGGAAGTCAAGCACAGAAGATGCCATTTGCTTTCGCCTTGTTTCACCCAGTTCCTGGTGGAGCTGGCTCTAAAACCCCAGATGTCCTCCTTTTATACGTTGCGTAGATTCTCAGCATTTTGAGCTGTCTTTTGGCACATTCTTCTGTTCTTACACATTAATGTAAAGATTTGATCCAAAACAGCTCCAGAGAAACCATTCTCAAAGTGTAGGTTTTATTAATTGTAAAGAAACTTGCATTATCTTGTCTAAAACATGTTTTGTTTGTAAGTGTTCAGAAAAAAGTTGGTTTGGTCCCTTCCAGAAACCTCTGTTGAGGGGGTCCCTTCTAGAAACCCCTACCAGAAATCTCCATCTGGCTCTGGAGAGAGGGGTTTGGGGGCAAGGGCAGGTGGAAAAACTTTCAGAATCTCTTTGAAACTCTCTGGAAAGAGTACAGCATCTCAAAACTATAAGACTTTTTGTCTCCTTGTTGGAAAGAAATGAGTTGTTGTCAGCCTTTATAGAATGACAGGCATGTCTTAGGAAGAAAGGGGGGTACTTCTGCCACTGATGGTCAGCAGGGGATGGGAGGGCCAAGGGTCAGGCCCTGGGCCAGAGGAGGACAGGTGCCTTCTTGGTTAACCCCATTCCCATCTTCTGAAGAAACTGGGTAAATTGAGCTTCTTTAATGAAAAGAAAATACTACCTTGTACTTGGGAGTACAAACGGAGGTAGGAGGCAACTGGTATCTTGACTTTCTTCAAAGAAGAATTTCTGGAGTCACTCTGCAGCTGTGGGATTTAGTAACTACAAGTCCCCATGTTAAGTGAATTTGCAGCTGTAGGATTTACGATGATATGGGGAAGAGAAAATGGGGACTTGGCTCAAAAACATACTTAAGAACTCCCTTGTGGATTTATTTTCCATTAAACCCATCAAGAGAGAACACTCAAGTGAAGGTTATGGTGACATTTTACAGTTTCCGTTTATCCCAATTGGTACTACACTCTTCGCTTTCATTGCTGTCCTTTGTTCACGGGAAATGCAAATGACACTCATAGGAAGAGGTGTTGTGCTATCCAGCTTAAACCGTATACCCAGTGCTGTGCTTATTTTATGATTTGGAACCGTTTTCTCTTCCCACGACCTTCCCAAGACCTTCTCCCATGTCTTGTCATGGTGGTCATGACGGATATACTCTTAATTGTGCCCCTCCTGCCACGTGAAATGAATAAAGAAGGGCAAAAAAACGACTGTGGTAAGATCTGTATTGCATTAAGTTTAGTATGTAGGAATAAATGTTTCTCGAACCCCTCCCTCCGTGTCTCTGATGTGTCCCCAGAGCCTCACCCCGAGAGGCCCGTCTTTGCCGATTTCTCGATTTCCTTCCTCCTCCGCAGTGTGATCCTAAAGCAGGACTGCTGTTGCCCCTTGTGCCTTTCGAGGCTTTCTCGGGAAAGCCTCAACTCCTTGTTCCCTATTTGTTCTACCTTCTGTTACTCTTTCAAAAACCATCCCCCGGGTGGTGTTTTCCAATAAAGTCTCATGGTTTCCACGAAGATACGGAGAAGCAAGTTCACGTGAGCTCAGGGTTTACGTGGAGGGAGGTATTCCTGTATATTTCTGCAAATGCATTGTGCGGTTGTGTGGTGTACAATATCCTGTCTCGCAGGTTCTCCTCCAAAGCAGATCTGTCCCCCCTCCCCCGGCATGTGCCGATGTGGGTTAATTCCACCCTTTACTTAGTTTCAGGCCCCACATTATGATAATGATGGTATACCTTATCAGAATTTAGTACTTTACATTTTCCCACATGCTCCTTAGGAAATCTGACATGCTGGCCGGAATAGGAGAGGACTTCACCGTTTGGGGCCCTATTCTTGGACCGCTTATTATTTTAATCAGTGACACACTCTAAAGCTGTTCATTTGTTCTGAGCTTTAGCCTGAGGAACGCTGTTTTGTCTGTGTTTCATCCTGTACAGGTTACTCTGGCCAGGACTTCGACTGGGCAGATTATCACAAGCAGCATGGGACAGAAGAAGCACCTCCCTTCTGCTTCAGAAATGTAAGGAGCTTGGTTCTTGCGACTCCTTTTATCCTAGATTGTTCACCGTAATTTTTGTAAGTTGCTTTCTATTCCTGAGCAAGATGAGAGTGCTGCTGTGTGCCACAGGATCGTAAAGCTTTTGTAGTTTTGAAAAAGTGCTCTTTCAGGTTGTGTATCAGTGTGACTCTGGGCCGTAGTAACAGATCCACCACTAAATGTATGGTGGTTCTGGATAAGGTCAGTCAGTTCTCACTTACGGAAGGGTCCAGTCTGTTCCTGATGAGTGCATGCCTCCGGTGAGCCTTTGGCTTCATCATCTGAATCTAGTGAGCAGGTAAGGAAAGGGGTGAAGGGGAAGCTAGTCTTACTTCTAAACACTGTAGCTGATATTGACATGTTACTCCATTCACCTTCCATTGGTGAGACCCAGTCCCTCGGCCACACCTGCCATGAATGAGGCTAGGAAATGTGCCATGGCCGACTGGCTTTTTGTAGCCAAGAGTCCATACTAAGTCAGCCAGAAGTCCATACTATAGAGAAAGGAGGACACGTTACATATGCACTTGCTGTGTGAAGTATACTGTTGATAAACCCATTGATAGGAGATTCTCTGCTCTTGAGGTATATTCTCAATATATATGATCATCAACTTCTTTTCCTGGATTACTTCAATAAGATGCTAGTCCAGCAGTTCTCTGCTTTGCTTACTTTAAGCCACTCCTTGGTTCAAATAGAGCTGTTGGCCTGATGGCACGTAAAAGAGCACTGTTGTGAGTCTCTGTGTGTGTGTGTTCACACACGTGTACTTGTTTAGTTATAGGAGTTGGTGGTATAAAGTCGCTTATAAATTATTCATTGAAACCTTATCAACCCTAGGAACTATGAAAAGGGATCTGGATTATTATTTCTGTTTTGAGAATGAGGCGTAAATATATAGCCTCCTGTGTTAAACATGCATTTAGTTATGAAAGTTAATTCTTTATGCTAAAAAAAAAAAGACTCAGTCCTCTAGTCGGGGACTGCAGGTAGTACAGTGTGGACAGCCCCCAGATCAGAGACTTTTTCTGGGCATGTGCTCCTAGAGCTGCTGATTCCTTGACTCCCCCCTTTTAATTTGTACTACGGGGCTAACAGCAGACGAGAACTAAGAGGGAGAGGGGTTGGCTTCATAGAGAAGCTCAATAGTGAGCATAAGTCAGAGGTGGATTTTGAAGAATGAAGTAGGTTGATCAGCGGGCCAGCTTGTACTTACATATGTGGAAACACATCAGCGGCAGAGTTGGAAAGCAGGGCTCCTGAAATGACCAAAGGGACTTTCTTCTGGCTGACACTGCGTTTGCACAAAGGTGGTTTTTCTGCAGCGTGGAAAGATCTGTGTGGTGAGTTGAGGTGGTAGCACGGAGACACTGTGGAGGCATGCCACCATGAGGATAGCCGCGGGTCAGCTCCCGGGGCTTATCAAGTCCCAGTGCGTCTGCCTAGACTTTTTACCATAGTGACATCACTTGTCACAGAGTCCTGGCCTCGTTGCCTTTCACTTAGGATCGTGGAAATACTTATCAAAACATCCCCAAACCCCTCTGGAGTTGTGCTTTCTACCTGACAAAAGAAATATTCCTTCCCTGCCTCTCCAGCCTTGGGAGGGAGGAGAATCCTGACGTGTCCCCTAGTTTTGGAGGTGGGGAGTTGTTTCTTCTCTGACAACACAGTTCCACCACAGCTGCTTTCCATCCGTCCATCTTCTGCTCCCGTTCCGTCAGCAGCTGGCTATGTGCAATTTAATCGTGGAGCAAGCAGCCACATCCCCAGGTGGCCTCTGAGCTTTCAGGATTTAGCTACCAAGATGAAATCTCTTTTAATGAATATGCTGGCATATTCATTAGGAATGCACTTGTTACAAATATGGCCCGCTTTGTTTCTGGCCCTCCATTTATTTAATCGACAGGATTGTTATCTGCCTGTAGGCATGTGCATTGCATTACCGGTGCTTTGCTGAATTTTGTTAGCTCGCTACAAGTGCTCTTTAATGGAATGCTTATTATGAATTCATTTTTTTAATCACACATCTTGTGTGTACTAGAGGAGGGGTGGTGTGGAAGTGGATTTCCCGGGGGATGTTTAACAATCAGAGGCAGTGCTGAAATGGATTGACACAGCCAAATGCTTAGTAAAATAAACTCACAGGTAACAGTTTTGCTATTGATCTTTATAAATTACCCTCAAGCAGTGAGTTGAAACGAAAATATGTTATGCGGTTGTGGCTTTCCCTTATTAAGTAGGATAAAATGCATTTTGACTTACTTAGAGGCTTTTCAGGCAGCCTATCGAGTCATATTATCAAAAAGGAGCTCAATACGTAATATGTGTGGATGAGGCAGGATGACTTGCAGAAAAATAACCCACCTAGAATTTCTGTGTTTCCTATTTCCAAAGAACCATAAAGGAAAAGTGCAAATTGCTTTCTCAACATACACTGGATAATTTTGTTCTGGTTAGATAAAGGTGTAATTGCATTTGCAACTTAACCTGTATAAAAAGAGATGTGAATAACCTTAGTGTCTTCCCATGGGTCACGTAAGGATGTAATTGCTGTTATTTACAGGAACCTGTTAATCTCAGTTTATTTATTTCAAAATAGATATATTATAGTAATGTAATGTCTGGTTGAAATTTATAGTAGTGGATGATTTTGGAAAATCTTATATTTATTTAAAAATAATGCTAGGAGGGAGTTTTGCTTTTAGTATTGGCTGAGCTCATGCTGAATTGATCCTCTGGCAAATAGCAACTATAGACTCTGGACAGGATACCAAAACAACTACCTTGGGTGTGTGGAGAATGAACAGAAGTGAGCAGATCTGGAGGGGAGCAGATGCTTGGAAGGAACATTATGGGGTGATTGTGTGATTTTTTGTTTCAGACTTTTTTTGACAGTTGACAACGTATGAGATGACAAAACCAGTGATATAAAAATTACGGTCTTTCTGGCCTGATGAACCAGATAATGGAATTTGGGCAACTGCAACTGTTGGAAAGTGAGAAGAGTCTCAGATGGGGAAGAGCCAGGCGAGGGAAGCACAGATTCTGTGTATAAACTCTGCTTAAATTTTTGGCTGATCCTTGGATTGTGTATTTTCCAGGCAAACTTCCAGGCAGCCTAGTTAAGGACGGAAGACTGAGCTGAGGTTTGAGCTCCTTCTCAGGAGACAGAGTGTGTAGTTTGAGTCCAGACAAGTTAATTGCTTGCTTAAAACAGAAAACCACACTCTTGGGAAGAACATAACACAATCCAGAGTCTCTACCACATAACATTTTAAACATCCAGACTTCAGAGTTGCTTAGCCCATGAAGAAATGTGAAAATTCTCAGTAGAAAAGATAATCAACAGAGACCAAACCCGACATGACCCAGATGTTGGAAGTAGAAGACACGTATTTTAAAGCTCCCATTAAAACTAAGCTCGGTCCAAAGCAGTGATTCCCAAAGTGTGGTCCTTAGGCCAGCAGCTCCAGCATCACCTGGGAACTTGTTGGAAATACAAATTCTGTGGCCTTACCTCAAATCAAATGAATCACAAACTTTGGGGTAAGGCACAGCAGTCCATTTTTAAAAGGTTCTCCAGGTGATTCAGATGTACCCTAACATTTGAGAAGGAAAATATGAATGAGAAGGTAGGAAGTGCCAGAAGAGAAGTAGAAGGTGTAAAAAAGAGAAATTCTAGGACTGAAAAATAAAATACCTAAAATAAGCAAATTCATTGGAAGGGCTTCCTAGCAGAATGGAGGTGACAGGGGAAGGAGTTGGAGTTGATGATTTTGATCCTATCTGAAGAACCGAGAGAAAAAGAAGCTTGAGTGTGGGGAATGAGAACAGAATCTCAGGGACCTGAGGGATGATATCATGTGTAGTTGGAGACCCAGAAGAAATGGCCACAGAGACTGTGGAAGAAAAAATATACGAAGAAACAATGCCCAAAAGTTACCAGAGTAGCTGGAAGTACTAAATGCACAGGTTCAGGAACCTCTGTGGGCGCCAAGTTTGTATAAATAAGAAGAAGCCCAACCTAGTCAAACTGCTCATAACCAGACATAAAGAGAAAAATGTTGAAAGCATCCAGAGAGAAAATGATAGTTCCCAAAGAGAGGAACAACAGTTTGAATGACAGTGAACTTCACATCATAGACAGGGACACCAGAAGACAGCAAACCACTGTTTTTAGAGTACTAAAAGAAATAAACCACCAAAGCTAATGCTTCTTGAGTGAAGAAACAGACACTTCACCATGGAAGATAGACAAATGACAAAGAAACGTGTGAAAAAATGCTCAACGTCATTAGCAGTAGGGAAGATGCAAGTTAAAGCTGTGATTAGCGAACATGGGACACCTATTAAGATATTAAAATTGGAAAACGTGGCAATACCAAGTGCTGGTGAGGATGTTTAGCCACTGGAATGTTGCACGCTGCTGATGGAAATGTAATGTGATATATGGAAACTAATTTGGTGGTTTCCTAGGAAGTTAAACATACATTTACCATGTGGTCCAGCAATTCCATATTTAGAGAAATGAAAGCTGCGTTATAGGCTGCATTGTATTCCCCCCAAATTCATACAATGAAAGTCCTAGCCCGTAGTACCTCACAATGTGACTGTATTTGGAGTTAGAGTTTTTGAAGAGATAATTAAGGTAAGGTGAGGCCATATGGGTAGGCCTTAATCCATCCAGTATGATTGGTGTCCATATGAGACGTGATAATTAGGACGCAGACTGTGTACATGGAGGAAAGACTGTTTGGAGACAGAAAAGGTGGCTGTCTCAAGCCAAGGAGAGCGTCCTCAGAAGAAACCAACCCTGCTGACGCCTTGATCTCAGACTTCCAGCCTCTGGAACAGCGAGATAAATTTTTATTGTTAAAGCCACCCAGTGTGTGTTATTTTGTTATGGCATTCATTACAAGCAGACTAATAGACGCTGTTCACACAAAAACTTGTGCTTGAATGCTTATAGCGGCTTTATTCACAATCACCAGAAATGAGACACAGCTCGAATGTCCTTCAACTGGTAAGTGGACGGGACTGTGGCATAGCTGTAGAAACTACTCAGCAGTAAAATAGGACGAACTACCCGTTTGTGCAGTAGCACGGATGAATCCCAAATGCATTTTGCTTCAGTGGAAGAAGCAAGACTGCACAGTGTATGGATCCGTTGATGTGATCTCATGGAAAAAAGCAAAACTCTAGGAACAGAAGACAAGTCCATGGTCCTGAAATTGGGAGTCTGGGAGGGATTGATCAACAAAGATCCAGTGCAAAGGTGTTTTGGAGGTGAAGGGACTGCTCTGCGTGCTGATTGAGGTTATGGCCGCAAGACTATATGCGTTTTCTCTAACAGCCGACCTTCAGGGAACAGGGCAGCAAAAAGAATGAATGTTCCTATGTGTAAATTTTTTAAAAAGTGAATTGAGAAAGTAAATAAAAGCCAAAAACCACAAATGTAAAATAAAGACAATTTCAGGTAAAACTATGGGAATTCGCCACCAGCAGACCTGCACTAGAAACCGCGCTAAAGAATGTTTTTCAGGCCGAAGGAAATGATGCCAGATGGAGACTCAGGCCGACTCCTCACACCCATGGATATGCTCAGGCGCGCTGCGAGTGAGGAATACAGGGAAGGAAGAAGACATGATGTGCACCTCTGTGACTGTGTGGAAGTCAGGGCACATGCAGGACTGGCAAGAGAACGTATCCTCTCCTTCAACAGATAGTAGTAGGCATCTGCTTTGTACCAGCAGAGCTGTAATTCTGGGATCAAGGGAGGTCATGGTTCTTTTCCGACCAATGGTGGGAAAGCCCGTTTGTCTGATGGATGAGCTCTCTGCCGGTGCGCGCGTGCCCGGGCATCCCCGCTTCGCCCGCGGGCCACTCTGTTGCTGCACCTGCTGCATTGTCCTCTGGCTCAGTGTCCGTTCTCTCTCTCTTTCAGACATCATTCAGTCGGGGTTTCACGAAGAACATGAAACTTGAAGCCGTCAACCCCAGGAACCCAGGAGAGCTCTGCGTGGCCTCTGTTGTCAGTGTGAAGGGGAGGCTGATGTGGCTTCACCTGGAAGGTACGCTGGGTTCACAGCCGTCCTGGAGAGCTTACGGTCCGTCTGGAAATGGCAGGGTACACGTGGTGCTTCTCCAAAATAACCCCTTCTGCTTTCTTTTCATTTAAACAGATCTTAAATTATTCAGTGTTCTTAAATAAGCGAAACTAATCAAATACAAATTTGTTCAGAGGCTCTCATCTTAACTAATAATTTCATGAAATGAGATACTGGTGTGATAATTATGTTTGGAACACAGTGGTCTTTTTACATCTATGATTATAAAAGCTAATGCCACAATTAAATTAATACGAGTCACTAAAACTGGTATTTGAGGTCTTGGTTATTATGAGGATAAAATTATATATTTGCATTTTAATGTGAATAACACCCTTTACTTTGGTTTCTTCCGTAGATGTTTAATTTTACCTTGAAATAGTCACTGGAGATGACTTTCTCCCCAAATATATATATTATACACAAGATTTGTTTGTTTAATGATGTTTAAACTCTCCTTTATAGCTCCTTTTTTTTAATAATTGTGCAGATAATTCAGAGAACATTATACTTTATAAGCGGAACCATGATGAGATTTTACATTGAGATAGAACACTGTATTTTTATATGTTATATTTTCAAGTGAGAAAGAATTAAGTCTCATCTGTAAGATTTTCCCATTTTTCCGTGATCTAAATTTTTTGGGTTTGTTTGTTTATCTTCATGACATTCATTAATTATTTTAAATGTATATGAAAAAACAAGACTAGTTATAAATAATAAAGTTAGCTCTCTTGGCCCATATTTTAGTCATCCTGGCATGCTCCTACCACCATTGGAACGGAAAGTTTGCAAGGTCATAGAAGTGCTAATCTCATCATCCTGTCTCTTTAGTAAGCAAGTGTAAGAAGCATCAAAAGTTCTTTTTTTTCTTGTTATGTTAGTCATCATACAGTACTGAGCTGATAATCTCGATCTCATAAATCTTGTAGTCCAAATGAGTGGGAAGGGTAGAGAACAGTGATTGTAGGTGAACATCATCTGTGTCATTAATTCCTAGAAAACTAGTTGAAAACATTACTGTGGTTTAGGATTTCAAGATCAATCAGTTTCAAAATAAAAGGAAATTCATCAAAAGTTGACTGGGGCATTTTCAAGTAAAATGGCCTCCAGCGGGAATTAGCCAAAAAGTAGACGCAGGCATGATGGTGATATTTCTGCGGCCACGGGAATAGAACATGACCTTATTTTCACTACTACATGTGACGTTGAATCAACTGCTCTTGGAAACAAAGATCCCTCCTGTGATTTTGAATCCCTGCATTAAACCTGCTGCCTAATACTGTGCTAAGCCGTGTTGCAAGATTGGGGTCTTGCTTGGCGTTATTAATTTGAAAACAAAAATGGTAGAGTTCAAAGCCCATGTTTCATCATTATGATTTAGCCCATTACCATTAAAGTTCTTTGACAGTCATTATTTATTTAGCAGTTTGTACTTCCAGAGTGCTTTACCGCTGTTAGTTACCTAACAGAGACAACAGTAAGAGCATCCTGATTTTTATAGATGGAGAAACGAAGCTAGCTAAGCTGTGAAGGTATGCCTAAGGTCAGTTTCCTTGTCCTCAGCATCTTTGTTGGTTAACTCATCAGACCCCACAGCTTTCCAATTCTTAAAAAGAATGAGAAGCAGCAACATTTAGCATATATTGAACATTTTTTAGTGTATATTAACATTATAGAAATACTGTTTTTATAGCAAAGAGATGTAAGGCAGCTCACATCAGCTCTTATTGTCCAGAGTGCTTTCTTACCCTGTAGCAGTGAAATCAGCATTAGAGAGCAGATCAGAAAATAGATGGTCTATTTTTTTCCAGACCTGACACACTAAAAAAAAAAAAAAAAATTTTTTTTTTTTTTTGATAAACAGTTTGATGCATATTATCTACCTGGAATTCATGGTCAAAATCATGTGTTTGATCAAAAAAGTAAAATCCCATTTTGTTTCTTTGTTCTTATTTGAATTTTGGGGGTTTTGGGTTTTGTTCTGTTCGGGGCCTTCCTGAGTATTATTTTTCAAGTCACAACGAGCTTAGTGGCAGTGATTTCTCATTGTTTCACAGTTTTACGTATGTAGTGTTTTCTGTCCTCCGTCCTGGGAATAAATGCTGGAGATGTGCCATGGGCACTTTGTGGCTGTTAAATTATTTATATGATGATGGTGATTCTGATTATAGACCATTTATTTACTTGACACTGTAAATGTAGAAAGTACTTCATAACAATTTATTAGTTATTTTTATGCATTAAATTGATTTCAAGTATTTTTCAGCACATGGCTAATTGACCACTTTTAGGTAATTAAAATGATCATTTTTAATCTACTAGTTGACTTCTCTTGAAACCAGTTAAGTATCTGTAAAAGAGCTGATGTCGAAGAGTGGGCAGTGAACGAAATAGATGCGATTGAGGCGGTATTATTTTAGACGCATATTTGAGAAGAATTGCAGGCTCCCACAGACCGCTGATGGTTAGCAAGTGCAATTTATGATGATGGGATTTTTGTGTTTTAGAGAGGACATTGTAATGCTTTCTCTCTTGTGTTAATACTCTGCTCAAGGTGATAATATCTACAATTATAAGCATTAGCCAGCCATGTAGTGTGAGTTGCTCTCCGTGGTAATGCCTCCAACATTGCAGCTCTGTGCTCATGCGTCTTCAGCCCCACACGCCACGTCACTTTACGTGCCTTCCAGATCATTGTCTCCCGGGATAGGGTGGGGGTCTTCCACCCGTCCTCAGGGTGCCCCACGCCCTTCCACCTGTCCTCCCCATGCTTCCGTTCCCTTCCTGAGAGGGCTTACATCTTTGCCTTCCTTGGCTTCTCTTACCCCGTTATTATTAATATTTTCCTCCTGTTCAGAAGAGATGTGATAAGCTCCATATTCCTGAATATATTACTTTTAGTCTTTTGGCTGAGGCAGAAATTTCTTTTATGCCATAAAAGGGACGGCGACCAGCAGGCTTCATTTCTGCAAAGTTATTTAACTCTTTTAAGGGATGCCACTACAGAAATTTTTGAAGAGAGCTCTGGAAGGGGACGCCAAAACCCGGTTTTGCCATTGGGAGTGCTGTTACACGTGGAAACGGGCAGGGGACTCTAGGCTGGCGTTCTTGTGCTTTGAGTGTAGGGAGGGAGGGAGGCCCTGTAGGAGTTCTTACCCACTGCTTTCAGTTCTGTTTGTTCTAAAAACAAACATGCAGAAGACCAAAAAGCAAAGATGACCCAGAATCTTCAGGTCTGTGGAGAAGTATCAGAATCTTTTTTAAAAGATTTATTCATTTATTTGTTTGAGAGTGGGAGGGAAAGAGAATGAGCAGGAGGGGCAGAGGGAGAGGGAGAATCTCAAGCAGACACCCCGCTGAGTGGCGAGCCCATCGCGGGGCTTGATCTCACGACCCTAGGATCACGACCTGAGCTGAAACCAAGAGTCAGCTGCTTAACTGATTGCACCACCCAGGCCCCCCAAGAAGTATCGAAATCTTAAGAACAGAGAGCTTTAGTCAAACCCAAATTAGGCTGTACCAGTGTCTCCTGATCCTTATTTTTTGCTGCTCTCTGAAATGAAATCCAGAGAAAATAAAATCTTTCCACACTCAGTCCCGGAGAAACATATATGTCAGTGTCAGTCTGTGAGTCTGTGCCATGTATAGCTCTGGGCGGTAGCTTCCTAGAGTTCAGCAATCCCCTCCTGTCACTGCGAGCTTCACATCCCACATCGACAAGCACGTTATATGCAGGGCTCCCCGATTTCCGCCGACGAGAGCTGTCCGGAACAGCCTGCGACTCTCGAAGTCTGAACCTCCTGTAGAATTTCAGCGGAGGAATTTGAACACAAGATGCAGTGACAGTTCAAGGATGAGTGTGAGCTCTCCTTCTCCCTTCTTGAGGAATGCGTGTACTTTGGAATGGCCCAGTGACATTTCCTGATTTATCTGATTTTCTCTTGGTTCCTTAGCTGTGGCGAGGTCAGCCTGCCTCTGCTGTTTTCCTGTCTTCCATTTGCTCTAAGTGTTAGGCCAGTGTCCTGAGCCAGGGCACCTGGGTTGTTAGGAGTGACAACCGGAAGGTGCAGACCCTTCATGTCGGGCGCGTGGACTTCCGCATGAGCCTGTTTGCTACTTTTGTGGTTTCCCTGTCCCGGTGCTTCTTATCACTTTTGTGGTTTCTCTGCTTCCTGTTTTCTAGAGAGTAAACCCCCAGCTGCCTGCCTGGGGGGAGGCATCACCTGGCTGTGCACAGTCAGCGAGGGGTTAGTGGTGGAAATGCTTCTTAGGGAGACTTGGGATCATCCGCCTCTCCTCCATTCCAGCCCAGCATCCTTTGCCTCTCAAAGGCTCCTAGTCTGTCTGCCCCGTGTCGGCACAGGGCCTAGAGGCTGTATTGGCTTGCTTCTTGCCTCCCTTGTCCTCTCACGTTGTAGAGATCTAATGAATGAGCATGTGAGCAAAACCGTGAATGAATGAGATAACATGCTAAGTAAGGTTAATGAGGTTTCTCGCTTGAGCCCCTCCATGGCAAAATTGATTCCATGAGGCATAGGGATGAGGGCCCAAACCAGGTGGGCATGGAGACTTATTTAATGGAGGGCTTAGGTGGTTCCTGTACCAGATTCCTGGAAAATTCAGTCTGTTTTGGACCAAGTGATTTTACTAGAACTGAGAATGTGCTGACCGTTCCTAGAATGGTCCCAGTTCCACAACAAAGTTTTACGTTTGTGATGAGACAGGCCCCTTTGAGATTCTGATGAAGGCATCCGACACTCAGGAAAATGCACTTGCACACGTATGCAATTTTTGATGCAACTTCAGACCATCCATGGACCCTCTCAAAACCATTCTTGGATGGGCCTCCTTGGAATTCATGGGCCCCAGATTGGAACCCCTGCAGGAGACCTTCTCAGGACATATTAATGTTAGTTCTGTTTTGTCCATGGTGTGGCTTCTAGCCATGGGTGGCTTCTTTGTTTTAAGTTAAATTATAATTTCAGTTCCTCATTTGGGCTATCTGCAGTCAGGCGCTCACTAGTCACATAAGGCTAGTGGCTACTGTTTTGGACAGCACAGTTATAGGACATCTGTATCCTTACAGAAGGGTCTTTTGGGCAGCCCTGTTTTAGATGCTCCGCTCGAGTAAGAAGTGAGCCCCTCAGGCCTGTCGAGGCTCAGAACTCAGATTTTCTTGGGGCGTGGGGGCAGTAAAATGCAATCTTCTCTGATGAGTAGTTCAGCGCCAAGCTGTACATTTCATTTATCATCCAGGGGAAATGAGATTTTGGGACTCCGAAAACTTAGAAACTAGACGGCAAGGCTGTCTGCTCCGAGGTCGGCCAAGAAGCACAGCGTTTCGAGCAGGACGGGATTGGGCCTGGAAACGAGGTGCCTCCACCATCACCGAGAAGCCTCTTCACATCAAGGGCACCTTGGCATCTCCCGAGGGCAGGAAGCTTTAATCGCTGCTGGTCTGCCACGGGCTTCAACCACGCAGCGTGTGAGGTTACAGTGGTACCGTTGCAGCCTCTCTAGCGACCCTTAAAGCTTAAGAACAGAAATGGAAGTATGGAGTCTAGCTGTTAACAGCTGTCGCGGCCTCGCCTGCCGGCTCTGATAACCGCGGGAAGATCGCCCCCGCCTCCTGCTGTCCTCCGCGCTCCCGTGGGTGGGTAACCGCTGGTGGAGCCTGCTTTGTCTCTGGGATCTGTGGTGCAGGACAGTCTGGGAGTTTTGTTTCTCAGCTCCCTGTCCCCTCTTGGCAGGCAGGAAGGTGGGAACTGGCGCCCAGAGCCAGTCAGCCATAACCAGCATTCTCTTTCTCTACCTCGTCATAAAAGAAAACCTGGTTTTGTGACAAATAGAATATACAAGATCTGAGATCACATAATGACACGATGGAGGTGTATTCTTTTCGTGGAGGTAGCTGGTAAACCGTTTATCACTTTTATTTTTTTACTTCTGTTTATTTTTTTAATTTAATTTAATTTTATTATGTTAATGTTAATCACCATACATTACATCATTAGTTCTTGATGTAGTGTTCCATGATTTCTTGTTCGCGTATAACACCCAGTGCTCCATGCAGTACGTGCCCTCCTTAATACCCATCACCAGGCTAACCCATCACCCCACCCCCCTCCCCTCTAGAACCCTCACTTTGTTTCCTGGAGTCCACAGTCTCTCATGGTTCGTCTCCCCCTCCGACTTCCCCCCCTTCATTTTTCCCTTCCTTCACGTAATGTCCTCCCTGCTATTCTTTATGTTCCACAAATAAGTGAAATAATAAGATAATTGACTTTCTCTGCTTGACTTACTTCACTTAGCATCATTTCCTCCAGTCCCATCCATGTGGATGTAAAAGTTGGGTATTCATCCTTTCTGATGGCTGAGTCGTATTCCATTGTATATATGGACCACCTCTTCTTTATCCATTCGTCTGTTGAAGGGCATCTCGGCTCCTTCCACAGTTTGGCTATTGCGGACATTGCTGCTATGAACATTGGGGTGCATATGGCCCTTCCTTTCACTACATCTGTATCTTTGGGGTAAATACCCAGGAGTGCGATTGCTGGGTCATAGGGTGGCTCTGTTTTTAATTTTCTGAGGCACCTCCACACTGTTTCCCAGAGTGGCTGCACCGGCTTGCATTCCCACCAACAGTGTAGGAGGGTTCCCCTTTCTCCACAACCTCGCCAACATCTGTTGTTTCTTGCCTTGTCCATTTTTGCCATTCCAACTGGTGTAAGTCGTTTATCACTTTTAAACAAAGCAGTGATGCGAGACACGCCTTGTTCACTCTGCTCCCGTTTGGGCCAGCAGCCAAGCGTCCGCGCGTCCGTGGGGCGATGGTGCACTTGCTGGATGGCTGGCGCCTCTCCTGGGACAGGTGTCCTGCCCTTTCTACGCACGAGTAGTGACTGCCTCCCCATCTCCAGTCCTCCTCACACTCCTGCTTCCTGTTCCTCTTGCTACGAAGGTTGATATAGATTCCCCATCTCTGGCTTTGGTTGGTTGTTTTTTACTTATGATGCTTCTTCTAGTGAGTTTCCCCACAGTCACTGATGACCCCCCATCTGTAAGTGGTCCCCACCCCTTTTCCTGCTTGCAGCATTTGTCCTACATTGACCCCTCCTCAGGGCCTTGCCTCCATCTCTTTTCCAGAGTACCGGGCCAGGCAGGTTTCTCCTCCCCACAGACTCTTCCTTCAGTGAGCATTCCTGGCTTTCCTTGGCTCAGCTTCCCTCACATGTAAAGTCAGAGCTCCCCGGAGGGCTTTTCTTCCCGAGTGCCGGGGTGACATCTTGTCTCTCTGTGGCTGCAGGAGCCGTTCCATGCCCACGACTCCGGCACTCGCGGCAGACCCGCACACAGCTCCCAGTGCTAGCTGCCGGCATAGCATCCCCACGCAGACACCGGCGTCCCCCAACCAGATGTCACTGTTGTTAGCCCGACGTTTGCCGGCTCGAGTTTCCCTGTGACCCCCGTGAGAAGCCAGCACGTGGCCACCCGCAGCCATGACCGGGGCATCCCCTCAGCGTGCAGTGCCCCTGCCCAGCTCGGTCTTCGAGTGTCCCGGCTGCCCTCTGTCCCAGGTCTTCATCCCTTCATCCTACAGTTCTCCCCTCGCTGCTGCTCTGTCCGCCCTCACAGGGCCCTGAGTTCACTTCGTAAGCTTGCAGCCATTGCCTTCCTGCTCATTCTCGGTTTGTCCGTATGTCTCCCGGAGTCAGGACTCCTGTTCCACCACGTGCATTCGGCAGCCCCCTCCTGACACTATGTCCGTCCGCTTCCTAGATGTGTGATCTTGAGTACTTTCTGGGTTTGAAACCTCTTTTCTTACTTGTACAACTGTATAAAATATATATAATCGTGGATCCTGCTTTGCAGGATGGTGGTGGAGATTGGCGGAGGGAATTGGCATCTGTGAAGTCTATGGTTTACTAAGAGCTTAGGAAGAGGAGGTGGCTGATGAGCACATGGAAAGGCAGCCCCTTGTCACATCAGCTCTGCCTCCCTGCCCAGAGCCTGCGCTCCATCAGAACAGAGCACTCACTGTAATCATCCTGATACTGTCATTTGCATCATGAGCCATTATACAGGGCTCTGCTCCTGTCTTTGCCTATCACATAGCACAATATTTGGACGAGAGTTCATGTGCACTTTGCTCGCTAAATGCTTGCTTGAATAGGTAAGAGGAATAAATCAAATTTTGTGTTTCTGAACAAGAAAGTGATTTAAGATACAGCAGTCCCTTAAGAACTCCTAGCTGATTCTTTGAAAGAATTAATAAGATCGATAAACCCCTAGCCATACTTATCAAAAAGAAAAAAGACCCAAATTAATAAAATTATGAATGAAAGAGGAGAGATCATGACCAACACGAAGGAAATACAGACAATTTTAAGAACATATTATGAGCGACTATATGCCAACAAATTGGGCAATCTGGAAGAAATGGATGCATTCCTGGACACATACAAACTACCAAAACTGAAAGAGGAAGAAATAGAAAACCTGAACAGATCCATAGCCAGCAAGGAAATTGAAGCAGTCATCAAAAATATCCCAACAAAATAGAGTCCAGGGCCCGATGGCTTTGCAGGGGAATTCTACCAAACATTTAAAGAAGAATTAGTACCTATTCTTCTGAAGCTGTTTCAAAAAACAGAAATGGAAAGAAAACTTGCAGACTCGTTCTCTGAGGCCAGCATTACCTTGATCCCCAAACCAGACAAAGACACTACCAAAAAGGAGAATTACAGACTAATATCCCTGATGAACATGGATGCCAAAATTTTCACCAAGATACTAGCTAATAGGATCCAACAGTACATTAAGAGGATTATTCACCACGACCAAGTGGGATTTATTTATCCCTGGGCTGCAAGGTTGGTTCAACATCCACAAATCAATCAGTGGGATACATCACATTAATAAAAGAAAGGGCAAGAACCTATGATCCTCTCAGTTGATGCAGAAAAAGCATTTGACAAAGTACAGCATCCTTTCCTGATTAAAACTCTTCACAGTGTAGGAATAGAGGGAACACACCTCAATATCATAAAAGGCACCTGCGAAAAGCCCACAGCGAATAGCCTTCTCAATGGGAAAAACAGAGCTTTTCCTCTAAGGTCAGGAACAGGACAGGGATGCCCACTGTCACCACTGTTGTTCAACATAGTGCTGGAAGTCCTAGCCTCGGCAGTCAGACAACAGAAAGAAATAAAAGGCATTTAAGTTGGCAAAGAAGAAATCAAACTCTCACTCTTCGCAGATGACATGATACTTTACGTGAAAAACCCAAAAGACACCCCCCCCCCAAAAGTGCTAGAACTCATAGGGGAATTCAGCAACGTGGCAGGATATAAAATTGATGCACAGAAATCAGTTGCATTTCTATACACTAACAATGAGACAGAAGAAAGAGAAACTAAGGAATCGATCCCATTTACAATTGTACCTCAAACTATAAGATACCTAGGAATAAACCTAACCAAAGAGGTAAAGGATCTGTACTCTGAAAACTACAGAATACTTATGAAAGAAATTAAGGAAGACACAAAGAAATGGAAAAGCATTCCATGCTCATGGATTGGAAGAATAAATATTGTTAGAGCAGAGAAGTCTACGCATTCAGCGCAATCCCTATCAAAATACCTTTGATATTTTTCACAGAGCTGGAAGAAATAATCCTAAAAATTGTATGGAACAGAATAGACCCCGAATAACCAGGGGAATGTCGGAAAAGAAAACCAAATCTGGTGGCATCACATTTCCAGACTTCCAGCTCTATTATAAAGCTGTCATCATCAAGACAGTATGGTAGTGGCACAAAAACAGACACATAGATCAATGGAACAGCATAGAGAGCCCAGAAACGGACTCACAACATCATGGTCAACTAATCTTCAACAAAGCAGGAAAGAATATCCAATGGAAAAAGGACAGTCTCTTCAACAAATGGTGTTGGGAAAATTGGAAAGCCACATGCAGAAGAATGAAACTGGACCATTTCCTTACACCACACACAAAGATAAAACTTAAAATGATGAAAGACCTAAACGTGAGATAGGAATCCATCAAAATCCTAGAGGAGAACACAGGCAGCAACCTCTTCGACCTCAGCCGCAGCAACTTCTTCCTAGAAACATCCCCAGAGGCAAGGGAAGCCAGGGCAAAAATGAACTACTGGGATTTCGTCAAGATAAAAAACTTTTGCACAGCAAAAGAAAGAGTCCACAAAACCAAAAGACAACCGACAGAATGGGAGAGGATATTTTCAAATGACATATCAGATAAAGGGCTAGTAGCCAAAATCTATAAAAAACTTATCAAACTCAATACCCAAAGAGCAAATAATCCAGTCAGGAAATGGGCAGAAGACATGAACAGACATTTCTGCACAGAAGACATCCAAACGGCCAACAGACACATGAAAAAGTGCTCAACATCACTCAGCATCAGGAAAATCCAAATCAAAACCTCAATGAGATACCACCTCACACCCGTCAGAATGGCTAAAATTAACAAGTCAGGAAACGACAGACGTTGGCGGGGATGTGGAGAAAGGGGAACCCTCCTACACTGTTGGTGGGAATGCAAGCTGGTGCAACCACTCTGGAAAACAGTATGGAGGTTCCTCAAACAGTTGAAAATAGAGCTACCGTATGACCCAGCAATTGCACTACTGGGTATTTACCCCAAAGATACAAATGTAGGGATCCGAAAGGGCATATGCACCCCAATGTTCATAGCAGCAATGTCCACAATAGCCAAACGTGGAAGGAGCCCAGATGCCCATCGACAGATGAATGGATAAGGAAGATGTGGTCCATATTACTCAGCCATCAGAAAGGATGAATACCTACCATTTACACTGACGTGGGTGGAACTGGGGGGGATTTTGTTGAGGGAAATAAGTCAATCAGAGAAAGACAATTATCATATGGTTTCACTCATATGTGGAATAGAAGAAACAGTACAGATGATCATAGGGAAGGGAGGAAAAATTGGGAAGAAGTCAGAGAGGGAGACAAACCATGACTCTTAATTCTAGGGAACAAACTGAGGGTTGTTGGAGGGGTGAGGGGTGGAGGGATGGGGTAACTGGGTGATGGGCATTGAGGGCACATGATGTGATGAGCACTGGGTGTTATATTATATGCAACTGATGAATCACTGACCTCTACCTGTGAAACTAAGGATGTACTCTATGGTGGCTAATTGAATCTAAAAATAAAAAAAATAAAAACAAAAATCTGCTATCTTGCCAGCTGAATTTTGAGCCGGTGAGATATTTTATGCATGTAAGCTAACATTCAAAACCTCTTTGGCTGTTTTTTTCCTATGCTTGGTTCAGTTCCAATAAACTACCCTCTACATCATCATCTCCGGGAGTCCTATTAAAATGCACCTTCCTCAGACCTAGAGCATCTGAGTCCCAAGGAGGGTCTGGAAGTTTGCATTTTATTTTATTTTATTTTATTTTATTTATTTATTTATTTTAAAGATTTTATTTATTTATTTGACAGAGGGAGAGAGCATAAGCAGGGGGAGCAGCAGAGGGAGAAGGGAGAAGCAGGCTCCCTGTTAGCAGGGAGCCTGATGTGGGGCTTGATCCCAGGACCCTGGGATCATGACCTGAGCCGAAGGCAGATGCTTAACCATCTGAGCCACCCAGGTGCTTCATGGGAGTCTGCATTTTATCATCACCCTCCCCAGATGATTCTTCTGTGTGCTAGGGTTTGTAAAGGTCTCTAAGATCTAATGGGCAGGGTGTGGCATTCTTCTTTGTGCTAGGGTTTGTAAAGGTCTCTAAGATCTAATGGACAAGGCATCTAAAGGAACTCCTGTTGAGGTGACCTCTTATAGATAGGACACCAGGTGCGGAAAACTGCCCCTTAAGCCTTTCTGTAATTTGTGGAAAAGTCAGGTTGGTTAATAAGCATTTCGCAGAGACTTGCAAAAATCAAACAAGGGAAAATGCAAATGTGAAAGTAATTATATTTCAAGCCAGTGTGGGTGGTTTTAAAATCTTAAAAGGAGGTATGGCCTGCATGAGACAATTTTGGGAGAAGCTGCTTCAGCAAATCAGGGGCTGAGAGCAATGTTTCCTGAACATTAAAGAGGGTGGTCGGGAGAGTGGGAACTGTCTGTGGGCACAGGCTTTTAATCCTCCCAGATCTGTTTTGTGCCCAGAGCTGATGCTCGATTAGACGGGTCCTTGGTGATCAGCAACAGAACTGGGCCGGCTGTCTTGGGCAAAATGCGAATTTGGGGGGGAAGGCTTTTGAGGAGGGGTCTGGGGGATCGCCTCTCCAGAGGCTTTGCTGCAGGAACCCACGCAGGGTTTGGGCTTTAGAGCTGCCGTTGTGATGGATGTGACTTCCGACTGACTACCTTTCTGTTGTCATTTGCCCGCAGAGAGGGCAGATCTGGCTCCTTCCCCTTTGTGGGAGGCGCTGGTAGCTGCCTCATCCGGGAAGTTCTGCAGGAGGGAAGTGGGGCCTGAACAGGAAGGGGATAGATGGTAAGCAGACCCAGCCAGCCCAAACCCAAGCCAGAAGCAAAAACAAAGAAAGAAAGGAGAAGACCACCTGCAGCGCCTCTAGAGTTAGATTATTTAGGGTCAAATCCTGGATCCGTCACTTGCTCTTTGATCTTCTTCTGTGCCTCAGGTTACTCATCTGTAAAATGGGGATGTATCTGGTCCCGATCCCTTGTAAGGATTAAACATCTGGGCAAGTGTCGGGCCCAATGTCAGGGCTTGCGTGTGCTCGCAGTCCTGTGAGCGTCTCTCTCTGCGCACACACCTTGGATAGCATTTCTGTTGTTTTCCTTCAGGCTGCCTGTTTCCTATCACGTCTTGATCTGGCCGCCCACAGTTTTGCCTGTCTCTTTGTTCCTTGGGAATTGGGCCCCACAGCTGATGAAGGGACATGACAGTCTGGTTTTGTAGATGGGCCTCTGCAGATGGAAGGAGCCGGACGGATGGCCCCCAGGGTTTCCGGCGCCCAGTCTCGCTCCCAGATCACCGGTCACTTTCTCTCCTGTGGGGCCTTATCTTTCCATCGCGTGCTCGAGCCCGTCCCAATTGGCTGTGGCCTTTGACTTTTAATGAGGGTACTGAGCAAGGCTAACCTGCCTCTTGCCTTTGTTCCCTTCCCACCTCTTAATGGAGGTGTGGGGCTCGTTCCGACTCTCTTCCCAAAGCCTCTGCCTTTCAGAGGGCAGGTAGAGCTTCGTGGAAGGAAGGGCATCTGATGAGAGGATGACGCAGTCTCAGGGTATGGCACATGGCAGAAGTATTTTAAGGTTCCAAAGTGACGCTTACAGATTTATATGCTTTGTGAATACGGAACATCTTTGTCCTCTTAGCGAAATGATTCATTGTAGTTTGGTTTTGTTTCCTGTTAAGGTCACTTGCCCTTCATTAATCTGGCCCCTGTGGCAGTATGGTCCGTGCCTGAGACTCTTTTTTCCTTCCGGGAGCGTTTTGTGTTATGTGGTTATTGTGATAGTGAGGTGGTTGTGACTGTAAATTAGTTGATTCATTTGCAAGGGCCAAGAATACATGAAAGTATCCGTGGTCAGGGTCTCTCTCCCACTCCCGTCGCCATCCCTCAGTGTCCCAGCTCCTTACCAGCAGACGCCCACTGTATTAGAATTTTGCACTTCCTTCCAGGTTTGTCTTACGCACATACAAATATATGTTATTTCCCCCTTTTTAAACAGATGGTAGCCTACTCTATATCCGCCGCGTTCCATACTTTGCCTTTCTTTGACTCAACATATACATACGCGTCTTTAGGTGTAAGTATACAAAGAGGTTTCTCGTCCTTTCTTATAGTGGCAGAATATCCCGTCATACGGTGTACCGTGATTTCTTTAAGTACTTCCCCATAGATGGAGATTGAGGCTTCCTGATGGATTTTGAGATGAAGGTTCTGGATAAGGATGAATGAGTAGAATCCATATTGATGGATGCCGCTGAAATGAAGTTCAAGGTTGAGCATGGTCTTGTGTTGCTCACAGAGGGTGTCCTCTAAAATGGTAAGACTGTTGCAGTAGTCCACTAAGCCTTGCATAGGTAATTTTGGAAATCGTAGAATAATCAAGGAGAATTGCATACATTTTTCAATTAGCAATAACCACGCCTCGGATAAACCACATTGGCTGCGATCATTTTGTAAGCTAGTGGGTTCCTGGTCGTGGAAAATAATGGGTTATTTTTTAAAAAGATTATGTTCCGAGTCCAGCCAGATGCGTCTAGATGCGTAAGGTTGATAAAGGGCCATAAGGAATCAATGCCCATCATTCAGAATAAGTTTAGAAAAATTTCACGGTCAGGAAAATGTTCCTGGGAGATAAATAACCCACTTTTCCATCTGTTCCTATTTAGTAGATGCCTTAATAGGTTAGATTTGAAAGTGCAAGGAAGGCAGGGTTATAACTTTCTTGAGGACATAGTCGCTGACACGTTGTAGCTCATAAATATTTGCTTTGAATGGAGAGCATGATCAAAGAATTTTAAAGTATGGTAAAGACGGCCGTATAAATCTATTACTGTGTACGTTGTTATGGAACTGTATATATTAAAGCATTAATACCAAGTGATGTTTGAACCAGCAGAATATTGGAAGATGAAAGTCATGATTCAGGAAGGAGCAGGCTATCAAGTTCACCTTAGGCTTCCTTTCGAAGTACTACTTTGACCTTGAAAATCTTACTTGTACCTAAATGTAAGTCTGGAGATAGAAATGTATGTTGTAGACGAATTCAGCCTGTTAGCAGAATTGTTGAGTAGCTAAGAAACACTTGCTATTTTTGTGAGTCCAAAGATGAGGAAATAGTTTGAGGACCCTCTGGAGAGCCGTGCGCCCTCCGGGACAGGGGTGGTCACTTCCACATTGGAAGCCACGCGGAGAGTTTCTTTACTTCTTGTCTGTTTTGGACGTCATCTTGTGTATTTGATGGTCTCTTTGGCAAGTAGGTTAAGTATCACTTGAGTCATAATAGGAGACAGAAATGATTTCCATTCACTCAGCTGTGTTGAGAAATAGTCCCCATAAACCTGCTTGCATTCCTTTAGCCTATATATCCTTCAAATTATGGGAGAATTAAGGAGAAAGGATGATAGTCATTGGTGATGGCTTTTGTGTGACATGACGAAAGTCTGCAGGCCACCAGCAGAGGTCAAAATAAGGAACCGCAGTCAAACCGATGAGTGAGCAAGCTCCCTAGAGGAATTGTGCCTTCGGTGTGTCCTGCTCGGAACCCGAGTTGCCGTGCCTGGCAAGCTCCTTTTCCCAGTGATGGTGACTTTCCTTAGTTGAAGGTCGACCTTTGCTTGGTGCCGGATGAAGTGTGTTTTGGTGGCTTACACACGCATGCTGTGGCCCCCACCCCAGCTCGGGCCCGTTTCCTTCGTTTTAAAGGTACTTTTAGGAAAGGGATGGACTTGTTCTCTCTGCCAGTTTTTCTGCCCGCCCCCCGCCCCGTGCCCCCTACCCATGCGCAGTAGGAAATAGCTTGGATTTTTCTGGATCTCCACTTTATTTGCGCCTCTCATACTCCAGCTGTTTGCTATTCCAGGTGCTGGTATCTGTCTGCTCGGCTGACCGGCCGGGGCAGTGTGGTCCTCATGTTGGGGACGCTGTGCTTTGTTCGCTTCTTCCGGGTCTCTGTGGTAAAGTCTGTACCTGTCCTCTTGACTCTTCGATGCAGGTCTGCAGACTCCTACTCCAGAGTTCATTGTCGACGTGGAGTCCATGGACATCTTCCCCGTGGGCTGGTGTGAAGCCAACTCTTACCCTCTGACCACACCACACAAAACAGTCTGTAAGTATCGTCCAGTTGGGAGCCCTGTGGACAACATGCGGGGCTTGGGGGGGTACATAGACAGTTCTGTGAAGAGACGATAGCTAGGTTGTGAAAAACAGACCCGGTGTTAGATTTACCACGGAGCACCAATATTTTTATCTCATGGATGCTTTCAGTATCTTTGAGAGATGGATATTTGGAAGCACCTCACAGGTTGACAAGCTAAGTCATAATGAGAAGGCAGGTGAAGGTCGTGGAGTGGCAGAGATAATAAAATACAAATATAATATCTATAAAGATTGTATAAAATAATACATAAACATATATAAAGTAAAATAGGTCTTCACTCCCAATTTATAGTTCATTATTTTGATTAGAGAAAATTTAAGCTAAATACTATGTGGGTTTTTTTTTGTTGTTTTTGAGAGGGGGAGAGAGAGTGCATGAGTGGGAACCCTCCTACGCTCTTGGTGGGCATGCAAGCTGGTGCAGCCACTCTGGAAACAGTGTGGAGGTTCCTCAAACAGTTAAAGACAGAGCTACCCTATGACCCAGCAATTGCACTACTGGGTGTTTATTCAAAGGATACAAACATTGTGATCTGAAGGGGCACCTGTACCCCAATGTTTATAGCAGCCATGTCCACAATAGCCAAACTGTGGAAAGAGCCCAGATGTCCATCGACAGATGAATGGATAAAGACGATGCGGTTCATGTATACAATGCGATATTACTCAGCCATCAGAAAATTGAAATCTTGCCATTTGCAATGACACGGATGGAACTAGAGAGTATTATGGTGAGCGAAGTAAGTCAGAGAAAGACAAATACCATTTGATTTCATTTATATATGGAATTTAAGAAACAAAACAGATGAACACAGGGGAAGGGAGGGGAAAAAAAATAAGATGAAAACAGAGAGGGACACAAACCAAAAGAGACTTTTAACTCTAGGAAACAAACTGAGGGTTGCTGGAGGGAGGTGGGTGAAGGCATGGGGTAACTGGGTGATGAACATTAAGGAGGGCATGTGATGTGATGAGCCCTGGGTGTTACATACAACTGACAAATCACTAAATTCTACCCCTGAAATTAATAATACAGTATGTGTTAATTAAATTGAATTTAAATAAAAAATGAAAAAATTGAAAATAAAGTTAGGAGTCCTTAAAAATAAGGGGTTTTGACTTTTTGTGAAATAGATATTTCTAGTATTTTCTTTTTGTAATTTGTGTGCTAGCTTTTCTTTCTAGCATCCTACTATATGGTTCATTTATGTAGATGCTCAGGAAATTACTAGAAAAGGAAGTTCCATCCTATAGTTGGCTTCCTGTCCCCTGGTGTCGGCAGAGCTTGAAGGACAGCTCCATTCCATATCCATTAGGAGGAGGACAGTGCCCTGTGTGAGACAAAGTAGGTCGCCCAGATTCTATGCAGGTGGATTTTAAGGGATTCTTCTCTCCCACACACCATACTGCTCAATGAATCTGATCCAGTGAGAGTAATGTCTTCACTTTAACATATTTCTAAAATTTTGAGCATAGAATTTTTTTTTTTTTCGATCTGAAGGGCATTTCGTTTTTGTCTTCTCACAGTGCCACAGATTCTTGACTCAGTTGGCCTGAGAGCCAGGTCCGGTGCTCCCTGGGTTTAGTCGTGGGTGGGGCCGGTCCCCTGGGTCTTAGTTGTGCCTTGGACAGAAACTCCTGTCTTGTGTCCTCTTTCTTTCTTATTAAAAGCATATTTTAGAATAAAGTAGTTAGTGTTAATAATAGAGCAACCCTACAACCCAGCAACTGCACTACTAGGTATTTATCCAAAGGATACAAACGTAGTGATTCGTTTAATTATATTAAATGCAGTAAATTCTATTTAGACTTCATTTCTGATGAGTCAAAGTCTCTTTTAGATTTATTTATTTATTTTAGAGAGAGATTGAAAAGGGCAGAGAAAATGAAAGGGAGGGGCAGAGGGAGAGAGAGGGACACGCAGACTCCCCGCTGAGCGCAGAGCCTGACATGGGGCTTGATCTCAAGACCTTGAGATCACGACCTGAGCTGAAACCAGGAGTCGGATGCTCAACCAACTGCACCACCCAGGTGCCCTGAATCAGAGTTTATTTTAATGCTGGAAGAAAATAAGATAAAGTTGTGGCATGAATGAAAAAACTTTCCAGTGTTTAAATCGTTTCTTTAAAACTGACACAGTTTTCCATGAAGACATTTTTTTAAAAGATTTTATTTTAGAGAGAGAGAAAGAGAGAGAGAGCATGAGAGGGGGCAGGCTCAGAGGGAGAAGCAGACTCCCCGCCGAGCAGGGAGCCCGATGCAGGACTCCATCCCCGGACTCCAGGATCATGACCTGAGCCGAAGGCAGTCGCTTAACCAACTGAGCCACCCAGGCACCCCCATGAAGACATTTTTAAAAAATGCTTTTGCCTAACTCGTGAAGGAAGCTGACTGTCCTGTCGCCCTTTCTTGCCTGTTTTACAGCACAAAAGAAAAGAAAGATTGCAGTCGTGCAGCCAGAAAAACAGTAAGTTTTTGTGTTCTGTTTTTTTCCCCAGGACTTAGGTGATAAACTATATAGAACTGTCTTTATAGAGAATAAGGAAGTGTGGCTGTTTTATCAGTGAGTGGGTTGGCAGAGATGATATCCAGAAATACCTGTTGTTGTTTATGGTGCACCTGTTACGTGTAAGACACGCCTCTTCTAGGGATCTCTTCTCCAGATTGCACTTTTTCCCTTCCGTCCCACCTGGAGGGCATCCTGGCCTCACACCCTGATAGTGAAAGCCCTCTTTGAGGCCCCCCTGGCCACGCATCGCTGTCCCTGCCCACACTCAGCATGCTGGCATCACGGGTTGCAGCCGGCCTGGCAGGCAGACTGCCGTCTGAGGCCGTCTCTGCCAGCCCCCAGCAAGGTGTCCTTGAGGAAGCTGCTTAACGCTCTGCGTCTCGACGCCCTCCTTTGTGAAACACCTGTTTCTCGGGGTTCATGAAGATTAAATTAGATTTCCTGTGGGGAAAAAGAATTGTGTGGGTTGTACAGGGTTAAGTCAATGTAAGTTATCCCCCATTTCAGTTGTAATTTTAGGGAGAAGGAGGGTATCAGGCAGTGTGCATACCTGCAGTATGCTTTTGAAAAATTCCCACCATTAGTAGCATTTTTATATATTGAAGAAAAGCCGAGGTACACTAAAATACACAGCTTTTGCCAGGCGGTTCTGTTTTCTAATAAAAATACACGGGTGGAAATGAATTTGATCTTTTCAGATACCCAGGTTTAAACTTAAAATGTAATTGAATAATGACTGCATGGCTATTTGAATGTGAATAACAGTTTTGTGAGCATTTTCCATACATTCATGTCCAAACACAGTGTAGCAGGTTAATAATCTGACTCCAGTTTGGTCTGGAGAACATTGAAATCGAGAGCAAAGAATAAATGGTCCCATCATTGAATCCAAATCCGATTTTGTAACTCCTCAGTTTATGGCCCGTGGATCCATGGTCCCCATCCTGCAATTTGCACCAGTCACCCAGACAGCTCGATTGCTGGGTCCCCATCTCCAAATTCCCTGACTCAGGATGTCTTTAGTGGGGCCTGAGCATCTATGCATCTAACAAGTTTCCAGGTGGTGCCAGTCCTCTAGTGTGGGGACCCCACTTTGAGAACCAGTGTGAAGATGACCCCACTGAGATTTCGTGATGGTTTGCTCTGCGTTTGTGTCATTTTTCAATGGTGTGATTTCCACACTGCCATCCTGGTTACCCTGTAAAAACCAACACACCTCTTTTCCCCTATGGCTACATTTTTAATGTTTATTCAGCAACTTTTTTACTGAATGATAACACAAAGCTCTGCCCTAGGCTAGGCCTACTTCTCATTCTAGGACTCATCCGTTCATAGGCTTTCTTTGAAGGTCTTTCTAGTGTGGCCGTGACCCACACAAGCACAAAATCAAAGGCCAAGCCGTTCTCAGACACTAGGTTGTAGAAAATCCTAGTTTCTTCTATTGAAGAGAAGTCTGACTTCCGTTAAAATCCATGTGAGTTGATGTTTCTTTGTGTCTAAAATATAATGAAGGGCATTATGACAATTCCATAGCAAGAGACAAGCCAGGAGCCTCCTAGAAGAACATTGCTGATTAGGGATGACAACTTGAGGGGCAGACATGCCATTGGCTTCTTAGGGTCATTACAAGAATTTGGGGACGACCTCTCTGAAACGGATGTTTGTGCTGACGTTGCTGCTTGATGTATATGCATCCTCAATTACTGTGTGCTTGGATTTCTGTGATAATCACTTTAAGTTGTGAAAAGGCTTTGGAATTAGTTTAATTAATGTTATTTCATTAGGTGAGTTCCTCCTCAGGTGTGCGACCCGTGATAGTTGTATTTTCTTGATCAACAGATTGCCATCCACAGTGCCTGTTGAGAAGATACCTCATGACCTTTGTTTATTCTCTCACCTGGACACCTCAGGTAAATGAGCCCACTTACGGCTGGCTGTCCCGTCCCAATTTGGGAGTGGAGACATGCATGTGTTTTTAGGTCTAATGTAAGAATATTTCAACTTTTGAGTTCATTCTCTTTGTTTCTGTTGCTACTTATTAACACATACCTACTTTAAAAAAATTTTTCTAAACCAGATTCTCTGTGCCTCGTCTGTCTCTTGGTCAGTAGCTCTAGACACTTCTCTCGGTCTGCAGGAGAAGAGTCCATGTGTTCCTTGGAAACTTGGGCCCAGTTAGGGTTGTATGTCATGGATGGTCATGGGCAAGGAGAAAGAATTGAAATTATCATTATGAGGCACTCATTTTTTTTTTGACATTTTATGTCATCCCACTTGCATTTTTCATTACTGGTTAATATTTTAAGTCCCCATGGGCTTTTGAATTGTTCCTTAAAAACCCTCTGTGTTTGAAAGCTGAGAGTGAATAATATATGTTTTTTAATGTGTAAAGTTCTGTGTCTTACATTAACCTTTGAAAACGCAAATGTGAATCCCCCATTGACAACAAATCTGATTGTAGATGTGTTTGTACATTAAATAATATATTTGATTATGAATTCTGTTTTCTAGCCAAAGTGAAACCTGCTCTGAATTCTTCCAGGATTCTAAGCTATATGCCATGGAAGAATCCTAGCAGTCGAGGTTATAGTAAGGAGAGCATTTTTATGAGTAGACTTAACTAAAATTGCTTTCTTTTCTAAAGTTCTGGGTAGGGTAATCCTACCAAAAAATTTCCATGTATATGCAGCTGTGGACATAATTCTTTTGCCTAATTTTGTTGTATAGAATTCAAACTTCAGAATGGTTTTAAAAGAACCATGTCAGCTCTTCTTTCAGAGTCTATAATTGTTATATTACTCCTTTTGTCTTACCCTCACAAAAATAACATTTCTCCCTCGTTCCCTGTTGGTTCTTAGTTGAAGTCCTATGAGGACAGTCCCTCCTGGACTGTTAAGTTACCGTCCCAAACTAACAAGTTTTTGCACAGAGATAACCACCGTTAGTGGAGCTTAGCTTGGGGCAGCGTGGGGGAGGGTGAGTCTTGGCTGACAGCGGAACCCTGTTACAGACATCAGGAAGCTTTAGGGTAATACCTTACCATTTATTCTTCCACGTTTCCCCATGGCCCTTTGAGACACAACTAGCCCAACAACCTGCTATGTTGAAAGCACAATGAAGGAAATGCAAATTCAGCCCATGGGAGGTACATTGCATGTCCATGAGATTGGCAAAATGAAGACGCCCTGCCATGTCTAGTGTTGGCTTGGATGTGGAATAGTGGCCACACCTACGCAGTGCTCATAGGAGCATAGGCTGAGATTGTCTGCGTGGAGATCAGTTTGACCACGTGTGGTACAACTGAAGACATGCCGACCCCATGGCCGAGCAGGCCCCCTCCTTGTGATATACTTGGAAAGCTCTCTTGCCCGTAAGCAGAAGCCGATATTTACAGCTGTCCTCAGCAGAGCACTGTCGGTAATTCCTGAGCAAGTGGAAATGACTGAGTGTCCATCAGCAAGAGAGTGGGCCGCTGCTTGTGCTGTGTTCATGTAACGGGTCACCCACAGAAGTGACAGGTGGATGAACGTGCTGCATATACGTGTACCGACTTGGGTGGATCTTAGAAACTGCCGGTCGAACAAACAAAATGTTGCGGAAAACCATATATGGAATATTTTTAAAATATCCAAAATACCATGCATTACTTGTTGACACACATCTACCTGTGTGTGTGTGGTCAAGTTTATAGGCCTGTGTGGGAATGATAAACACCAGAATCAGGGAAGGGGAAGAGAAGGTGGGGGAGTTTCTAGAGTAGAAAACCCAGGGGAGCTTAGTTCTGGAGCTGGGGTTGTTTTTTGTTTTGTTTTGTTTTTTGTTTTTATTAGTTGCATAGCAGTACATTAGTTGTCATTGTCTTGGTTTTAGCATCTTTTCGTATGTCTTGAATCCCGCGTCATAAACGGAGAAGTTCGTTTATATGGGAGCAAAAAAATAACCCGAATTTCTAAGCTACTGTGTTTATAAGATGTTCTGATATTAAGACACAGTGGACCTCTGGGTAATTTTGCCAACTAAGTGGATTAAGCAGGTCTTTTTGTTGGCTCCTAAAGCATGAGCTGTGGTGCTCTTCCCCACAGGTACTGTCAACGGAAAATACTGCTGTCCTCAGCTTTTTATCAACCACAGGTGTTTCTCAGGCCCTTACCTGAACAAAGGGAGAATCGCAGAGCTACCTCAGTCGGTGGGACCAGGCAAATGTGTGCTGGTTCTGAAAGAGGTAAGGCATGCGCACAGGGGTTTAGCGTTGGGGTATTTCCACAGGGTGTCCAGCATGTAGACAGAATTTCTGAAGGACATAACGGGATCGGGCTGAAGCTGGTCGGGCAAAGATGGGAAATAGCGTTCCTGCCCGTGAAAGACTCACAGGCTAGCCGGGGGGGGCTACACCTTCCTCCCCTGAGTCCGGGGAAACCTTGCAGTGGGTTTGAGGGCTGTGTGTGGGTCGCGGCCCAGTACTGCAGACTGGAGGTTTCTCTCAAGAGGCAAGTAAGCCTGGATGGGCGAGAGAAAATGCTGGTAAGGAGAGACGCCCCTTGGCGGCGTCAGGAGCCACATGACCTTTCCCCTCCGTGGGCTGTAGCCAGCACGGCGTCTGCGTGGAGGAGGCTCCAACTCAGGCTCCGGGGACTTGTGTGAAGTTTGTGTCGTGGGCAAAGCCCAGGCCGTGCATCAGTTTGATGGTATTCTTTCCCATTTCTCTTCCTGCCTTTGGGGGTTGACCTGCAGAGAGAGAGGTGAATTCTCGTTATGTTGATGGAGGTTTTCATAGCCTCGCCACAGACCCTGTGTGGACCTGGCTTGGAATCCTGGAACCGCTCTTGGAACTCGGTCTCTGCTTTTTTCACACCTATCAGTGTTTTCTCTTACGAAAGAGGACCCCACGTAGATCTTCCTCATCGCTACTGTTACCAGGATGAATGTGTTTTAATCCCCGGGGCACAACAATCCGTTCATCCACTGAACACATGCCTGTGAGGCCACTGCTCAGAGGCAGGCGCTGCGCAAAGTCCTGGGTCCGAACACAAGCCCTGTCTGCCCTCGGCCTATTGGGGCTTCGCAGCCCTGTTGGGGAGATGGCTTAATTCTAGGCTGAAAGTATGGTGTGTGTGGGAGGACACTCAGGGCGCAGAGCAGAGCGCTCTGGGGGCACAGGGGAGGGAGTGACAAACGGATGGTAAGGGATCCTTGCTCTGCTTGCAAAGGGAGGAGCACCTCATGTGGGAGCACGGCCGCGACTCACAGGTGGGTGTCCGGGGAAGGAGTGTGGGTCCTTAGGCTGGGTGCGGCTCATAGGTATAGAAGAGTACATCCTGTTTTGAAAAGAACAGACGAGAGATCTGGGCGGCCTGATGTGTGAGGCAGGGCTGGGTAGCTGAGTAGCTTGAGGGAGGCCTTCTCTAGCCTTGAGAGGAGTGCAGACTTCCTGCTGCGGAGGACGGGAGCCCTCTGAGCGAACACCATCCCCTCAGGAACGTCCGCATGGTTTCAAACGTCATTCTGCTTAAAGCGAATGAGATCGTGTTAGCAGAGGCCGAGCGTGTTTGCTTTCCTAGGCCGTCCGCGCAGTTAGCAGTTAAAGACTTACCTGTTCAGAAAACAAAAATCCCTTTAAGAGAGAAGGCTGAAGTTGTAGTTGAGAAGAAACTCTGTAAGGACACTCTGATGGGGCTGTTGTTGTGGTTATCGACTTGGGAGCATTTAGCCTATAAATGTTCAGAGGAGGTTCCTGTCCGTCACGAGGTTCCGGTCAAGTGGGACAGACAAGCAGGCAGATCGAGTATTGCAGAGTGGCGAGCGTCTCAGGTCCTGCGACGGGGCCGGCGCGGGTGTGTCGAGGTCCCGTGGAGTGCCCCACAGTGTGTGCGGAAGGAGGTGTGGGCAGCTGGCACGCGAAAGACCTGGGGTGTCGGGGGTGCCCTGCGATGAAGGCGGGAAGATTGGGAAAGAAGGCTTACGGCACCTCAAGGGTAAGGACCTTGGCGGATGGACACAGAAAGGGCGCAGATCTGGGTGGGCCTTTTCTGGGCCCCTGCCAGGTGTTCTGAGCAGCTGGGACCTGCTTTCATTTAAAGCAGCTCGCCTCCCGCTGCTGGGCCCTGCCTCCCGAAAGTGATCGGTGCAGGTCTGGCCCAGCCGAAGTGGTTGACCTGTATCACAGATGACACATTCGTCACTACGGAAAGACGGTGCTCGAGGCAGGTCCGGGGGGAGGGGTGCCTCTGAAAGGCCAAGGTGCCTCTGAAAGGCCAAGGTGCCCCTGAAAGACCCGCTTCGGGTCAGTGGCGGGACCGCTGGTCGGTTCTGGATGAGGCGGCACTGACCTCGGATCCCCACAGATGTTGGACTGGATTGAGGAAGAGATCAAACCAGTACTCCGGGTCAGGACTCCCGTGACGACGTGCAGTCACACCCCTGGACTGAGCACTGACCCTCCGCAGTCCGGCCCGCGAGTGGGTTGTGGGTACGGTTATGCCTGCCTATGTGTGAGCCTGTTTTTGTCAGGAGTGATCAGAAAGGAACAGGAAGGCCTGGCAGAAATGCGGTGAGCCGGTGGGTGTCTTTGAAGCTGCCAGCAAGGCTGTTCGTCACGGCGAGCTCCAGGGATCAGCCTGCGGTCCCCGGTCACCTGCCAGCTCCGCTCGCAAACACACTGGCCCCAGGTTCAGCCTGTCTTCGGGGGCTGGCTCTTTGACTGTCATACATGGGTTTTTAGAGAGTCAACGGTGGTTATCCCCGATCAATTCCCCGACAGGTGCCGGCAGCCAAATGCAAAAGCCAGGCCAGAGCAGTTTTCTGATGATGACAAAACTAGTTTTTTGCTGATGTTCAGAAAATGCATGAGGCAGGAAGAGAAGAAGAAGGAGGAAGAAGAAAAAAAAAGCAAGCACGTCAGTTCTGTGAGTGCAAGAAAAATGGGAGTTCCAGCAAGCCAATATTTATGCTAATGTGCTTCCTTCAGCACCAGAACCTCTATGGTTTCAAATTGCATTTTACTTAAAGAGAACAAGGTAATTGGAGCAAAGACAGAGCACGTTTGCTTTTCAGGCCGTGGGTGGTGGTAGCAGTCGAAGGTTTTCAGGTCTTTGGGAAATGCAGAGTGATGGCTGTTTTCCCTCTGGTCTGCTCAGAGGAGGCTGACCTGTGTGCATGTGGGCAGAGCCAGTGAGGGGCCCAGCCAAGTCTGTCATCTCCACGAGGTACCCAGGACTAGCAGGTCCTAAGGGGATGGGGACAGGTTGAGCCTGTGGACGGCCCCACAAGCTGGGGCACTTTATGGGACCCCAGGCATCCTTTCCTATCCCAGATAGTCCTGCACCCCACACCTGCCGCAGTGCATCAGGGTCTCCCCAAGACCTGTGGACCGCAGATCTGTGTGGCCCTCGGTCTGCTGACGAGGTCTGTGTGTCCCGGTGCTTCTGCCGCTGAGGATGTTGGTGTTGTGTCGCAGAGGTGTTGGGGGAGGTTCTGCTAATACTTCAGATGTGATCTCCCGAATGGCCAGGCCTGTGACCCTGCCTTCCTGCACCACATGGTGAGGGAGGGTGCTGTGTGCTTGTGTCCGGGTGTGAGGGAGAGACCAGCACGAGCACAAGAGGAAAGGAGCGAGCGTGGAACATCTCACACCCTTACTCATGTCCGTGAGCCCAGCGATGAAAAGTCCTGCCAGCAGAAGGGACTCTGGAAACACCGGCTCAGGAGGAATTAGTCTCCGTTTTCATGGTGATGCTGACGTCCACGGATACACAGGCCCCGTACCAGGGTGATGTCCCAGCATGGCTGACAGGGGCTTGGGGAGCACCTGTGATTTTTCTGAAATGTTACCTGGCTTGAGTTATTTACCCATATGTAACCTCTGGTCTTAGCAAGGAACAGAAATGTCCTGTCCAGTGGGGAATCTCTAGTAGTCTTTCTTCACGTTTTCCACGTCACGGCAGAGGCTCTGGATCCATGTTGGCTCGGCAGCAGAAACAACCTGCCCAAGCTTTACGTGCTGCTTTTGAGCATTTACAGATGCACTTTCCTGTGAATAGGTAGATGCATAGCCCTTGCCTTTCTCTTCCCTTTCTTCTTCCTGGGGCTTTAATAGAAGGCTTAGGAGAAAGGAGCCTGAATGCTGGACACTTGGGAGACTTTCTGAAGCGATAAGCTTCCATGGCTTTTTTCCCTCCAACCTGTGCCCTGGACCTGGATCTGACATGCACATGAGGCTGAATGCAGCGTAACAGACTGATAACATCAAACATGGAAGACTAGATGGAGCTTCTGCTCTGCCGAGGCAGGGACGTTGTTCGTGATGATAGTGGGATACAGATGCATGCGTGTGTGGGCACACCCACCCCACCCACTTACCTGTCCATCCAGCCATCTTTCTACCCTGGATCTATCCATCATCATCTCTGTCGTCTGTCTGTCCATGCATTCATCCATCCACCCACCCATCCATCTGTCATCTATCATCTGTTTATCATTTCTATCCTATTATCTGTCTGTCCGTCCATCCATCCATCCATCTGTCCGTCCGTCTGTCTTTCTCACGTACCTGAAACAGTCACTTTGGTACTCTTCATGGCAGCCTGGTCCAGGAACACAGAGGCTGAGGCATGACCAGGGAGGCCTGCCTTTGTTCGCAGAGATCGGGTGGTGAGAAGTCTAACTTTGCAGAGGGTGGCTGAGCCCATGAGCAGGAGCCGTGAGTGCCGGGTGCCGATGCTCAAGCCTGGGGCTGCTGGACTGGGTTGCCACCAGGCGGCAAAGGGATCCTGGAGGAGACTGGAGCGCTCACCTTCACGGAACGAGATTCCTCTGTCCTTCGGTCTGCTTCTGTGATCTTCATAGCTCTGTGGCCCCAGCAAATGCTGAGGAAGTGGCGAGGGCGCTGCAGGGTGCCACTGTGGTCCAGGCATGGTTCTCTTCAGTTGTCCGCAATCGTTCGAGGGTGTTTCGGATACGAAGGTGCTGCGTTATTCCACATGCAGCAGATACTCACTGAGCATGTGCCACACCGGGGGCTCTTCCAGCGCTGGAACCCGGCCGGGAATGAAACACAGCCCTTCCTCTGTGCATTCGTTCAGGCCCCGGGAACTCACGAGTCGTACCTTCGTGCCAGGTGGGCACTGTTCTTGGAGCTGGGGGTCACGGTGAGCAAGAGAGGCGGCCCCTTCCTTGGTGAGTTGACAGCCTGCCTGCAGACAGGGGAGGGGGCCTTGTCTCTCTCCCTCTCGGCCTGTCTCACCCAGCAAACCTACGCAAGTGCAGATACATGGCAGAAATCCGTGCCTGGTTATGTTGGAATAATACCCCAGTTCTGTGTTCTCTGGGGTCTGTGGGAGTCATAGACGTGTGGTTTTAAATCTGGAGGCAGGGCCGTGTGTTATTCGGGCAGTAAGTAAGAGGATGGAAAAAGATGCCTTCTGTGTACCCCGTGGTGTCTTCCTGGTCTTGCTTCCTGTGCTCGGGCTCAGGATCCGGGATCACAAACCCCTTCTCCCTGGCTGCTGGGGATGGAGGACCTCCACCTGACAGGCATCTGGCAGTTATATCCGACTTTGATGAGACCCCCCTCCCCGCCCCCGTCCATGAGGTATAGCCAGTGTAAGGCAGTCAGGTGCAGTGGGGTTCCAGACATCACAGCAGAAGGTTGAAATACTGAACGTTGGGTCTGACACAGAAGGCGAGATTGCAGACATGCCCTTCCTGAGGGTTCTGGGTCCCGGGCTAAAGGCACTCTGCTTCATGGACGTGCGGCATCGGCTCGAGCAGGAGCATCCAGAGGAATCCTGTGTTTCCTGAGTCCCTGCCGCACGCCGGCCTCTCCTCCCTGCCCGCCTGCAAATAGTGATGTGAGTGCCCCACAGGGGGAAAGTGAGTGCCGCGCCCACCCGCCCCCGCCTCAGAAGTTTCCAGTGGGACCTGGTGGTCTGGAATTCGGCCTCCTTTGGAGCTTGCAGTTTATATTTCCGCCACATGGTTGACGCATGAAGCTATTTCCCTCAGTCTCTTGGTTTTGATTACAGTGTTTATTTCCCACGTTTGGGAGTTCTGTGATGACTTATTTGAATTTCCCCTTCATTATATATCGTTGAGCATTTGTTCTTGGCTACTTATCACAACTTCATTTAAAAACTGGAACGACTTCATGTGGGAACCCAGAACATAAGAAATCCAAAGCAGCCTTAGCTGTTCACATAAATGACGCCATACTGCATGCGAAGGTAACTTTTCTCCTTCAAAGTAGCTGTGCGTTCATCAGTATAAATGAGAGAAGGTGGAGTGGGTGACGAGAGTGGGGACAACCATGGCCTCATATCAAGGACTCAGGCTCTGGGGTAACGTCAGACAGGAAGAATCTTGCCTAGGTGACGTCTGGTTAAGTCAGCAGAACCCAAGATGGCGACGTGTCTCGTGGTGATATTCTGTGGTGGTTTTGTTGCTGCCATTTTAAGCTTATGCTGAACACCAGCCCATAAAGAACAACGCGCCAGGCCTGTGCATGGGCATAAACTGTAACACACATACACACACACACACACACACACACACACACACGTAACCTGTGAAGCCGGACTTTGCAACATGCTGGCTGGTGTCTGCGAAGATTGGCAAAGGTTAAGTCTGTTATTTGCCTGTCAAGAGGCTAAGATACCTTTGTGGAACTTTCTCATCACGTTATAGGATAGGCTTTTTGTAGCAAAGAAAATCAGGAGCAAATGTGATCTCTGGGCCCTCCATCCACAGAATATTTTGTATATTTTATGGTATCAAAGAAATCCTTGGGGTGAATTAGTCACTAAGTTCTAGATGTCACTTTAATTTTAACTGTTTTTAAAATAACTTTTAAATAAATATTTTTAAATAATTTTAACTCATGGGAGTGCTCATACTGAAATTCATTGAACAGATTCCAAAAAATACTTGCTGAACTCCTTTTGGCAGGTATAATTGTAGCTACTATGAATAGGGCAGGAAACAAAATGCAGTCCCTCATGTCTTGGTGCTTATGATCTCATGGGATGGTCATAAATAAGCCAATACCTTTTGGAGAGAGGGAGGGTTTCTTGGTGAATTGGACGGGGACTGTGGAAGAGCAGAATTCACCGAGGCGTCCCAAGTCTGCCCTGAGCAGTCAGGAGAGGGAAGGTGCCAAGAAGGGGAAGCTGTCGGCTGGATTAAATCTGCCTTATTTGAACACAATGCCCGCTCAGCCTCCAAGTGGAGATGGACGCACGAGTCCGGAGCTGGGGAAAGGTCTAGGGTGGAAATACACAGGTAGGAACCGTTAGTTCGTGAGGTTGCCGATGGTGTGGAAAGCCAGGCGCACTGTGGAGTGAAGTGAAGTAGATGGTCCGAGGACTCGCGCCCTGAGCCCCGGTGTCGTTTGGGAGGACGCACGGGGGAAGCGAGCTGGGACGCAGGAGGCCCCCGCGAGGCTAGCGTTTTGCGGGTAGAGGAGAAGGTGCTCGCCGAGGAAGGTGTAAGGGTGCTGCCTTGAGCCGCCGCCAGGGCGGAATAAGAACAGAACCAAGGGTGGCCATTCTTTGGCGATGCGGGCACGTCGTGGGCGCATTGTTGGCATGGGAGCGCCCCTGGGTGGGTGCCAGAGCGCGCTGAAGGAGAGAAAGGAGCAGACAGTTTCTATGGTCTTACCGCAAAAGAGAAGGGAGCATGAACGAAGTGGCTGCAAGAAGGTGAGAGAGGAAGAGACAGCTTTCATTGTTGAGGATGGGACCATGGGCCGGTCTCTGCAGGAAGGGAGGCCATCCCGCAGAGGAGGGAATGGGATGGTGTAGGAGAGGCGGGTGGCTTGGTCTGCTCAGGCTCCTGCAGCCGGCGCCACAGATGGGCTCAGACCGCGGACGTGTGTGCCTCGTGGCTCTGGTGGCTGGAACCCGAGGTTGGGGTGCCCACGGGGCAGGTTCTGCTTTGCACAGGGCAGTGTCCTCACATGGCGGGAGAGAGAGGGAGTGAGAGAGAGCAGGCACTCGGGTCTCTTCTCACAAAGGTTCTCTCCATCACGAGGGTGCCAACCTCATGACCTCATCGAACCCTAATCTCCCCCCAAAGGCCCCACCCCTAATGCCCTCACATGGGGGTTAGCCTTTCAACATATGAATAGGGGTGGGGGTGCACAATTCAGTCCAGAACGGAAGGGAAAACCATAAGGTGAAGAAGAATATTCTGGAAAAAGCATTTTGGGCTCTAGGATATTTTGCTGATGATGGAGGGCAGAATGGATGCACTGGTAATGCATGGAGGGGCTTGCGATTGGGTCAAAATTAGGGAGAAATGCAGAGTTATATGGGAATCGGATTCCGAGTAGAAAGAATGTTCTGGAAGTGTTGGGTTTCTGGTGACTGAGGTGAATGAGGTTTAGGGTATGATGGGATTCTCCTGTTGGTCTTCCAGGGGTAGGTAGAGAATTCCTGAGAATTACAGCCTCTTTGGGGGAATGATCTTTTAATCAAGTTGAAGCGATAAAGGCAGGAGTTCATTGGTATGGGGTTGGGTTGGGGGAAAGACTACCTACCAGGGCAGCCCTGGGGCTCTAGCCTTGCCGCTGGGACGGAGGGAGTGCCTCCCCTCCAGGGTGGTGGGCTGCCAGGGGAGGTCAGCCTTCCGTTGAGGATTGAAATGAAAGTCGAGATCAGTTTTGGCCAAAGCAATGGAGTTCTCTACTTGGTAAAATATGTCTGATTATTGCTGTTAGCATTAAAATTTTTGCAACAACAAAAGGAGTGATGAACATGAAGATTATCATTAGATAATATTTAGTATTAGATGCAGCATTTGCAAAGGAATATGCCTAGAGCCATTAGTTTCTGAGGAGACAAAATGAAAACACCTAGTTTTGAGGGGTAAATCACTTGAAAAGCTTTTTTGCTTTGTTTTCTTTTCGAGGCTCGTTTCAAAACCCTATGCATGGAGAGACTGCTGATTAAGCAGGAACAATTCTTTATCATTTTACTGGGGAAAAAAAACAACCGACCTATTTATAAAATTAGCTCCATTCCATCTGATTCTGAGGTTGAAAAGGAAAAAATGCTTTAGGCCCACGACGGCCTTTGATGGTCCCAGTTAATTTTTGTCACCATGACTCTTGGAGAGACTGCAGAGCAGAAAGGTCTGTTGAAGCAGAGTGAGCACGTGGGGGAGGCTTCTTTGTGTCCAGATCATTTTTCTGACCCCCCTTCCCACCCCCCAGAGAGGGAATATTCTCCTTCATGTTCCGTTGGAAGCTGATCTCCCCCAAAGAGAGCCTTCCCTGCGGTCACTAGAATTTAGCAAATTACATACTTTCAAAGTTGAGAATCTGTCTCCTTTCCATTAAATCATCCGAACTCAAGCTGTGGGAACCATATTTGCTTTCTAAAGTGTTTTCTGATTTTGACACTCAAAGAAATAATTTTCTTATTAAGTGGTTCCCTGCACTTTCAACATTGTTCTGACTTTGATCATATGATATAGTTGAGGTTGGAAATTATCTAAATTACTTTGGTGTTTTGGGAGTTTTCATGATCGTGAGTATGAAAAGAAATCGTGGAATCACATAATTTCATGATGTGAACAAAAAAAAAAAAATCCCATCGATTTACATAATCTTCTGAGCCCCGGAAAGGGGAGGCGTGGGGGGGAAGAGACCCACGTTTGTCGAGCAGCTCCTGTGTGCCCCACACGGTGTGCGGAGTGAGCTCCTCTCCCACTGGCATCACCTGCCTGTGTTCCCCCTCCTCTCTCTGACCCCTCCTGCCGTCCCCCATGCACCTGACCCACTCCCCACTTTCTGAACGAGCGCTTGTTCCTGCCGAGCGGCGGGAGGGGAGCAGGGAGAGAGGTGTTGTTGCAGGCCCAGGCGGTGGAACGCAGGGCCGGATTCCTCAGAGGCCCAGTGAGACGGGCGTGCTAATTGGATTTGGTGGCAGGTCCTCGGTGACCTTCCCAGAGCACTCGTGTGTCGTGGTTAGAGAGGAAACCGGATTTAGGTCAGTTGAGAATGGAATTGAAGAGGAGGAATTTAAAAGTATAGAGTCTTTTTTTATGAGAAGCTGAGTTCTGCAAAGGAATCCGTAGCAAGAAAGTCAAGGAGCTTTGAAGCAGAACTATTTTGCCAAGATGTGAAGACTGACATCCGTGTGGGCCAATGGGGATAGAGCAGGTAGAGGCACAGTTTATTTTATGGGTTGCTGAGGACTGCACTGATACTGAGCTTTGGGCTACCTTTGAACCTTTTTTGTATGCCAAGATGTGATCTTCTTTATTTCTCATGACATCCCCTATTGTAGAGAAGGAAAATCTCCACTCTTAGGTTTAGTGACTGGGGCCTGCGAATTAAACCGACCACAAAACAGATTAGTAGGAGAAAAGGTTTATGTCGCATGCACAGAAGATAAGTGAAAACCCAAAGAGGCCATTATGCTTGAGGTGTTTACGTACCATTTTAACAAACAGTACTGCAGTATGGAGAGGTGAGAGATGAAGGAAAAGGGTTTGGGCTTTTAGGATGGAAAATTGTGGGAAGGTAAGAATAAGGGAGACTAATGGAACTTAAGGGCTCTTTTAGTAAAGTTGGTTTGTGCAGACTCATCTCCTCCAGTGACAAGGGTTGCTGTCTTCTTCCTCTGGCTACGGAAGTGAGGAGGAAACAGCTTTACGAAGGGACACGTGTGTGCAGTTTCTCAGTTGCCTTCAGCTCAAAGTAATCCTATGCCAAAGTGGCATATTTTGAGGTGGAATGTTCTGATCCCCTTATGAACGAGAGAAATGGCAGTGCCCCCATCATACAGAGGAGGAAGGCCAATCAGGCACCTCAAGGACTCATCCTTCAACAGGATGGCACTGGGGTTCGAGCCCAGATCTGTTCACCTACAAAGGTACCTGCCTATCTGCTGGAGGACACCATGGAGACTTCTGTGTAAGGTGTGTTCTCCATAACCATGTCATGAACTCCAAGAAATCGAGGGAAGGATCCCTGGAGCGTGATTTTCCTCCTGGAGTTACGCAAACACCTTTATGCCAGTTTATTGGGAGTAGCGTTTATTAACTTCACACTCAGCATCCTGCCAGTTAGTTGGGGGTGGGGTCTCTACAACCCCTCGTGATCAAGGGCATAATACAGCAACCTGAGCTTCCATATTTTGCAAGGAGCAGTAATTCTGACTCTGGATGGTGCTACCAGCTGCCAACTGAGTTGTCTTCCTAGAGGTAGCTGTAATACACCAAGATGTCACGAACCGAAGAATTATTCAGCTCACAGCCCCAAAGTTTGATAGAGGGCCTGCTGAATTTGGCAACGCATGAGGTGGCATCGGAAATGCCATGGGAAAATTATTCAATATTGGACGCTTTTGACAACTTAATGGCTGCCTGTTCCTAGGCTGAATGGAACTCTGGAAGGCATTTTTTTTTCACCGTCTCCGAATGCTCTGCAGCAAATAACATGTAGCTCTGGGCCCTTCCTTGCGAAACACAATGGAAAGAATCAGTTTAAATTTTATTGTCTGTTGATAAATACTTGGCGTATTATTTCAGCCAGCTCTAATTGGATTTATTTTTACACTCGGTTTCTGCAAATTGTACTGACAGTAAACAATAAAATCAGATGATTATTCTAATACAGAAAACGTAAACACAGCAAAACTGCTTGTACGGCCTTGTTTTGGCCTTTTAGTGCCTCGGCGGATTGGCCGGCCCGTGTGCTCTTGCTGGGGATTTATAGGAACCTTGCAACATAGCGGAGCGCTACCCCGGCTCAGAGAAGACACTTGCCATGCTCATTGCACAGTCTAAAATATTTTTAAGATCGATTCTTCAGTTATAATATGAGGGAGCTTTGTCGTTTTTCAGAATTAAATCAGGGCAAAGGCATGCCAGTTGTGTTCTGGAACACTTTAGATCCACGAACGCTGTGACCTAAAAACCCGGGCCACATACATTGATCTCCATCCTCGCATTGATACTGTGCGGTGTCCTCCCCAAAAGCAGCGGGGACTTTGGCAGTCAGGGCATTTCTCACCCCCTCAGTGGTGTGTGTTTTGCCCTGAAACCTGAAACATGAGCTCAGTGCCTGGCTGGTTTCCCTGGTGGACGGGGAGACACTGCAGGCGTGCTGGGTGCTGTGTCCCATTCCTGCCCCTGCTCCTGGGGGCTGACACACGGCAGATCCTCAGCAAGGGGCCTTTCGTGGAACTCCACAGAGTGGGTGTCGGCATTCCTTTGGAGGCTGCGGTGTACCTTCATGTTCTTTAGACGGTCGGTCCAAATGGCAGCATCTCTGGAACATGCCAGAACTCATAAACGTTCATGGTTAATGATGATTTGCTTACGGAAGGGGGAGTGCCCCGAGGAATCTGAATTCCACGATCTTTACCACTCATGGGGCACATCGAGGTTAACAGGAACATGGGACCTTCTCAGAGCCTGCAGCTGAGGCTCACAGAGCAAAATGTCCCATCTTTCTGGGAGTGTCACGGAAGGCAGTGACCACAGGTGTTCTTCCTCAGACTTGGGAATTGAGAATAAAGGGGAGGTTTGAGGAAATAGGATATCGGATGGTATCGGTTACTCCACGAAGTCCTTTGAAGCACTCATCTCTCAGGGCATTGTCCTCATACGAAACATCCATGTATTGAGCTAGCATCAGGTGAGTTCCAAATACTTGGTTAGTCTCCTGACAGCTGAAGTCTGTTCGGAATTATGGGCACAGATCTGTTGCCTCTGTCTCACTGATTCCTTTTGAAATTTATTTTCAAAAATAAAATGAAATTCTCAGTAGCCGATCCTACCACAGAGTAATCCTGTTGGAGATAATCACTGGCTCTTTGGAGGAAATAGATCCGTTTTTCTTCAATCAGACATGCTAGGGAGAGTCTGCCATCCCCTCTGGCCAGAGGTTCACATGCCCTGCCAGAGGGATTGGAATTTCCCACCCTTTTTTATCGCGTGGATGGTAAGCCGAATCGGTGTCTGGCTGCAAAAATGTTCTGCCCAACTTAATGGATTCGTACCACAAATACTTCTTGTCTGCTGGGTGGTTTTTGTAGCATTCTTGTCTTAGCAGGAATGGATGCAGTTGAAGTTCATTGCTGTTTTTTTTTTTTTTTTTCTTTTCCCCAACAGGTTCTTAGCATGATAATCAATGCAGCTTACAAGCCTGGAAGGGTATTGAGAGAATTACAGCTGGTGGAAGATCCGCACTGGAATTTTCAGGAGGAGACGCTGAAGGCAAAGTACGTGTTCTCAGTTCTGGGAAACAAGGCACTTGTAATGGTTAGCCTGCTACTTTAGTTCTGTGCGCTACGTACAGATTTGTTGGTGTTTCTGTTACACGGAGTTGCCTTAAGCCTTGGGATTCCGGAACTCAAGGAGAGATTTGTTTAGCTGATACTTACTGTGTTGAACATTCAGAATCAGAATGTCCTGGGATTCAGGGCCAATAGATTCTTGGATCCCAAGGGGAATGATTATAAAAGAGAGGGTATCTGTTATCATCATTTTATGTTATTCATTAACAGCTCTTAATATTTGATACCATAAGGAGCTTATGCCAGACAGATAGATGTTCTTTGCTCTGAGAGTTGACAGTTTTAAAAGATAAAAAGAACCCATACTTCTGCTTGGCTTTGGTTGACGGGCTATGGGTTGACATGTAGTTGGTCACTTCTTTTATTTGTAGATAGGCTAACTGGAGAGATGATGTTTTGGCTTTGCGTTAAGGTTCTCGAGCTCTGAAATTGAGAGCACCCTCTGGATCGATAAGCTTGAACATGGTAGTTTAAGAAGGCAGATAGAAGAAGATCCATTTCTCAAGATAATTTTCTTTAATAATTGCTTTGACTTTCGGTCCTTGGTGTTCATTTAGCTTTTCAACAGAACAGATCTTAACTGGTCAGCTTCTTGTAGAACAGTGTCCTCCAACAGCCCTTAGATGTGACATTTGGGAAATGATAACTTTTTTGAACAGTGAACCACGTTCAGTGGCCAGAGTGTGGCTGAGGCCTCCTTTAAAGAAAAGTACCTATCTGGTTTGTAGTGAAAGTTGAGGGATGTGAAATGGTTTGTTTGACCAGTAGTAGTCTCCCGTGTGGTTAACTTGCTACACTGGTGTGGAGTAAGGTTGGTGGGATACTGCTCGGCTGCTCTCCACTCATTGTCTCTTCTCCACTCAACATTTCCCAGTTTCTTTTTTGAACACATCTGCAATTTTAGACTCCGTAAACGTCATTTGTCATCTCATGATGCTCTGCCAAGTCACAGAAGTCAAGGGGAATACAGGTTAACCGGGAGAACGTTTATTTGCATGAAGTGGCCTGTCACTGAAAGGTGGTATCATATCTCATCCTTCCCGCGAAGTATTTAAATGAACCTCCCCGATAAATGATCTGAAAGGATATGATTAACGGGAAAAACTCGTGATCTCTTTCAGTCATACTAAATCTTTTCCTTCTGTAATTGCTGTGGTTTGTTAGTGTTTTGCTTTTTTGTCTTTTGTAATAGAAATGAACGTAAGTCACTGAATTTATTTCAAAAAAAATAAAAATAAAAATAAAACAATAAGTAAATGAGCCTCACCTGTAGTGCAGAAGAAACCAAAGCAAGCCTTTTTCCAGCCGAATGTTCCATATCTTTCTACTTCATCTGAGGGGGGATCAGCAGCAGCACGACATTTTCTCAGGTTAATGCATAGGAACAGTGGTGGCTGAAAACCTGAGCAAGCATATGTACAGAGAAACATTTGTTTTAAACAGTTTCTGTAAAATTCAGTACCTCCCAAACACACCTCACGGATAAGGAAATAGGACAACTACAAAAATCTTAAACCCCATTAAAATCTCCCCTGTTCATAAACAAGCCAGAAAGTTGCCCCAGGTACCAAAATGACAGGGAGAGTTAATTTTGGGGTGTTAGCACTCATTTTCATGGTGCCAAGTCGATCAGAGCTTTTATGAAATTCAGCCTGATACAATCAAAACCGACACGGGGAAATCAGCCCTGGCTGATCGTAAAGGCAACGTATTACCTATTAGATCGGATATGACAGTGAGTTCCTTAGCAAGATCTTACAAAGCAGCTTATAATGAGAACGTGTCTGTCTGCGAGTGTGCTGGATTACAGTTGCTAATGATGACACATTTACAGGTGGGAGGGGGCGTTCCCGTTAGGATACTCTGTTGAGTCTTCGCTTCTGAGGTAAAAGGACAACTTTTTAGATCTTGACAACTTGCGCAAATGAGAGGAGAGAGCCCCCAGCTTCTTCCCATTTTGTTGAAAGGCTGAGATGCTTTCTGTCGTGAATAAATTAACTTCCTGAGGGGGGACCTGCATTTAAGGCAATATGTTGTTTGGGTTGTGGTCCTTGAATGATGGTATCACAAGGAGTGCTCTCAGGAGGAGAGGACATGAGATCATGAGGTCATCCACCCCTGGGGCTTGGGAGGGCTGTCACTGAGCTGAGCATCCGGGGTTTCTGACTGGTTCTTCCTCTTCGGAAGAGAAAAGACCCATTTCCTTGAGAGGACGGAGATGCCATTAAAAAGGTTTGACTTGTGCATAGGAGAAAAACTTAACATCATCACCTTTTGACCCTTGGTGATTTTTTTTTCCTATTTAATCTAGCAATCAGGGGCACCTGGGTGGCTCAGATGGTTAAGCGTCTGCCTTAGGCTCAGGTCATGGTCCCAGGGTCCTGGGATCGAGTGCCGCATCGGGCTCCCTGCTCCACAGGAAGCCTGCTTCTCCCTCTGCCTCTGCCTCTCTCTCTCTCTCTCTCTGACTCTCATGAATAAATAAATAAAACATTTAAAAAAATAATCTAACAATCATACTTTTTATACTAAAAGCAATTATTGCAGTATTGAACACCGTATAAGGACTCTGTATCTTGAGTCTTCAACATGTATTGAAAGGCAAAACTGGGGTAGCTGTGATGTCAAAGGGAAAGTAGATTCTCATGTAGTTCATTTTAGCAGTCCTGGGAGAGAAGATTCTTTCTTTCCGATGAACTTAAGTATACTAAATTGACTTACATTATTTTGAATTTCAGGAGGAGGAATTTAGGCTCTACCTTTGGGGGATAAAAAAAAAATTCCAACTCTGTGCATCTAGAGACACTTACATGTTTTCCAACATGTTCTAGAATCTTCTTGGGGGAGAAAGACTCTGCTTTGAGTGGCTTTTGTGATCATCTTTATAACATCCAGGTGAAGGCTTAATAGATTTTCCCAGTCCTTTGTTATAGTTATTCAGAATATTTAAAGAGGAAATGTCCTCTTTAATTTGGAGGGAATGAGACTTCCTTATCACTTAGACAAACGCAAGGAAAATCACAACTTAGAGGTGAGTCATGCTTGGCTCTACGGAAATGATATTTTGGTTTCTTTTTCATAAGCAATTACTGATTCTTTATGTGTTTCTCTTTCACTTTTTTTGGTCTTTTACTCATGCTCCTGTTTTGTGAGTAGCCAGATGTAATATTTGGCTGCAGAGTGATTTGTGTGGAAAAGGATTCATAAACAAGAGACTTTACACTGGAAAAAAAATTATTAGTTGGTTCATTTGTCAATTTTTACCTTGCTCAGATTTGTGCTCTCCTGAAAACGTACGCCGTAAACATTACAGGAAGCAGGCGGCTGGACCAGTTTGGGGAGCACAAGCCTGAATTTCTGCACGCGCTTAAGTTCATCAGGTTACGGGCGTGGTGTTTCTGCTGCAAACACAGACCAGTTTAGGATGTTCTGAATTGGATGGGGTCTTTCCGAAAACACACACACACACACACACACACACACACACACACACACACACACACACACACACCTTTATTACATAGAGTTCTCATTCCTTGAAATGTAAAGAGAGTTTCTGAGGGGTTGAGTATCCTAGGACTGGAAGCCAATGAACCAAAGTGTTGCCCGTAGTTCTGATGATCAGGAAGATGTGACAATGAAGGAAAGACTCTCTTCTGAAGGAAATCAGGACCATATCTCACGGTTGCTAAGGAGAAGAGTGATGGTCTCACAGCCTGTGAAGCTTCTCTGTCTCTGCAGAGTTAAATTCTTCCTTCAGTATTCGAGGACGCGGATTCAGCCTGATGGAAGAGAACCTTGTTTTACACTCTCACACCCCTATCTCTGCCTCACCAAGTTTTGTGAAAAGGTCCTGCTGTGGGTCGTTTCGCAAATGAATGATAGAACTTGGGCCAAGTTGGAGTCCTGCCCCTTAGACCGTCCTGATATTTAAGAGTGGATTGTTACGTGAGTGTTGGGTTTTTCACTCTGTATTTCCTTTTGATTCAAAATCCATTTTGGTTTTTCTCAGCTCTTATCTACTGAAAGAGACCCATTTTTCCAGCACTCTCCCTTCTCCATCTACATCTGTCTTTCTCCACCCTGCCCTATGTACTCACATGTGGAAATTAACCCCTGCTTTGGTTGGTGGGAAAATACTGAAAGGCCACTCACACTTCCTTATTGATGGCAAGGAGGAAAAAAACCTTTACTCTACCCTGTTAGGTTCAGTTCCTGGGAGCCTGCAAATTAAACTGACAAATGACAGATGAGCAAGAGAAAAGACTGTTTTACTTACATAAGGTGCATGCACACACACGAAGGAGTGTTTCGTGATGAGTAACTTGAAGGGAGAGTTAGGATTTGGAGCTTTATGTGTATGTTATAGCTAATTTAATAGGGGAAACAGTATGGAGCAACAGGCTGTAGGGGAAGAACAAATAGGCTTCTTTATGAAAGACAAATGAGTTTTTAGGAGAACAAATAGGAGATAAGAAAGTTTGTGAAAAATGTCGGTTTATGCAAGCACAAGCAGTCTTTCTGTCTTTTTCATAGGCCATGAAATTCCTTAGGGGATTTATGGTAGGTTTACTCTGGTCTCTCCCCTGGGATTAGAAGCCACTCCAAAGAGGGAATTTATGCTAGTCCTCATTTCTCAGAAGTTTCTGCTTTTAGTCAGATAATGGAAGCTCTGAGAAAGCTGCTTCCTGCATCTGTTGGATCTCAGACACCTTCATCTTAAAATAATCTCTGTGTCGACTCTGGGGTTCTGAGTGGGTCCCCACAGCGACAGCCAGGATCCCTCCTGCGTCCCTCCGTTCTCTGACGTCCTGTACTGTTCCATGGGGGGCGTCACCCCAGCCTGTCCTCGGGCACCCCGAGAGTAGAGGCACGATCATGCTCCGCACGTCTCTGGAGCCTCAGGCCGAGCTGCAAAGGGAACGGGGGAAGAAGTCTTCAAAATAACAGAGGCAGAGCTCAGATCCTCTCCTACAGACCTCTCTGGCTCCCTCCTTCGCCACCTTCTCTTATTCAAAATTTCTTCCCTTCCCAGAACTTGTACTCCACACTTTAAAAACCTTATCTTGAGCTGTGTTTACAACAGCCTTGCTGGGCCTTTTAATAAGTTACACGGCTAAGGGTCCTTCTCTCCGGACTCACATTGACAGGATAAAGCAGAGAGCTGTATCCTGTGCTTTTGAGCTGTCCTGCCTACAAAAGTGTGTCACTGGCGTACTGTTTGTAAGCCTTCTATGATGGGGAAAGCTGCAAAACGGATTCTACTTTCACCTGCGGTAAAGCCTAGTGAGGTGACCGGGACCGTGGTGGCGCCCCTCACCTGGTGCCCCGTGCACGGCCCACCTCCTTGTCCACGTCTGGCGGAGCTCCTGACACCTGACCTGTCCACGCTGCCTCAGGAGACCGTCGGGATCAGATGGTCGCGTGGTGCAGAGTCTCAGAGAAAACAGAAATGACACTATCATGTGAATGCAGTCATCCCGTTAGACCCCAGCCAGTGTGTAAAATCTTAGAGCCGCCTTTTGCCTGTATTTCTTGGCGGACCAGTATCTCTGTATGTTTAGTGCGTCCTCGTGAAAGAGAGTTGTGCGAACACTTGCCCTCATTTGTCGACCAACTCGGAACAAGCCAGGTTATTGGCTCAGGCAGGAGCTGCAAGGCCCAAACAGCATCTTCCCCGCGTCGCACGAAAATCCACAAGCGTATGGCCGTACTGAACCTGTAGCGCTCGAAGTTAGATGGAAATCGTGTTATACACTAAGCTTAATGTAGTTTGAGTCGTTATACACGTAACATTTATTTTTATTATTTCTTCTCTATGTGTTCAGCTTGAAACAATCTCAGACTTACAGAAAAATGACCAACTATTAAAATTATGTAAATTTCATTAAAATTAAATTATATTCTTTCTCCTGGTCGATTTGAGAATAAGTTATTGGCATGATGCCCCATCGCCCCCAAATACTTACCCATTTCCTACAAGCAAGGACGCTCTCCTACATAATCAAAATCAGGACAGTGATACATATGAGTGGTCCTCATACCACACTGAGGTCTCACCCACTGCCCCAGTGCTGTCCCTCGGGCGGAAGAGTACAGCAAAGGGTCTCACGTTGCATTGGGCTGCCCTGTCTCTTCCGGTCCCCTTGCTTCCCGACAGTTGCTCAGACTTTTCCTTGACCTTCATGACCTTGATATTTTTGAAGGGCGTGGACCCCTTACTTTGTAGAATGCCACTTCATCAGGAGTTTCTTTTATGTTTCTGCACGACGGGATTCAGATGATGCATCAGGAGTATCACAGAAGAAAGGACGTTCTGCGCCCTGCATCCTGCCTACTGGCGCACGATCTCTGTTTGCCTCCTCCCTGGGGGTGTTTACTTTGATCACCTAATTAAGGTGACATCTGCCACGCTGCTCCACGGCAGAGACACTTGGTGGGGGCAACACTCCGTACTCTGTAAATATCCACTCCACTCCGTACTCTGTAAATATCCACTCCTTGTCAAGCTTTCAGCGTCTTCAGACCTTTATTTGTGTCTGTATGAATTCATGGATTCCTGTTTTACTCAGTGGGTTGAACTCATCAACTTTTCGGACGCTCAGGTTGTCCCAGATTTGGCCAGTGGGGACCACACCCAGAAGGCTTTTTTTTTTTAAAGATATTATGTATTTATTTGAGAGAGAGAGGGTGCGCACAAGCAGTGGGAGAGAGAGAAGCAGACTCCTTGATGAGCAAGGAGCCCGATGCGGGACTCCATCGCAGGACCTGATACCCTGACCAGAAGCCTAAGGGACTGAGCCACCCAGATGACCCCACCCCCACCCCCCCAAAACAGGCTTTTTGTTTATCACCTTGACTTTTCTCCATCAGTCTTTGATACTTTGTTACTTTCTGACCCAGTAAGCTGTTCCTAGATCATCTTGTCCCTTCTCTGCCCTAGTCCTGGAGTTAGCCACCTCTCCCAGGAGACTTGGTTTTTTCTCAGGATCCGTGGTGGGTTTTTTTTTTTTTTTTTTTTTTTTTTGGTGGGAGGAGGTAAAAAATGATACTTAGCAACCAAGATCTTACATGAGTAAGCTCACTGCTGTGAGCAGGAACGTTTGTGTGTGTGTGTGTGTACACACATACATAAGTGTGTGTTTACACACACATAGTATAAAAACATATTTACATTTACATTTCTCTTGGGTTGTGAGCCCTCATGACCACTTCCATGGTCTAAATTTTGCTACAAGGGCTCTTCGGACTGAGCATATGATTTTACTTGTGGCTGAGATTTATTGTAGTGACGTAGTGAGGACATGCAGTGATGTCATGAGGAAAAAGATGCAGGTGGGGTCTGGAAGAGTCTCCGTGTTCAGGCCTCCTTATGCTCTCTTCCCCAGGGAGGGTTTCCAGAGGGCACTCTGCTTCCCTAGCAGCGGAAGTGTCTATCACATGATGTTTCTGTCCAGAGAAGCCCAGGCCTGAGGCTTTTACTGGGGGCTGGTCCCATGGGCAGCACTCTGCCTGGCATGGATCAGGGAAGCAAGCGGGTTTGTCCAAACAGTCTGGGTGCGGTTCACCACCTTGCTCACCTCCAAAATGCGGTTCCCAGATACGAGCCACGGGCCCACCTTGTAGGCGAGCTTCTCTAGAGATAGCAGCTTCAGGCCTGCAAGCCTGGCCCTTCTTGCACGCTCGTGACTGAATTCGGGCTCCAATCCCCCCGCTCCGCCCAACACTGCGGGGGGTCCTCTCTGGCCTTTTCCTTTCCCGTATTTGCATCCCCCCTGCGCTGGGTGGCTCAGTCGGTTAAGCGACTGCCTTCGGCTCAGGTCATGATCCTGGAGTCCCGGGATCGAGTCCCGCATCGGGCTCCCTGCTCGGTGAGGAGCCTGCTTCTCCCTCTGACCCTCTTCCCTCTCGTGCTCTCTCTCTCATTCTCTCTCTCTCTCTCAAATAAATAAATAAAATCTTAAAAAAAATGAATAAAAATAAAAAAATAAAAATTGATTTAAAAAAAAAAACACACACAGGGGAAACTTGGCTCACGCTGTCTTCAGTCTGTCGATGGGTTTGGTCAGGCCCCGCTCAGGAACCAGGGTCTGGTCGTTTTGTTCTTCTCTTCACCGCCATCCGGGCCCTCGCACCCGACCCGTGCCGGGCTGTCCCCCACGGGCAGACATCCCTCTGTGTTCTGAGCAGGACAGGGATGCCGCCATCCTGCCTCCCTCCTCACCTGCCACGGGTCTGGATCCTCTTAACTAAGGAGGGCCATTGGGACTGACCCCTCAGGAGAGGGGGAGCCGGACCGTAGCTCACGGACCCCCCCCGGTGTTAGAATGGCCCTCCGTGGTGGTTCCAAGTCGGGCCCAGGTAGCCAGGCCCTTTTGCCCCATCACAGTGACTCCTGGCATAGGGGCCGCCCCCGGGAGGGGAGGGGGCGAGCTCTTGCAGATGGGCAGACCCTCTAGGGCCAGCAGCTGTGCCGGCAGCGGGGATGGGAGGTCCTGGCGCACCGGCAGCACTGGCAGCGTCCGCCCGGGGCCGAGACGCCGCGGGTCCCCTTCGCCTCTCCTGCCGCACACCTTCCCTGCCCAGTCTCCCCGCCCTCCTCCTCCAGCACCATGGCTTTTCGATGGAATTGTTCCAGAAGGGCAGGCGAGGGGAGAGGGGATTCCATTACTTTTAAACCATACTATAATCCTTTTTTCATAAATTTAGAGTGGCATTTCCTAATTGGGAAAGGTTTACTAAAGCCTTGCTTCCACGGAGTCATCCCAAACTAGAAGAGAAGGCCGACCCTTCTCTCTTTCCCGCGGGGCACGTTTCTGGAAGCTTTGGAATTTGGCGGTCTGGGAACATCTGGGCCCGACTTCCACAGGTTGAATTCGGACCCAATTTTCCCATTTCTCCTGCTTTTTTACTTTATATCATTTTATTTTTTTAAGGAACTTTAAGAATCTTGACATTGGGCTCTTTGGAAGAGAGAGAGCCCTAGGGCTACCCAAACTACAGTGGGAAAAACTGCCAGGGAAGCTGTGCCAGGAGCATATTTTTATTCTGCCTTCCCCAGAACATGAGAGACATGCTCTGTCCACAGAACTGTGCTGGTTTTATTACGAAGCACAACAAAATCAGCGAGGAAGAACTACCCAGAAATGAATCACGGAGCCCTCCTCGGAGTGGGGGTGTGTGTGCCTCTATCTAGGGTCGATAGAGGTCCTAGAAAAATCAACAGTTGTTCAAGGGCTATGCGATTTAAAGCATGATCTTATCCACAAAGAATTGCTTTTTAGTTCTTACTACACAGAAAGCCAAGCTTGGCACTTCAGAGAAATGCAAGAACAGTCAGTACAGAGGGGCTGGGATTTGAGAGACCAGAGAACAAACACGAAGTCTAGTTTTTTCAAGTTAGAAATTAATTTCTTTGCTGTTGTTACTGTAAAAAAATGATTTTTTGGGAGGGGAAATATTTTTCTAGTCTTCAGAAGCATAAAAAGAAAGCCTAATTGAAAGAAACTCAGAGTTAGTTTATCCTATTTATTTCTATCACCGCATTATTCTTAGGCAACCAGATCTAGGTTTTGAACGTAATACTTCATTTGCAAATTACTGAACTGATGCTCTCCTTATATCGCGCTGTGTGCGCGAATCACCTGGTGTCCCTGTTGTTTTGCGGCTGACTTTTGGAAACATGCAACACAAGTGTGCAGAGTGGGTTTGGCAAAGAATTCATGCCCATCACCCATACAGACGTGGACAAGCGGGAGGGCAGCATTGGCTTACTTGGTAGTTCACGCCTCTGGATTGTGGTTAGTCTTCCACGAGTGTTATCTGCCAGAGCTCCTGCTGTTTTTCTGGAAGATAAATTGTTGTTCAAGATTTCAACTTGAGGGCGCCTGGGTGGCTCAGTCAGTTAAGTGTCTGCCTTCGGCTCAGGTCATGACCCTACAGGCCTGGGATGGAGTCCTGAGTGCGGCTCCCTGCTCAGCGGGGAGCTTGCTTCTCCCTGCGTCCCTCTCACCTTTCGTTCTCTCTCTCTGTCTCTTTCTCAAATAATAAAATAAAATCTTGAAAAAAAAAAGATTTCAACTTGAAAATCAGGGTGCACCTCAAGGGCGTAGTTGAACAGCCCCATGGTTTTGATGCATCCTTCGTGTTGGTGGACTGTAGGTTCTGTGACATGTCAGTTAAATAGATACCGGTCGTCTGCTGCTAACAGAGAAGTTTATAAGTGTTTTGTTCCAATGATATTTTAAAAATGTGTTGAAAGTTGGTTTGAACCTACATCCAAGTACTCCTCTTTCCAGCCAAGCATCATTTACATGGTTATCACCATAAATATTTGGCCCAGGGCTTCGGTGCCCATTTTTGAACCGAGAATCCATTCAACCTGCTTTCCAGAAGAAGTGGTCCTCATTTTTATGTTGGTGACTTCACTGCATGTGGTTTTTCTTAGGCAGGAGAAAGTTGGTTTTTTTCTCAAAAGTGAGGAGCAACAAGTGACAATATCTGGATTTCAGAAGCGTTCTGGAACGGGTATTAAATTACTACGGATACTGCAGCGAGACAGTGCCACGTGGAAATATCTGTGGCGGTGATTCATCGCGTGCGTGGGCTTTCTTAAAAACATTACTGTGCGCTCCAAAGGAACGATAAAAACAAATGGCGTGGAAATCACACACAGCGTACTTTAGTGTTAGAAAGTAAAGGAGTTACTTTGAGAACACGCCGTACGCAGTAGGTCTGAGTAACTCTGTGGTCTTGCCGTTGCTCTTCCTTATTTCTAGGTACCGAGGCAAGACGTACCGGGCTGTGGCCAAGATTGTGCGGACATCGGACCAGGTAGCAGATTTCTGCCGGCGGGTCTGTGCCAAGCTGGAGTGCTGCCCAAATTTGTTCAGTCCCGTGCTGGTTTCGGAGAACTGCCCAGAGAACTGCTCCATTCACACCAAAACCAAGTACAGTAAGTTCAAAGAATAAGAAGACTACGGGGCTGGGGGCCTAAACGGTGAGGTAAGCTAGCTGGTGGGCTTCTAAAAAACAAAACAAAACAAAACAAAAACCTTTGAGTAATTTTTCATGGGAATTGCTGTGAAAGAATTCTTTTAAGATTTGCTCTGGCCGATAACTCACGTGCCTCCAGCCCAGTGGAGGCACAGGATGACAAGGAAGAGATGGGAAGGGCTGTGCTGTGAGTTTCAGGGCATTGGCTGAGTTTGGAAACTTACCTGGCGGAAAGGAGAGCTGGATAAAGCTGGTTCCTGGTAACGGCTGGGAACCAGCATTGCTTTCTGGGTCCTTAGGCTGAGGAGGTATAGAGCCTGTCTTTGCCCCTCTGGACTGGGGTGAGCTCCTTGTCATAGGCTGCTTCCCCCGTCTATACCGCGGCCTCGGAGCTCCCTGGACGGGGGCGTGTTTGGAGGGTGCAGAAGCAGCCCGCACTGTCCGTGCTCCCATGGGGTCAGCTGGTCCCCCTGCCCTGCCTTTGCCCTGACCGCTTCCCGGCAGGATTTTCGAGCTCGGCCTTCTCTGGTGGCCTCTCCCAGCTCCCGTCCTCCCTCCTTTCTTAGCGCTGGCCTTTGTCCGCACGCACCGTGGCCACTCCCAGATGCCTCCACCCCGGTTATGCCGAGCTCTGACAACTCCCTCTGATCCCTGCTTCTGCTCTCGCCGCCTCTCCCCTCGGTTATCTCTGACCTGGGCGTGACTGCGTCCCCGTCACGGTGGCCTGGAGGTTTGCTCCCCCAGCCTGCTTTCTGGCTGCCGGCGTAGCGACAGGACTCGGGAGTGCAGTCCGCGTGCTGGGAGCCCCGGCCGGTTGAGACTGATCAAACCCGGGTGTCAGAAGCAGGAATCGGAACGGACTTGAACCACCGTTCCGAGTGTGAATCTCCTTGTAGTTTTCTCTGTATGGATGCATGGATATGCTAAAAACTCTCTTCCATGCCATTCCCGCTGAGTCGGCGCCCTTCTCTGTCCGGTTGGGCCGCCTGGCATTCTGCACCCACGCTCACGCATGGAGAGCCACTGGGGTGTTGCTAGGATGTGCTGACGTCACAGTCTTCTCCAGACAGTGGTGACATCACTGACCTTTCTGGAGAATTTGGTTCCCCCTCACATCACCTTTGGTCAGAGGAGAGACTCCCTGGAGCAGGCTGCTCAGTAACAGATGCTCCTGAATCGCAAAGGACTTGACTGAGAGCTAGACTCACCCTTGAATGTTTGCCTTAAAAACGGGAAGAGGTGGGTTACCACAGCTTGAATTAAACACGACCGAAATGACTTAGAGATTTCTCTGAGTCTCGTGTGATAAAACGTCAAAATCCTAAGATCCCTGGGTCAACGTATAGTAAATATTGCTGCAGACTGAACTGATGCTCCAGGGGGAGATGACAAAACCACACTGGGGAGGAATTGAGAGCACCAAGGCCAGCAGTCACCCCAGTGGAACCCCAAGACTCTGAAAGTGTGCTGCACCTTTGTTGTATTCGGTAAAACTGCTCTGATTTCTAGCGTCTGGCTTCTAGGAAACCTGACATGCACTGTGTTTTCTTAGCCCTCAGATTGATTTCTTGGGTGTTTGGGGATGATGTGATAGTTATTCTAAGCTGTGTTTGAAGGGCAAGGCGAATGCAGGGTCCCCCTACTCCTCTGCCATCTTAACTCCCCTCCTGGCTTCTCAAAAACCGAACTGCACCAGACTTATCTTGCCCGCACGGGGCCCTGGGGTGTGAACAAATGCTTATCCACCTGTACCTGGTACGTAGGGACCACCGTGAAGCGTCGAGTGTCCTGCTCGGGCCCACTGGGCTCATTTTGCATGTGGGGCCATCGAACGCCAGGGCCGGATATCTCTCCCGTGGGAATACAGCAGCGTAGGCATGCATGGGGGCCACACTCCACCACAGATCACGTGCTCCGCCGGAGCCTAGCAGCTGTGTGTTTGGGTATTTTTCTTGGCTCCTTCTAAGCGCAGATAAAGGTTCCCTTTCTGCACGTGGTTCTGTAGGGAATAATGGGGGTTTCGTTGTGGGACGGTCGAGACTTGGGGTAATGAGTCTCGATCAGGATCATGATTGAAAACGGGATCCTTAGCAGTGGTTTTCATTAGTTGAGTATACATTTCATTTATAAAATATAGCAGTCGTTACTGGACGTTGGTAACCCTCTTAACGGGTGCTCTGCGTGTGAACAGAGACCTCTGTCGAGGTGCTGGCAGGGTTGATTTCTCCGGAGGCCTCTCTTTGGGCTGCACATGGCCATCCCCTCTGTCGTCACATGGCCGTCCCTCTGTGCTCGCCTTCCTGCTGTCTGTCCCTCTTCCTGTAAGCGGGCTGGTCCTGTAGGATGAAGGCCCTGTGCCTTGAACCTCATTTACCCTTAATCACCTCCTTAAAGGCCCCAATCTGCAAATACAGTGCCATGCGGGGTGAGCGCTTTTACATTTGAATTTTGAAGACATGTGGTTCTGTCCCTAACACCTTCTAACCGTGAGGGCACGGGAGAAATGTTCCCAACGAAAGAACGGTCTTTCTCTCTTCTCTTTTCTTCTCTTCTCTCCTCCCCGGTCTTCCTCTGGTCTCTCTCCTCTCTCAGTGTCGATGTACTTCGTGTATGTGACCTTTAGAAGACGTTCTTGATTCCCTCTCTCCCTGCAGCCTATTACTATGGGAAGAGAAAGAAGATCGTGAAGCCCCCGATCGGGGAAGCCAGCACTGAGAGCGGACACCCGAAGCCAGCCAGACGTAGGAAACGGCGGAAGTCCATCTTTGTGCAGAAGAAGCGGAGGTCGTCTGCCGTGGACTTGGCCGCAGGCTCGGGGGAGGTATGTCCCACTCAGAGCACCTTCCTGCCCGCGCCCAGGACGCGCGGCCGCTCTTGGCCAAGGCCGCAGCCGACGTGTGATGCCGAGCGCTTGGGAACCCCAGGCACCAGGAGCCCTGCGGATTCAGCCCGCCCGGCCACGCGAGCTGGGAGAGGGTGGCAACGGGGACCACCATGGTGGGGACCGCGGGATGGGCCTTGGGCCGCCCCCCCCCCCCCCCCGCCAGAGGTTTGCACAGGGCCAACTGAAGTCAGTGCCTTCCCTTCTCCCCAGGACAGCGAGGATGCAGATGCCATGGATGAGGACACTGGGAGTGAGGAAACTAGCTCCGAGCTCCGCGATGACCAGACAGACACCTCTTCGGCCGAGGTCCCCTCTGCGCGGCCCCGGAGGGCCGTCACCCTGAGGAGCAGCTCCGAGCCTGAGCGCCGGCCACCCGTGGAGAGGCCACGGCGGGGCCGGAGGGCGCAGGCCGCCTCGTGTGCCGAGGGGGCAGAGCAGGGCGCGGCCACCGGCCAGGACGCAGCAGGGGTAAGGCCCGCGGGGGCCCCCGGCTGGGCTGTGGGCGGGGTGTTGAAGACGGAAGCCAGTACGGTGCAGGGCCTTGACTTGGGGCTCCGTGTTTAAAACGGCAGAGGAGCGGCAGGTCCAGCCTGGTGCCGAGTCTGGGGAGAAGGCCTGGTGGTTCCCATCTCAGATGGGGTCCGAGGGGCGTGAGAGCTTTTCTCTGGAGGGTTTTCCAGCCGCAGAGGATTCTTGTCAGGAGAACAGACGGAATAGGTCCTCGGGGTGCCATTGGACACTAGGCTTCCCCTTCGCGGGAGACGGCTGTAATGCTCTGAAACGCTGAGTCAGCGTACCAGGTCTTCCCCCAAACCCCCAGACCGTAAGTGGTCAGCCGGGAGGTCATGGGCACCATCATCACCAGGGTAGAGGGGAAGAACTGGCTGCCTCCTGTGCATTCACACGCCCCGTACCCTCTCTCTGCAGTCAGAGATGCATCCTCACTAAGCAGGCCCAAGATTTCCTGAACTGGGTTTTCGGCAACTGCTCTCCCAGCGCCTTTTCTTTCAGCCTCTAACGGCGCACGAGTCATTGGAGGCAAAATCACAACCCAGCCGAGCTGCTAAAGAAAGTCCCTCGAGTCTCGAAGTCTCGGTGGCTTGTCCGGGTGCCCAGGGAGAGGCCAGAGGGAGGAGGAAAGTCTGGCTCAGGTCCGAGGGGTTTACCGAGTGTCCTGCCAACCCTGCAGGGATCGAATGACCTCCTGCCTCCCTTCTCCTGTCAGGACCCGAAGCAGGAGGAAGAGGAGAGGCTCGTTCTGGAGAGCAACCCATTGGAGTGGACGGTGACCGATGTGGTGAGGTTCATCAAGCTGACGGACTGTGCCCCCCTGGCCAAGATATTTCAGGAACAGGTGCGCTGGTCCTTCTGCTGTGTTTGCTCTATTTTCTTTTGATCTTCTGGTTTAGCTGCTTTCTGTGACATGGCTCTGGCAGGGGAACGGGGTACTTCCTCATGACTGGGGGGGGGGCTGGGGGACGGAAGCCTGGCTCACACATGGTCCCCGCTGACACCTCCGTGGGGGGCTCTTTGCTGTCCCAGCAGAGACACAAGTCCCAGCTCGGTCTCCCTTGTCAGGGGCTGGGAGCCTGGGGCCGTCTGGCCATTGTCGCCGTCTGGGGAGGGGGGTTTCTGTCTCCCTAGACTACCCTCTTCCCGGTCCTTCGTCTAGAAAGAGCAGGCTTCCCTTGGGTCTCTTTTCACCCGTGCCCGGGGACAGTATTGGGTGGCCAGCTTCTGTAGCAATAAGTCTTGGACGTAGGAGGCATGCAGACACCCAGGCGCTCAGCACCGTGCCGTCTTGGGCCCCCAGGTCCCTGCTGGTCTGCCTTCTCTTCTCCCCGCCTTACGTTTGTTTGGTTCATTAGTTCTATTCGGCGGGAGAAACAGGGAAGGGATGTGTCCTTATCTTCCCAGAGGCGGAAGCCCGCCGTCTGCTGTGTTTCTCTCAGTGCCCCTCTCCTCGCTGCTTTTCGTATTTCGCTCCTTCCTTTGTAACAACGTTAAAAACCTGTGGTATGTTAGGTTCCGTGCTAATGATGGATAAATGCAAGATAGTCAACATAATCTATACTTTAAAGGAAATTTGATTCTATAGATAAGACAGTGAGAATTAGCTAAAGCGTAAGACATGCTTTGAGCCCTAAGAAAGGAGGAATTTTTTTTTACATTGCCCCTTAAATTAATATGGAAAGAAATCGCCCGTCTGGACCCACGCCACCTTGAAGGCAGCTCCCCGGCCTCCCATGGCAGGTCCCGTTGAAGCCTGTGACCTGTTCTCCCGTGTTCGCGTGAAGGGTTGCTATTTCTCACATTGTCTCACAGCGTGAATGTGTCTTCCAGGACCTCGTCCTTAAGAAAGGTACTGTTTACCGTGTGATCAGTTAAAGATGTGTCTGTCTGGTCTTTTTTTAGATTATACAAACTGATACTCTAGAGAGAGGATAGTAACTCAGGCATTCAATTAGGAAGGGAAAAAGAAAGGCCTCTGATACCCCTGCACCCAGTGAGTCCCCCAGATCTTCTTCCAGGCCCATGTGTGAAAAGCAAATTAATGTGGTTCCCAGCTCATCCCAGGAGAGGGTGGCTCTTAGCATTCAGAAGTCCCATCTGGTCGGCCCCCAGAGCCTCCAGGAGACCCCAACTCTGTGCACATAAAGGGGGAATGGCGGCCATGGGGGTTTGCCATTAACCAGCAGCCCCTCTCTGAGTGACACAGAAAAGCAGACAAATAGGAAAAAGCTGCATCAGACGTAAAGAACTTAGTAATGAGCCTGTCCCTTCATTTAAAACACATGGATAGGGAGAGAATTGTAAGAACTGTGAAGGCTTGTGTGTTTTAGGGCATCTCCATCTTGAAAACACAAATAAAGCAGCTTGAACTCCTGCTAAAAGCATTGGCTAGTGTAGCATTTTCCGAGGCAGGCATTTATCAGTAGTGGCCCTGAGAAGATGCTGAGTGCCGATGACCCGGAGCTCAACGCGTGGGTCTGTGTGCTCGTGTGTCCATTCCGCGCGCACCGACGGAGCGTCTGCTCATGGGCCTTAACGATATTCAAAAGGCAGATGTGGTAGGCAGCGTTCTAAGTCTCAAGTTGTGTTTTTGTTTTGTTTCGTTTTTAGACTCAAAGGCGCACTTTTGGCTGGAAATGGTTTTCAGCTGGGCTGTGGCTGAATAGGGTACAAAGCTCTCCTGCCCCGACTCCGGGTTGGCGGTACGGAGAGAGGTGAACAGCCCCGCGTGCAATTGCTTTCACAGGCTTCTGATGTGAGGCAAGAACGTGAAAACTAAGGGGACCTGGGAAAAAGGCTAAAATGCTACGCATGCTGAGTCATCCTTACTTGCACTTCTAAGCCCAGCTTCTTAGGGTGTGTCAGAAAGTTCTGAGCCTTCCCAAGCCAAGGTGTCCAAGACGCAAAGCGTGCCTTGGCACGTTCCCACTTCCAGAATCAGGCGGCAGGCAGGGCCCTGTCTCTCACCTTCTCCTCTCACACTGGTTAAAAACTTGGTCCTACTATGTACCTATTTATTTCTCTTAAGAGACAGAAAAATAGGTAGACTGTAATTGATCATAGTCGTATTCCTGTTTCATTTCCAATTTCACGGGAGGCCTTTCCCCGGCCGCAATAAGAGGCTGTTGCCTGCTTTACTGTCTGAAGCGCTTGGCGCTTGAGTCCTTTTCTGTTCAATCAGGGCCTGTAATTAACTAATTTTTGCTAATTTGTTCAGTCATCTTTGAGCCCAAGTGCCCCACGGTCCTGATTTGCGGAGGCCTCCGGTGGGTCCGTCCACCCACGGCGTGAGCTTTTCGATGACCCGCAGCGAGGGCGGGGCGGCTCTGTTCACAAGTGTGCGAGAAACTCCGGTGCGTGGAACAGTAATAGCTCTGTGCACACCTCACGGAGGTGTAAATTCAGGGCTGTCACAATCACCAGCAGCATTTACAGAAAGTATCAACTTCCCATTACCAGAAGGCATGCCTTTAATTCTGAAATGTTAGGGCAACAGCTTAAAGCATCTATACTCTGTAATTTCCTACTGAGAAATGTGTACATTATACAGTAAAACTCCACACATCCTCTAACTAAGAAAAACACGAAACTCTTAAATATAATTTGGCCTTAAATAGAATGTGGCCCTGGGTCCTTGCGGTGCCGTGCATGTTAGTATGCGGCCCGGTTTTGCTGCCCCCTCGCTGCTGGCTGAGCCCAGAGAAAGGCCTTTCTGTCTCCCTGCACGCTGGGGTCTGTGTAGACAGACTCATTCTCCCGGGTGTTTCTCCCCAGCTCCGCTAGTCTGCACCGCACCAGGGCTCCATGCGGCCCCAGAGACCACGAGACCATGTGCACCAGCCCGTAGTTGGACAGGTTCAAGGACGTGGACATGTCCATCTCCTCTAGCTTGCCTGCACTTGAGGGTCGCACCGTGGAGCAAGGAGTCTCCTCCCCTCAACTGTGGCCTCAAAACCCAGACGTCTTTACTGTCGGGCGCTGCCCCCTTGCTGCTGGCTGAGCAGAGGGACGGAGGGCCTGGGAAACGCTCTCCCGTTGTGGGGAGGGGAGAGGGGGCTGTGATCGGATAAAGGCGCAGAGGCCCTTTAGAGGTCCTGACCATCATTCTTGTTTGGTTTCATCTGCCCCGAGCTCTCCATGCAGCTTTCCCTCCGCCGCTCAGGGCCCGGGAGGCTGCCTGCCAGGGCCGGAGACTGCTGTACCACCCCCGGTTCTGAATGCTTCCAGGCGCCTCGGAGCAGCGGGCTTATAAACAGTGGGCAACAGCCGTAGGAGCGGGCGGTGGTCTAGTCCAAGCAGGGGAGTTGGGGAAGAGATCGCACGGCAGCAGGCAGACCGGCTTCTGGGGAAGGGGACGGGAGTGGCCGCGGGCTCCGGGGTGTGTGCGGCTAAGCGAGAGCACCTGCCGTGGCCTGTGCGGAGTGGTGAGCGCCGTGGTTCGGGCTGCGCGGTTGCAGGGTTGCCCATGGGAGCAGGGCTGTGGGAGGCACGGCGGATGGTAAAGGATAGTAGAGTTTGCTACTGGTCAGAAGTGCGTATTTTCCCCAAAGTTGTCCCAGGAAAGAGAGCCGAGTTCTCTGTCCAGTTTTGCAAAATAATTTGTGGCTTCGCCCAGGATGAACACTCGGGCTCTACAGGAAAGAGTCCGGGGCCCTTCAAGCTCTGTGAACCCCGCGTTCACTCCTGGGGCCTGTCCCACAGATTTCTGCGTTCTGTTGGCAGAAGCCCCTCGAGGTTTAGGAATAAACAAAGCGAGGGGCTGTCTTGAGGTTTCTCTCTGGGGATCGGAGACCAGAGTTCTCCCTCACCACCAGATGTGAGTTTTTATTTTGAGGGTAGTTGTAGCTGAGTAGAGTCGACCCTCCGTTTCCATACTTCTTCCCATGTGAGGTCTCCATGAAAGAGTGGGGAGTCTTCGGGAGCTAGGGACAGGCTGGTGGAGGCACTTCCAAAAACCCTCAGAGCGTGCACCCCAGCTCACATCTCCCTGGACGGGAGCCCGATGGCCCCATCCGTCGCATCCGTGCTGTAGACCGAAGCTGCTGTCCCCAGTGGTGATGGGGTCATGGGGTCAGGAGCGTGGAGCCCCCGTGAATGGATTGGTGCCCTTGTAGGAGAGACCACAGACAGCTCCCCGGCCCCCTCCCCCGTGTGAGGACGCAGTGAAGCAGGGCCTCTCCGGTCACCTCCATCTGCCGGCAACTCGATCTTGGACTTCCCAGCCTCCAGGGCCGTGAGACCCAGGGGCCTGTTGTTCGCCAGGCCCCCAGCCCGCCGTGTCTGTTACCGCGGCCCCGGGGGACTCACATGGCCCAAGAGTGCCCTCTTCGTTCTCTTCCACTTCTGTCCACTTGCCCGATTCCCTCGCTTTGCCTTTACCCATCTGTTGACTTTCAGGTTCACCCAGACCAGGTTTTCCCATTTAGTCATTCAGCAAACGTTTAATGAGCCCCTATTCTGTGGCAGGTATTTTTCTAGATGCTGAGGACAGCCAGGGGAAGCAAGCTAGAAAAAAGTCCCTTGCCCTTGTTGCTGTGCCTTCTCAAAAGTGAGTTAAAACGTGAGGCCGTCCCTGACCCCACCTCCCCCCGCCCCGCAGCCGGGTGTGTCCTGGGGCTCAGCATCCAGCTCTGTCTGCTGAGCTGTGCGGATTTGGGCCACCTGCATACGTGTGTCTGCTCCCCAGCCGGAGAACACGGGAGCCCTGTCTCACTCATCTTGTATCCCCAGTAGCTACTTTGGGGTCCGACATACGAATAATTTAACAAATATTTTGCAAATAAATGAAAAACAGCTTTAAAGACTTGGCACCTCCTCAGAGACTAAGACTTGATTTACCGAGGGAATCCCCTTCTCCTCCTTCTTGGACTGTGAGGCGTTGGAAAAATGGAGAAACCTAAAAGCATTTCAGAAAGAACGAGTGAGAGATAACCAGCTTGCATCTGAGACGTAGATGCACTGACATGTTTTTTTGGAGAAAAGGTTTGTGCATCCCGAAGAGGGCCCATGAGACCTGTACGTACATGGCATACTGATAGGATGAACTCCTGTGAAAGCCACCGTCCAAGGAAGAATCCAGAACATTTCAGCACGGCCGTATCTACTGTCCCATCACGCTCCGCTTCCTCTCTACCGGCTGTAAATACTGTTCTGAATTTTGTGTTGTTGTGTTCTTGTTTGATTTACTCTCACCTCCTTTCTCGAGGTGATGCCAAAGGGTTTCCCAAAGTAGTTTCCTGACATACATTTCTTCTCATGCTGTAGGGGGTTCCCGTTACCACATACTTCCGTGCCAACACCTAGCGTTGTGTGATTTCTCCACTTCTGTGGACGTGAAATTGTATCGTGGGCCTCATCTGCACTCCCCTGATAAAGTCAACATCTTTTCCTAAATTGTTCATCATTTTTGTTTCATTTGTGAAATATCTACTCGTGCCTCTTGCCTAATATTCTTTTTATATAAGTCTCTTCGTTGTTGATCTGTGTAGTGCCTTTTATATTCTGGGTTATCACTGCCATCCTTTGTCCATTCTACATGGAGCATTCGGTTTGTGGTTGGCGAGCCACTCCGTGGCACCCGGTACTGGATCCCAGGGGTAGCACCCCAGTTCTGGGTGACCTTATATCTTAACAGGCTCAGCTTTGCTACCCCCTAATAAATGTTCTCCCCTTCAGTCCCTCATGGCTTCCCCACCCTGCCTCCTAATTCATTCCAGTACGTTGTGGCCAATATCAGGTTGCAGCTGAACACATGCTATAATGTGACTTCTCTCCCTAACGACCTTTAGCGACTTTCTGGTCACACACCCCAGAAGCTCATTTCCTAACTGCTGTCTGGGCGCGTCTCCGCTTTCCCTTCAGTGTCTCTGTGCGCTCCTTGAATACGTGCTTTCATGCACTACTTGTCATCCACGGGTCCATCCTTCCCTCCGTGATTCCCCTCTGTCCCTTAGGTCTGAGTTGGGCCGTCACCTGATCTCTGAAGCATTCCTTGACTCCTGTAAGACTGGCTGTGTGCCCGTCCCTTTGAGCCGGTAGCTCTGTGTTCACACTTTATTCTCTCTGTGTTGTGGTGGTCTGTTCCTCGTAATGGCCTCCCTTGACGTTCGTCCTCTCCTGGGAAGGAGTCCCTTTTGTTCAGTGCAGTAGCCACAGAGGTCATCAGAGCACCTGCCTCTCGGTAGGCGCTCAATAAACACTTGCTTCTTGAGTAAAGAAATGAGTGACATCCTCCACTTAAATGTGGTGCATGCATATGGCGGCCACCCTCCCTGAAATGGCCTGTGGAGAGTTACAGAAGCATTTTGGGGGGCTGGCTTTCAAATGTAATTGAATCTATATGTCCAGGGATGGCCATCATGACCTAGTATGGATGTTTAGAGCTGCAGTTTTCCCTCCAAGGTTTAATATCAGAAAACCATGTTTCCCGGAGCGCCTGGGTGGTTCAGTCGGTTAAGCATCTGCCTTCGGCTCAGGTCATGATCTCAGGGTCCTGGGATCGAGCCCCACGTCAGGCTCTCTGCTCAGCAGGGAGGCTGCTCGTCTCCCTCTCTCTCTGCCCCCCTCCCCCCAGCCTCTCTCTCTCTTTCTCTCTAAAATAAATAAATGATTCTTTAAAAAAAAAGAAAGCCATGGTTCTAGTTCCAATATGGTCTTCAACTAAATGATCTTAGATCAACTAGCTTTCCTGGCATTAATTTCCGTCTCAAAAAAAGTGTCCTGTATCCTAAAATAAGTTTCTGTTCTGCTCTTCATTGAACATAGTGGTTAAGCCACCTGCACGTGGTTTTATAACATCGTCCTATTTCCTACTCACAATGTATTTTTCTCAGGCCATGATACTCACAAGACTTTGTATCCCTAGACCTTTCCCCCTCTGTCAAGGTTTGATGTAATGTAGGTGGATTTGCCTCTGAAAGCGGAGTTGGCTCCCAGGTCCCAGGTCAGGGGGTACCATTATCTGGTTCATGACCTTGAGCAGAACACTGTTCCTCAGCACTTCCAGTTTGCCCTTTACGACAGCCAGCCTTAGAGGTGGCGTCTGAAGAGCAAGTAAAGTAACGTGTAAAAGCACAACAGAAAAAGTAAAAAAGAAAACGTCAAAAGTTCATTGACAGCTTCGTTAGTTTATCCGCTACTTTCGGCGTGTATTCGAGACTGATGGGTTTACTCTGGGGTTTGGTAAGGTCCAGTTTGAGTCTTGGGTGGGATGTGGCCCGGACTTGCGCACACCACAGCCGCGCTCGCGTCCTTGAGACAGCTGCGCTTGCGTCGGTGCCTCTAGGGTTGATGCTTAGTTTTTGTGGCTGCTGCACTTACTAGGGATTATGAGCGCATCGAGGTGCCTTTTGAAACTGATCACACACTACATTATTCTTATTCCCTACCAGCAGTCCTCCCAAGGCTAACCTTTATGCCCATTTGGGGTTGTTTTTTGTTTGTATGCTCTTGGAATTTTTAAGACAGCTAAATAAACCCTTGTCTGAAGAAAATAGCTCCCTGTGTGTAACTCAGGATGCATGATGTCGGAGGTGCCCGTGTGCAGCGGTAGGACTAGTAAGTCTCCGTGGCTTACGGCAGCCCTGGGCTCACCACTCCTCCACATGGCAGAAATTCTAGTTTGCTGGGTGTGGTTTGTGCTCTCCTTGTACCACTGGTCTTTATTGTTACCTTCTCTTACTTCCTATGGAACCTGAAGACTGTCTTGGAGGATAGGAGGAAGGGATTGCACTTATAACCCAATCATGCAATATCTACATAAATAAACCCAGTTTACTATAGGAAGCAAGCTGGCGAAGAGGCAGAGATGTCCAGTGTCGGGGGATCTTAAAGCTTTGGGGTGGGCCTTGTCCCTGCCTCCTGCAGTGAATGCAACCTAACAGTCTGATGACTCTGTCCTCGCCTGGGCCCGGTGCACGGCTTCAGAGAGCTCACGAGGACAAGACCCGGATGCAGACCGCGCACACCTCGTTCTGGGTGGTGTGTGTGTGTGCAAATGGAGACGCGTGCCTTTGTGTGTGTCTGAATACCCGAGTTGTCCTCAGTAGCCAGCTGCTCTGGGTGGTGGTACAGCTCGCCAGCATCTTGTCACCCGTTTTGATGGTGAAATGTCAGACCTTGGCAAGGAAGAGAGAGAGCTTAGTAGAGCGCTCTTTCCTAGTGCTCACGTGGAGTCACAGCAGAACTTGAGAGGGACTGGGGTGGGGGCCGGGGGGCGAGGGGGCTCTCCTGGCCAGGGGCCGGAAGCTTGGGGAAGAGGAGGTCCTACAGCAGCTCACCTGTTCCACCCACTCGACCCCACTGGCCTAGGCATGTGAATTTCAGAGTAGCCAGAATTTTCGGAGCAGACCCGTTTTATTAACCAGAAAGATGAGAGAGTCCTCAGGCCAAGTTGGTATGTCTGCCAGTGCTCTCCTGAACCGAAAGGCCCTTGGCCCCCAGGATGAAGTCTGCTGTGACAGAGGCCATCCCTTGTGCCCGGTGCCTTGGCTCTAACGTGGCTTTGTCTCCTGGCAGGACATTGATGGGCAGGCACTGCTGTTGCTGACCCTCCCCACGGTGCAGGAGTGCATGGAGCTGAAGCTGGGGCCCGCCATCAAGCTGTGCCATCAGATCGAGCGAGTTAAAGTGGCTTTCTACGCCCAGTACGCCAACTGATGCTGCCCTCTTGGGAGCCGACCCAGCGTCGTGGTGATGCGGCGTTGTGGGAAGGTTTGGGGACCGACGCTTTCTTTCTTGGGTGATACGAGCTGGCACATACAACTGAGTAGCAGCGAAGAGCAAGAAGCATGGACCTCCTTCACCCTCCGGCCTGCGTGATAGTACCCCGTTTTCAAGGACACCCAGTGCCACGGTGCTGGCTCCTGGAGGGGTGGGCGCTGCGGGACATGGAAGAGCGTCTCTGTGCGTCCACGACTTGCCTTTCTCCCTCGGAAACCAGGCAGCTCCCCGTGAAGGGCTTTCCTCAGACACGGCCCACTTTGCTTTGAAAGCGAAGGCACAGTTGATGTCTTTTCTGAATGTGCCCAGGGAGGACACGGGCTGGTGGTTTTGCTCTGGTCGTTCCAGACGCTTCTTCCGTGACAACGCCCAAGGGGCTGTGGCTGCGTGGCTCTCAGTTTGATCTTGGTGGCAACTTAGTTCTCAGACACACTTGTTGCAGGATGCGGTTATAAAAGGATGGGCTAGACCTGCATCACCTGTCACAGGTGCCTTTTAGGAAGTGGGGGGGCGTGAAGGCAGGCGGCATGTTGCAAGGAGACCGTTCTTCCCGAGTGACAGACATCCAGAGCCTGTGGAGAGTTCCGTTTGCAGTCTTTTATAGAACCTCACATAATTGCTCACTTTCTCATTTAATTGTGACCAGATCAGGGAGTGATTCCTTTAGTCTGTCGGGAAATGCTGAGCTGTGTATAGAAGGAAAAGTTTAATGTCAGAGACGAGTGGGAAGAAGCTTCGGGAAGCTTTTAATAAACCAGCTGTGTCCCCGTAGAAGGATCCTGCAGTGAGTCTGTCGGTGAGACTGGCTTTGAGTGCCACTCGGATCAGCCCGGCCCTGGGACGTCCGACGGGAAGCAGGGCAGCCACCTGGCTCAGCCCTGCTCTTCTGCTGGCCCGGCTGACGGCCCCCTGTGATCCTGGATGACCACATCACTCTGGAGCCTCTCGTCCGCCTCCTGCTAAGGGAAGAGTCTCGATCCGCCAACGTGAGACATCGTAGGTGAGAAAGAATCACATCAGCACAGTGTTTACTGTTTCCGGCAGCCCACTCTGGCTTGGAAGGTGCCAGTGACGTTTCTTGGGCAGTTTTCATTAAATCGGTGAAGTCACTTGTAGAGAGATCTGGGACTCTTGAGCATTGGCTGGGGTTTTTTTCTTTTTTTTTTTTTTTTGGTACCAAGCACTTCATCAGCGTATGCCTGTGAGGGACCCGGTGTGCTCACTCCAACCTGAATGGGCGGCCCTCCTCCGTTGGGAAGCGTCCAAATGCCTTTCGACACACGTGCAAGGAAACCAGACCTTGAGAGTGTCTGGACATGGACATGGAGAGGAGCACGGCCTTCTGCTGCTCTTGTGCTGTAATTACCTTGATCTTTTCTCCTCGATCGGTCTCCACTGCTGGCAGGCCGTCATGGGGTGGGCTGCTGAGCTGTCCTGTTTCTGCACACATTGTAAAGCATGATTATCTGTCACATTTTGCCAAGTTTGATGACTAACGCTAACCTTTATTCACAGTCTGTCCCTGTTAACAGATGCAAATGGAAAACCGATTTTGCCAGGTGAGTTTTTCCTCTCCACCCTAGCTGATTTCTCCCACCAAGTTTGAAGTGTTTGGCAAGTGGGTTTGCCTGGGGACCTGTGCCGGAAGGACCAGCGTCCCACACCGGAAGCTCCCGTGGTGACTCATGCGTGGCTCGCAGTCGGGGCTTCTGTGTCCCCACACCGAGGGGTCTGCCACCTCCTGGGTTCCCACTCCCTGCCTTCTCAGCCACGTACTTTTAGCCTTACACGCTCAGCCTGTGGAGTCGACTGGAAAGGGTATCCATTTCAAGATCTTTGGCATTTTCCCTGCACTGACTCACTCGTGATCCTTCACTGTGGCCTTTTCAAGCTGAGCTATTCCTGTCGCATCTGAAACTGGAGCGAGGGGGTGTGGTGGCTGCAACGTAACGTTGTGCTTTCAGAACGGATGTCCCCTCCCCGTGCCCTTTCAAGGAAAGGCGTGGGGGAGGAGGTGCTACATGGGATGAGGCAGATCTTGCAGGCGTCCCCGGAGCTGGAAGGCCTCCCCTTGGCAGCCCGGGCAAGACACGGCCACCGTTGCTGCGGAAGCTTCCTCCTTCCATGTGCCCGACACCTCCTTGTCCTCAGTCCCTCTCTGTGCGGTGATCTGTCACTTCACCCACGTCCACGTAATGGTGCGTGGTCAGCAAGACGTGGCCGGGGCCAGAGGCAGAGGGCCCGGCTCCGGGGTAACCATCACGAAGGTCCTGTATGTGTCCCCTCCTGGCCCTCCAAGAGCCAAGAAACCTTTCAGGGCCAAGAAGATGCCTTTGCCGTGAGTGTCGCCACTGTCCTCCTGAACCTGGCTTCTTTGGGGGATTTCCACTGGTGGGTGTACTTCCTGCTGGTAGCAAGTTGGCAGCGGAATGGTGAGGTGGTGTTCGTTCCTCTGTAGGATGCACCTCACGTCAGCTTCTGTCTTATCAGTAGGGCCAATTTCCAAGGCACATTTTACCGTCTTGTTACTGTGTCTCTTGAGGCAGGAAATGCTGATTTTACACCTCTACCCACCGCCCCCCCCAAGTACCACCACAGCACCAGCCGAACGTTTCTCGGTTGAAATGCCAGCAAGTGACGCCTCTCCCCCGTTTCTCTGTCCCCAGACACTTCAGTCTCTGCTCTGTCTCTAGGATGATACTTCGGGACCAGAGTCCTGTCTTCTGCATAGCCAGGTCCTGCATACGACACGCTGCTCTTTACCTCCTGTAGCTGGTCGAGAAGCGTGTCTTCCTCTCCTGCCCAAGCGGACACTTGGCATTCTGTACAATGTGTATAACTTGAGAAGCAGAAATGCGGCCTTGTCCGTAGTGGTGACAGTCATCACGCAATCCCACCCAGAAACTAAGGGAGCTGGTTTGGCCCCTGCCCTCTTGACTGCATCTGTACTGTGTTGGGAAACTATCCTACCCACAACGCTATAAACCTAAAAAGAGCAGGTACGGCTGGCATTGCAAATGAACTTCTTTGCATTTCCAAAACAAAAACAAAACAAAACAAAACAAAAAACAACCAAAAAAGGAAAATGGAAACCAGTTTCCTTCAAGTTGCATCATCCAGAGAACTCATCCATCGCTTTTAAAATTAGGTTCATTTGATCAAAGTTTGACTCACACACAGCGTTTGGGCTGTGCAGCGATTAGGTTGCTTTCCCTTATTTGATCATATTTGAAAGAGTATTTCCTGTGTTTGCTTTCATTGGTTCCTCAGTACATTAAAATGACTCAAACCTTTGACCCTGCCCCCTCTGACCCTCGCTATAATCTCTGGAAAGTTGGTTTGGATCAGTCTTTGAAGCTTGGTCTGAGTGTCCTGACTCGTCTCTTAGAGTGCTGAGTGTTGTATCAAGCAAGTTCTGAGATTTGCCTTTTATCTTAGACCAGACACCTCTCTAGGAGCCGTTCTCCCTTCGTTTTGCAAGCACTAGGGGTTTTTGTAACTTCTTACGTAGAACACCCATTTATGTTTATTTCTGTATATAGAACTATAAAAACTGTATCATTAAAATCTTTTTTGTGGTTTGAGCACCATTGTTGCTTTTTGGTTAAGGTGGTGAATCTAGGATCCAAGTATTCGATTCTGTCTTTAGAAAGCTGTGATCGCGTGTGCAATTATTTCTGAAGGGAAAGATAGTAAATTTAGGTCTCTGTAGTTTTTAAGGAAGCAATCGTGGAAGAGATAATACATACACTGCCCGTTGTGTTTTGGTGCAATAACGAATAGCAAGGAGAAGCTCTGTCTTCAACTATGACAATGTAATGATTCTCTTACTCGTTTCCTGTTCTTTTCTGTTCAAAGAGTTTTCTGGAAATGGCTTTCGTCCCTTTAACTTGGTTGAATATTTCAGTTGGTTCTCATAGCTTTCATCACTAGAGTTGGTTTACAGGTATTCCAAAACACGAATGCGATAAAATCGAATTGTGCTAGTTTTGACCCCCTGAATTTACCTAAGAAGTGTAATTGCTGACACATGATGCTGCTTTGGGTTTTGGTCAAAAGCATCTCTAGTTCAGTTGGTAAGAACTAACCCAAACAATTTCCTCAGCGGTGGTCTTTCCATCTTCCTGGTTGGTTTTAAATGCTGAGGATTCCGTACCAGCGAGCATGTCAGTCTTAGGCAACCAAGCCAGAGTGGTGCTCCCGTGGGCCTGGCGGATACCCTGAAGAAAAAGTAAAGTTCTGGGACCAGGGTTTGCTGAAAACCGGCTTATGATGGGAAATTGGAAATAATTTTTTTTTAAATGACAGAAGAAAGAAATCATCTCATTTTTGTTCACGATGGGAGCTAGCATGATATCCAGAAGCATAAACTATCCCTAGTCGTGAATGTCAGAAGCCCTTTTACTGTTTTGCATTCCAGTTTGAGTAGTTTGTATTGAAATCTGATTCATTTCTTGTGTACGTTGCAGTGTGTAAAAGGAAAAAATCGTGTTCTTACTTTTGGAATTTGCAGGACAAAGGGCATGTTGTTGGTTTGCTGGAAGATTGTATTCTGTATATATGTTTTCATGTAAATAAATGAAAATCTATATCAGAGTTATATTTTAATTTTTATTCTAAATGAAAAGAAACCCTTTTTACTTGAAAAAGTTGTAAGCCACATTGTTAATAAAGTAAAATGAGTTCTATGGTGGTGTGTGTCTTTCTATGTAAGGTCACTAAATATTATCTTTAGGGTTTGCGTTTTGTTCCATTTGTCTTTTCCTGCTATGCACTAAAACGTGTGTGTGTAGGGTTTTAATAACCATGGTTCTGAAAGTCCCATGCAATCTTTCCGAGTTACCCGGTAGCTTTGGCACTTTTTATTCAAGGCACTTGTGTTTATTCTTTTTATTGGAACATTACAGTGTATTGTACAGAATCGCCTCTAGGCTTTCCCGTGGTCAGAGATGGGGTTCTTCTGTGATTGCCTGCTGCCTCAGGAGGAAGACGACTTTAAGTCCCCCCGCCACTCCACACTAAGCGTTGCTGAGGGGCAGAGCCAAGGCCAAGGGGACATGCATTCAGGGGCAGGTGGTGGAGGAACATCCCCTTCTTCTGACCCTGGCCCACCTTAATCATCCAGCTTCTCTTAAGGTATATTATGTTTGCCCCTACTGACAAGCAGGTTCTGTATAGAGACATTTTTGTTGTGTTCTCTTTTGAATTAGGAAAAGAAAGCTTTTTCCATCAGTCCATCTTTACTACCAAAAACAAAGCCTATGACGGTAGACAAAAGTGGGGAGCATATTGTTCATTTTCCCCAAATATACTAGAAACAAAGAAGTCAAAGTTATAGAGCTGAGTAAATAAGATTATTATATTTCTATTTGTGCGTGAAGATCCTTGATGACAAAGAAATGTAGACTGGATATATAATCAGATAAAGTGGAAGGTGAACACTTCCGGACCTCTCAATTGAATGAATTAAAGCCAAAAAAAAAAAAAAAAAGACAAAAGTCCCTCCCATCTCTCTCCATCTTGCCACCAAGAGCCCATTTTTAATGCTTCTGCTCTCTGGTGAGGCTGTTCTCAATTTTCAGGTCACTGGAAACCCCTTCCCCTTTGTTCTGGCATCTCGTGCTGCTACTCTCTTATTTCAAGGCTGTGGGACAGTGCCACGCTTCCTGGAGGTTCAAAGACCACATAAAAAATGCTGTTTACGTGGACATGACCTTGAGTGGCTCCCGTGTGAAGACAGGATGTTTCATCAGTGAGGTGAAAATACTACGTCAGGGTAATAGCTGGGCCACGATGGTTTTCTAGGGAAGAACTTTATCAGGAGGCCTCGTGATGTCAGCCCACACCGGAGTAGCTCCTCTGTGCTGTTGAGGCTCCTGTTTGGAGGACTCAGGTGGATGAAAGCTCTCCTTGCGCTTTTCTGAAGTCCCATCAGCGCTCGATTCGCATGCCCGCCATGCCTTCCCACCCAGCCTCACGGTTCGTGTTCTAACAGTCATTGCCATCTTTTGCTTCAAAACTGTTGGAATGGTAGACGTGCAACAGTTAGGTGCGCGTTGCGGTGAGAGAATGAGACCGGGGTGGAGACGGACGGTGTCGGCTTGGAGAAGGACTCCCGTACTTTTCACACGGTCCTGGGTGGAAACACTTGTACTGCTTGCCATGTATGCAACACAAAACCTCAAAGGCAAGCGGTAATACATCCATACCCGCTTGACGGGAGGATTAAAGATACCGTGTGGTGCTAAGCCAAGAGTCTAGCACAGAGAGGGTGAACCCAATCCCTCGATTCACGGGGCACATCAACTCCTGCGCCCTTGACCACTCTCTGGAACCTGGGTGACCACAACTGTTGTGTCCATCGTGCCCACCGCAGGGGGAGCCTCAGGTACCAGGCCTGACCCAGTCACACCCTGGAGAGCTGGGCCCCCTGCTCCACCCCTGGATTCTGAGGAAGAACACACCATGTGGTGCAGGATCTGCTTCCTGGAATGATGGTTGACCAGAAGGGTGGTGACAGCCCACGGGCAGGGGAGTGAGGGTCCTGAGGGTCCTTGAGCTCCAGCTTGGGTCAGTGCAGGAGCGGGAGGGTGCTAGCAGGAAAATGGGAGTTCTGGGTGGCCTGTCCAGAGAGACCCCCTTTTTTTTGTAAGTGGAGGCCAACCGTGTAACACAGCATCTTATATTTGCTGTCCTTCCTTCCCTGATTTCATTTCCACTTGCCTTCAGTTCCGTTGCCGTGTAATTTTATCCCACAGTCAAATACTAGCATATAAGCTTTGCCTCAGACTATGTTATCTTTGGAATCCCGAATTAGCCAGTTGGTGCCAGAAGCTTTCTAGAACACAGACCCTCCAGATGGGATTGGGGACTCCGACTGCCACCCATCTGAAAGCCACGGGACGCTCTTGCTCTTCAGGAGCAGGTAACCAATCCTGGCAGTGCGCTCAGCATCCCCGGAGCTCCTGTATGCGGCTGAGTAGGATGAACGGGAGGCAGACAAGGCTTCTGCCTTGGGCAGGGAGCCGGGACGAGCATATCTGTGAACACTGTACGTGGGGGGCTGGCTTGGCAGCGCTGGCCTTGGAAACGGGAAGTGGCAGGCAGCCGTAGGAAAGCAAATTACCAGCTTGGGTGCATCGAAGGCAACTTTCAGAGATACTCTTGTGTAAATCAGCCACATGGAAGACTCACTGAAAAATCAGGCCCCGGATCTGATGAGGAGGATGGTGGAGCTGCAGAGGACGTGAAGTGTGCGACCTCGACAGGCTTCCTTCTGCAATGTCAGATGGCGATTTTTCCTGATAGTGACAGAGTGAGCCTCTGAGACGCGGGATGGGGTCACAGAGTACATAAGCCAAGAACCTTGGACCTTCCATTGCCCTGTCCCCTCCTTGCTGGCCGACCTTCCCCTCGCCTGAGGACAGAATGCAACATGACTGCGTTCTCACGATGTGTATCACGATTTCCCTGCCCCGTCATTGCTTCCACGATAACGGGACAGGTCTCAGTATGGCCCACGCTGTGAATTACCAACCTTGATCCTGGAAAGGCAGCCCACACATGGCGGGAATTCCAGGATGCGGCCAGTGGGCTGGCAGGAGCCGGGGAGCTTATGTGGGAGCCGATGAGGACGTTAGACCTAGCCCTGGACACGAGACTGGATGTGGGGCATTTGCCTGGGACTTGGGATTTAATCTTATAAGGACAATTTGGAGCCAGTCTAATGATTCCCGGGTAGGATTCCCAGAGGTTTTCCTACAGTAAACAAGATGGAAATTCCAGAACGTCCTCTTCATTGTACGGAGGAAGAAGCCCGAAGGCTGGAAATAGGGTGGGGTAGACTCTAAACCCGGGCTCGGCTGATGCTCCTGCTTTTTTCGAATAGAGTTTGCAGGGGCGCCTGGGTGGGTGGCTCAGTCGTTAAGCGTCTGCCTTCAGCTCGGGTCATGATCCCAGGGTCCTGGGATCGAGCCCCTCATCGGGCTCCCTGCTCGGCAGGGGAGTCTGCTTCTCCCTCTCCCACTCCCCCTGCTTGTGTTCCTTCTCTCTCTGTCAAATTAAAAACAATCTCTAGAATAGAGTTTGCAAGGACATTGAACCTACACTTTCCGTCTTGGGAGAACGATGAGGGCATCTTATTCTGAGCACATGAGAGCTGGTTGACAGGGGAGAGTGCAGGTGACTGGCACAACAGATGCGTTGTTGGGGGTTGGGCCCAGGCACGCACCTCCCTGGACGTGCTTGGCGTCCACGGCCTCCCAGGCCTGTGCCTCCTTCATGGCCGGCCCAGCTGCTGCACATGGTGCTCCGTCCCGACACCGCCTGCCATCTTGCCCGCTCCTCTGCCCCTGGAGGGCTGGCCCAGCACGCTCTCCCAAACCACCACGCAGGCAGCCACACGTATTCTGGCCCCCCGAGCCCGGGGTGCCGGACCCATCGAAGCTTCCACTCCTTCGGTCTCTGCACCCAGGTGAAGCTCTGGGCGCTGTGGTCTGTGGCTTCTCCCCGTGGCGGTAGACTTGGAATCCAGAACTTGGAGCTGGAAAATGCTGGGGGTTCGTGTCCCGTGGGCAGACTTCGATCAATGAAAGGGAGCAGGTAAATTCCTCTGCTGTCCTCCCCCAGATCGCCTTTCCCCACTGTGGCGGTCTGTACGTCTGTCCAGAGACATCCTGCATGTCTGAACGACCACTCGTGCTTTCTCGTGAAATCACGGCCAGCGATCTAATGCATTACTCCTCGAGTGTGCGTCTCATCCCCCCTTCCATGCCTTCCTTCCCTCAGCTGGGATCCCGCCAGTAAAGCTGCGGCTTCTAAGCTCATCTCCAGGATCTGCTTTCCGAGGATCGAGCCTGAGACAGGAGGCAGCTATCATTATGCAGATGCATTGTACAAATAATAATGGTTAGATATCCTGGTGTGATCCAGCCATCATCTGGAGCCCGAGAAATTTATGAGCTTCCTGTCACTGAGCCTGATCGTCATGATATGAAGCGTTTCTGAATTGCTTTAAGACATGGGTTGGAAGTTCACATTAAGACTGTTCTTCCTGGTTATTAAAGTAATGGGTGTGCGTTATAGAAAATTTGGAAAGGGCCGTCATCCAATCTCCTGTTCTCTAACCAGGTCCAATTACCACTCTCCCGTATTTCCGTGTGTATTTATAACACGATGTTGAAATCCAGTTCATGCCATTTAAAAATTGTTCACCAATTTATTTTGTAATTGCGTTCTCTGGGGTGGAGGTAATGTTTTTAGCTATCTAATATTTTTTTAATGTTTCAGTACATTTTTAAGGAATTCAATGTAACAGATGTTTGTGTACCACCCACCCAGCTTCCAGAAGTATTGTTGTTTGGCCGTATTTGCTTCAGATTTATGTGTCTTACAGAATCTTACAGGTAGAGTCAAAACCACAATTCCGACTCTTCCAATTGTAGGCAGGATTTTTACAGTAATACTTCATTTGTGTATAAGCATGATAATGTACACCTCTGCTTTATGGGGTTTCAATATTTTCATGAGTGTTATGCTCCTCGTGTCATAATGCAATTTACTCTTTTTCCTCAGTATTATGTCTGTGAGATTTATGCATGTTAATATTTTTCTAATTCATTTATTTTCACTGCTGCGTAAATTCCATTGAATGTATGATTTCCTTCTCCTTTCTCCTACTCTTGGACCTTTATGTTCTGCTTTTCTGCTATTTCGAAGTAATGCTGCCATGAACATTTTTGTGCGGTTCTTACCGTGCACACGGACAGTGCTGTCCCCAAAGGCTGTCTCCACAGGTGCAATTGCTGGTCGTGGACCATGCCTCCTTGCATCTGTGCTGGGTATTGCCAGTGGCGTCCCAAGAGGGGTGTCCAGTTTCCACCCCTGCCGGCAGTGTTGGAGCTGTCTCTGCTCCACGCCCTTGCCCGTCCTTGGCAGAGTTTTTCATTATTGCTGACCCGAGGAGTGGAGAAGCGGCAACTCCAGATCATTTCAGTGCGCATTTCTGTAATTCCTGGCGAAGTTTAGCGTTTTCCCTCTTGTGAACCGCCCGCTCACAGCCTGTACACATTCTCATTCTCCCCCCCCTCCCTCCGCCACTTCTTTCTCTCTGATTCATGAGCCTTTTCTAAAATAACTTCTTGACATGAAACCCCTATCAATTGCCTGCGTTGTAAATCCATGTCTCCACTTTGTTTTGGTCCTGTCAACTTTACTCTGTCCTTTGTAGTTCAGAGGTTACTTGTTTTAATGTACTTCAACGTACCATTCTTTTCCTTTCCGATTCGTGCTTTTATTCTCTTGTTCAAGAAAGGTTTTCATACTCCGAAGACGTTCAGATGGTCTCTTTTATTTTCTTTTAAATGTTTGTAAGTTTTACTTTTTCCAACCCCCTCCAGAATCTTTTTGGGGGTGTTTGGTACTCCCCGTATTATCCAAAGTGGTGATCCCAGTTCACACTCCTGCCGTATGAGCGTCATGCCTGTTCACACCCTCACCAGGACTTGGCGGCGTTTATAATTATTGCCGGTCTGAGGAGTGTGGAAACCATCTGGTCAGGGAGGGAGGGAGACAGGTAAATCGCCCTGCTCTAACTGCTGGGGAATTTCTCCTTTTTCCACTGACTCACCATTTCACCTGCATCATGTTTTGAGCTTACGTGTATGTGTGGGTCTGTGTGTGACCCCAGGATTCTGTTTCATTGGTCTGTCTGTCCCTATGTCATTACCACACTAAGTGTTATGGCTTTATAATAATCCTCGATACTCAGGGAAACCTCTTCTTTTTGTTTTATGTCAATTTTTTTTTTAATTGTTATGTTAATCACCATATATTACATCATTAGTTTTTGATGTAGTGTTCCATGATTCATTGTTTGTGTATAACACCCAGTGCTCCACGCAGAACGTGCCCTCTTTAATACCCATCACCAGGCTAACCCATCCCTCCACCCCCCTCCCCTCTAGAACCCTCGGTTTATTTTTCAGAGTCCATCATCTCTCATGGTCCGTCTCCCCCTCTGACTTACTCCCCTTCATTCTTCCTCTCCTGTTATCTTCTTCTTTTTCTTTTTTCTTAAAATATGTTGCGTTATTTGTTTCAGAAGTACAGATCTGTGATTCACCAGTCTTGCACAATTCACAGCGCTCACCGTAGCACATACCCTCCCCAATGTCTATCACCCAGCCACCCCATCCCTCCCACCCCCCACCACTCCAGCAACCCTCAGTTTGTTTTCTGAGATTAAGAATTCCTCATATCAGTGAGGTCATATGATACATGTCTTTCTCTGATTGACTTATTTCACTCAGCATAACACCCTCCAGTTCCATCCACGTCGTTGCAAATGGCAAGATCTCATTCCTTTTGATGGCTGCATAATATTCCCCCCATTGTGTATATACACCACATCTTCTTTATCCATTCATCTGTCGATGGACATCTTGGCTCTAGGGAAACCTCTTTTTATTGAAAGCTGTCTTGGCCAGTTTTAGTCTTGTTCGTCATCATGAATCTCAGACTCAACTTGTTGAATTCCATAGAATACTTTGGGATATTGGGTGTAATTATATTAAATTTATGGGAACATTTGGAGAGCATTGACTTCTTTTATCCTGTTGAATCTGTCTGTCCAGAAGATGGTACAATTATTCATTTACTCATGTCTTTTTTAAGTCTTTGAGTAAGGTCGTGGTGTCATTCTCCATAAAACCATCGTGACTACAAGTCTCTTCCTTATTAAAAAAAAAAAAATCTTCAAAGCAGCGGGTAGTATGAGAGCATGTTCTGAGGATGAAACTGAATTTTGCATTATTCGGGCTATTTAGAAATGAGATTTTTGCCCATATGAAAATTCGTATGAACATGGGGTTCACTGAAGTTACAACTCCCAAAATGCTCAGCTAGTTGACATTTCTAAATGTCTCTTCTGCATAGTTTAAGTCTTAGTCAAACCTCAGTTTTCTACAAACGGTTTGAAAAAACTGCTTTGCATGTTATCCCGTCCGACTTGTCAGAAACCCCTGTAGTCGAGAGGCGTGACATTGGAGTGTTGGAAAGGTGAGAATGGTCTGTCTTGTTCTACACCCCACCCTGATAATGCTTACCTACCACAATTTGAGCAAAGCAGTCCATTCTCTCCCCTCTGTTGGCATGAACGATTAACTGTTGACACTTGAAATATAGACCTTTGTGCTGTGTGCCATTTACCCACTGGCCCACCTGAAATAGGGCAGCCTTAATATGTAAATGAGCTGATCGATGCTGTACCAATAATCCCTATGAATGAACTACAATGGAGACATTTGATGAGACGCTTAGGCTTATGTGAAGCTAATCATTGTGATAAGAAACCTAAGAGGACATTAACGCATAGAATAAAAATGCTTCAGGCCGATGAAGCAGATGCGTGGTGCCAAGTGCATTAGGGAACAGAATAGCACTGTGCTGGCTGCTCATAAGCAGCCAGAAGCCACCTAGGAAGGAGATAAAGCATTCGCAGGAATCACTGTCGAGGAGAATAGAGCAGATGTGTGTACAAGCGGGTTCACGCTGAAACAGAAGAGAGGTGATGTTTACGTTGCTTTTCAGATCCCTGGACAAAGTCCCAGCCCTGGTTACTGGTCTTAAAAGTGCAGTGGGAAGCTCAGATGCCTCCAGGGCTCAGCCAGGAACCAGAAATGGGTGCAGGGAGCCGGTGGGCCCTGCGGGAAGCTGGAGGGGACACACCTGTCTACAAAGAGGCCGTCAGTAAGTCTGTGGCCAGCTGTTACCTTGTCTTCTCATTTTCCAAGGGCAACTAGAAATCCAGATACTTACGTGAAATTTCCAAACTGTCTGATGCTGGCAAGAAATTCTAACACTTTAAGGATGATGATGGCTAAAGAAAGTGTCCCCAGCTGGATCTTAAGCCCCCAGAGCAGGATCTCGGCCTTGCCCAAGCCTGCAAAGTCCTTAACCCAGACATAGCCAGCTGGGAGCTACATTCCGTAGTAAATGTGAGGCATTTACCTAGGAGATTGGTTATCACTTTTTTCAAGCGACTGAAATTTTGATCTCTTTTGACGGTAGTTAAAACACATCAGAATTCACCCTTGCTCAGTTAAAGGCTTACTTATAACTCTTCAAAGTCAAAATGAGAGTCCTCCCAGCATCATTTTACTGCACAAGGATGTCTGTGTATATGCGTGTTTTTGCTTTGGGGGCAGGGGTCCTGGCTCAGGTGGGGTCCATTCCAATCCAAGAGAAAGAAGAGGCTGGCCCTCGAGAGTTGTTCTGCTCCAGTTGGATGACCCGAGTGAGGTAAATTAACCTGTAGACTTTTCCGTTGCTTCACCTGTAAGATGGGAATGGGCATGCCATGATGAGTCACACCTCTGGTGTGCTAGACTCTGTGCTCGGAGCTACGTAAATTACTCGACTTAGGCCTTACAGTTCAATGAAGACTCAGGCACTAGTAGATGCCATTTATACACAAGAAGAGTAAGGCTCAAAGATTAAATCATTCAACTTTCGGAGGGCAGACCTGGGATTTGGATCCTCCACAAGACAAATGTGTGAATTCACTTGGAACAAAATCTGAGGTGCACTTCAAAATTATATTATGGGCCAGCTTCTTCAAAGGGGCCAATAGGCACGTGGCTGTAAGTTAGAGATGGGATTCACTTATTAATTGAGCATCAGTATGTATTAGGTGTCCTGCGAGAAATAGAGTAATACTTGGTCTCCTGTTCAAGGGACAGACAATCAGAGGAAATCGGAGTACGTAATGAGCTTCAGAGATCCTTGCTTTGGGTCAGATCCTTGGAGAATCCTGATAGAAACTCGAAGGCTCCAGCATTCCTTGGGTAGTGTAATTGCATAAGTTGTTTATTCTCTTACCTCCTGAATGTTTTCCTTGTGTTTTGAAATGTTAGCCTGGCAGCCTGGATGACAGCATCTGTAATAAGTTGTAAAAACATGGCATTGTTGTGTCTCTAAGTTTTAAAATAGCAAATAATGTAGTTCTAAATGGTTTCTATTCCAAAGGAAAAAATGTGCATATTTTAAGGCCAAAGGACAAGAAAAAGTTTATATTACATTTTCTTATAAAGCATATAGAGCAACGTTCACTCATTCAATTAGCATATGTATTGTACTATGTGCCAAGTACTGTGGCAGCACCATAAGTAACAAGATGCCTACAAATACACACACTCAGATTCTGAGACTGTCTAGTGGGAGGAGAACATGGCAGGGGGGCGCTACAGAGCTGTGGTTAAGAGTGTCTCGGGAGTCAGGCTGTCCAGATGTGAATCCCTATTCTGTAATTGGGGTAACTTAACATCTGTGTGCCCTTGCTTCATTATCTGCAAACTTAGGATAATAGCCTCTAGATCATTCGGTTGTTGTAAAGGGTAAACAGGATAGCCCGCCATTAGAAATAGGCCCTCAGAAATGCATTGTTATGGACGTCAGTATATACCAAATGTTCGTAGAAGCATTGTTTGTAATAGCCCTCATTAACCCAAACGCCCGCCATTAATAAAATGGATAAATCAGTTGACCACAGAACAATAAAAATGGATAGTCTATGGCTGTATGCAAAAGCATGAATAAATATTTAAAAAACAGTATCTATTGAAAGAAGCCACATTCAACAAAGCAGGTGCTTGATGATTCTGCTCTTACAAATATTCAAAAACAGGCACAATTATGAAAATTCAACCAAACACTTTTATGGATACATAATTAAGGGCACAACTACAAGGTAGAGCAAGGGAGTCAATACCGTAAATCAGTCTATGTTGATCAGGAAGGAGCAGAAGTTACCCCAACAGGGAGAATGGAGTAGCCAAGAGCTGCTGGGGAGGTTTCTAGGCATTTGGATGGGATGGGCGTCTGCATTCCCCTGAGAGAAGGAAGAGCCTCACCAAGGTGTGGAGAAGAGCAAGGACATGGGGAACTTGCAGAGGGATGGCTGTGGGGGGCAGATGAGTTACAGATTAGAAGTGACACAGACTTCTGGAAGGTTGAGAAGGGGTCTTATGCTCCCAGATGCTTTCCTCCAGCCCAGAACACACTTCTTTTGTCTTTTTGAGGCTGGTTGGGGAGCTCTTTCAGGGTGAGTTAGGACTCTCTGACGACGTTGGCCTCACGTCCAAGGTGTGGCCTGCTCTGTGGTCTCCACTGAATGCTTCACGTTTGCGAAGAGGCCTCTCCACTCTGGTTGCTAGAAGCTTGAAGAGATCCACACACAGGCAAAGAATAGAATCAGTCAGAGACTCCAGGGGATTCTCTGCAGATTTCTGGAAGCTTCTCAGCATGAGTCCCTGCTCTCAGTTACGCTGCTCCATAAATCCTAGCCTTCTAGGTCTCCCTGGCCTCTGACCTCTGGACTCTCCGTGTAGGTCATTGTTTGAGTTTGAGTCCTTTCTTTGGGGGAGGGAACAACCATCCCAGTTTGCCTGGGAGGGAGGGGTATCCGGGGCACAAGACTTTCAGGTGCTAAAACCAGGGAGGTCCTGGGCAGACCAGGACCCCTGGCCACTGGAAATCAGTCTGGAAGATGCTTCCAATGGAAAGTGCATGTGATCACAGGGATGGCTTTGTTTTCTGTGATTCCTACTTCTGAAAATAATTGTTTCCTGTGTGTTATCTTCTAACTGATGATGGTGGGAGGCTGAGTCAATATCCTGTTTCTCCCTCATCTTTGGAAGGGGAAGTTAATCTTTTTTTCCGTTGTGAGTCTAATTTTTTCTTCTACAAAAGGATACCGAACTAAATCCTGAACCGTTGCGAGGATTAAGAGATCATATGTACAGATGTTTGAAACTAATAAAATGTTATCTAAACGCCTGTGTTTTTATTTACTGGGATACTACATCCATTTTCATACTTATAACACCTTTACTTATCCCTATAGATATTAAGCAAAAGTAAATCCAAGAAGAATTAAAGATTGGAATGTTAAAGTAGTTAAAGTCACCAAAATGGGAGAATATTGTTATGAAGGGTAGTGTTTAGAGAACACCAAAAGAGAATAAAATAACAAGTGTGATTTTGACAGACACAATAAGCAAAGTTTTAGAAAAGCATTTGTAGTATTATGACAAAAGGTTAATATTATTAATAATAATAAAGAAATAATAAAGAATAGAATAAAGACAGAAAAAATAAAGAAATAAAGAAAATTTCTTAAGAAGTAAATTCAAAGTGTGGACTCTCCAAAGAGAAAGAAATTGAAGAACACTGTAGCCAAAACGCCTTGGAGAAAACCGACTTGAAATGAAGACTTGGGAGTAGTCACACCTGCTGGTGTGATGAGAGTTCATTGTCATTCACATTAATTAATGAACATGTTCCTGTCTGCCGCTGGGATTTTTTCCCTGCCCCTTTCCTTATGCAGATCTGATCATCAATATGCAAGGTTCTTTTCTCAATACAAGCAACTCCTCTGGGGCGATCTTGCCAAGAGAGGACCGACCAAAGCATTTGCTTTTGCATCTTCCATCAGGAACTGTCCCCATGAAAGGACTACTTTGTTTTCCACGATTGTTTCTCTTCCGATGCGTGATGACACAAGAGGGTATAATGTTCAAGGTGGGACACAGGAGCCCCTTGCTCAAATGTGGTTACTATCGCTAAGGGGATTTGCACAGCCTGCTTTGAGGGGAGTCTGTTGCCTGGGTGGTGGAAGATCACATTCTAAATGACAGCAGATTCTAGAGAGGGATATTCAGGGTGGGCATAGTTGGTTCCTGAGTTAACACTACACCACGATCTAGGGGCTGGGGCTCCATTGAGACAGTTGTCCACGGGGGCCGAGGAGATGAGAAGAGGAAGGATGCTCTTCCATCTCTTTCAGTCAAACAGAATCCTGGCATTCCCCTGGCGGGGAAGTGTTTGATCTGGCCCTTCCTTTTGCATCCTCTTCTCCATTTTAAAGAAATGCTTCCCAAGCTTGTGTTCATGTCCTTGCCAGCTTTAGTCAGCAACTGCTAGATGTCCCCAGTATGGGTCCACCACACCAGCCTCTGCGGGGGCGCCATCTGCACGGTCTTGGGGGTGTTCTGAACCCCGCAGGTTCTAGCCTCGCTAGCTGCGGTGAGACAGGAGTGAGGGCTTTTAGCCTGAAGGAATATGGGCAATTTGTTCTCTGTTTCTCAGGTTTTTTATGCAAACATCAATATAGATTACATATTTACATATATATGTATATTTCTTACATATCTTCCCATGAGCTTTTGTACATAGTAATATCTCAATTATTTAAACACAACTACTTTTTCCTTTTTAACAATGTTTTTATACACAGCTATACTGCAATTTATTTTAGCAATCCCCTATGATAGGTATTTTGGTTGTTTCTAATGTTCTGTATTGTAAGCAGTGATTCAGTGAACATTCTAACACTTACTCTTCTCCATACTTTTATTATTTCTGACATCCTAATCTTTACTTCTTCCTGAATTCATTCTGGCTTCAGGTCTACAGATATAGTAGAGCTATTATAATGATGAAAATGTAGGACAAATTTTGTTCTTTTATATTTTATTCCCTTAGGATGTCTTTCTAGGTGAAACCGTTACATCAGAAGATACGCATGTTGACGAGGCTAATGCCTTCCAGCAGGTTGTCCCAACTGATACGCTGATGGGCTGTACACGAGTGTCATTCTTTTTGTACACTCTCGCGGGCAGCGCTGAGAGACTCCCTTTCATTTTTGTCAGAGAGGAGAAGAGCAATTGCAGTTCCTGCTTCTCCAGTTTGCATTCTTTGAATATTAAAAGTACTTTAGCTTTTCGTATGTTTGCTGGCTGTTTACGTTTCTTCGCGGAATCACCTGGATTCCAGTTCCAGAGAAGCAGAACAAAAATGTGTACCAAGAAAACGGTTGGAATGGACCACGTGTTCGCCTGCGGCGGGCACACCCCCCTCGGCCTGGAGAGCTGCCCTACCTGACTTTCAGCTCCAGTGCTTCCTGGTTCTTTTCACTCTCCAGCATACTCCAGATTGTATTTGCTGAGCCTGTTCATCTTGTCTTCCCCCACTAAAACGCCAGTTCCACGAGGACTGGTCATTTTGATTGCTTTTTGGGACGCCTGGGTGGCTCGGTTAAGCACCTGCCTTTAGCACAGGTCGTGATCTCAGGGTCCTGGGATTGAGCCCCATTTTGGGCTCCCTGCTCAGCAGGGAGCCTGCTTCTCCTTCTCCCTCTACCTGCCACTCCCCCTGCTTATGCTCTCCCTCTCTCTCTGACAAAGAAAATCTTTAAAAAAATTTTTTTGACTGCTTTTTCTCTCCTGCTGTATCTTTAGAATCCAGTACAGAGTAGGTGCTCAATTAATATCTACTGAATAAGTAAGTGATCTGAGATCTCTACATTTACATTAATGATAAGAATTACCTTAAGAATCATCACAGCAGTTCTTTGAGATGGTATTCTCCCCTGCTTCACACCCACCCCACCCCCCCGACGCCCTGCCCTTTACAGCTGAGAAGGTTTGAGGAAGGAATTTGACCACAACCAGAAAGGTGAAGTGTCAGAGTGTCAGAATTAGAACTCGAATCTCTCCAAGTCCAGAAGGCTCTTACCGACTCTTCCAGGAGTTTGGAGCTAAAGGAGCAAGAGCTGATGTTAGGATCAATATGCAGACCCTTTTGTAAAGAGATGTTTCTGCTTCATCTCCAGAGTGATCATATTGTGTTGAGAGACACACAATGAAGTTCATACAATACGGATTATTTCTAGGCGAAACAGACTACCATGGTCACATCTACCAGGGCTCTCAAAATTAGCATCTCTAAAGGAAACAGCTTCATTTATGTTCTAGCAGTAGAGTTGTCTGCAGGAAGGACTGATGAAGGAAGGTGAACCATATGTTAATTAGCATTTGTGGAGCAGGCACCATGTGCTTTATATTTATTCTATCATCCAATCCAGACAACAAGCCTAGGAAGCACCAGTGGAAAGATCATCATGGGTTGAGATTAGTCATGAGAAGATTCGTTTCTTTATCCATGTGCTCAAAATACTATAAATGCTCGCAATATATTGTAAACTCTCTTGGGCGTAAACATTAAACAGCATAATCCTTGACCTCAAGGCATGCACGTTCTAAGAGGAAAAAAATCGAATATAGGAAGATCTGAGGCTATGACAGAGTCTTCTAATCTCTAGTCCAATATAATTTTAATAAAAACATAGGGCACCATTTTCACTTTACAGAGATCAATACTGATCATTTTTTAAAATAATTTTTAGGGGCCCCTGGGTGGTGCAGTTGGTTAAGTGGTATGACTCTTGATTTCAGCTCAGGTCATGATCTCAGGGTCATGGGAGTGAGCCCCATGTGGGGCTCCATGCTCAGTGGAGTGTGCTTCTCTCTCTCTCTCCCTCTGCCCTTCCCTTCTCTTTCTCTCTCAAAGAAATAAATCTTAAAAAAATTTAATTTTTAGCTTCGCTCACATCAACTCCAGCAAAATTGAATACGCTTAAATTTTCCAAGTGTGTTTGAATTCCACACATCATACAGATGGCAGCTCAATCCCCTAGCTCAGAACTAAGATATTAGTACCCAGAGTTCAAACAACATTATTGTCACCACCATCATCAACATCAATAACATCATCAGAACTTCTACTGAGCCTTTAATATGGCTCTGTGCTGACTTCTCGTTGGCTAACAGGTGTTGGGCACGCACCACCAGCATGCTGGGGTGTAAACATAAACTAGAGTTTATGGAGAGGGGGTGACCTATAAGCAAAGAGGAATTAGAGCTCACACAGTCTCCTGACTTCTTAACCTACAATGTGGCCCAGGCATAAATGGACAGTATACTCTGGTCAATGTTTAAGGAGCAAAGGACGCTCTACCTGAACACGATCCACATATTCATATATAGTTCTGGGATCCAGCAGATCTATGCGACTGTGTGACAAGTAGAAGCTTCCTGGATTGGGGGAGAATGGCCTTTGTTAGAAAGGGGAGCCTTCAGAGGTGAACAACTAAATCAGCTCTTCTTCCCAGAGCCAGCCCTCTCTGCCCAACCACCCAACTAAGCCTCTAGGACATCCGGATTTGCTGTCACCTCCGTGCATTAGAGGTTATTATTTCATTTAATCCTCCGACAGCCGTATGAGACGTTCTCTGTTATTATGTTCATGTTACAGATGAGCAAGCGGAGACATACAGATATTAAAGAAATTAGTTCACGGTCCTCAACCAGTATCGAGAGATCAGGGACTTGAGTCTGGCATTCATGATCTTCCACTTGACCTCTGTGATATATATCACCTCCTAAAACACTGGATTTCAGTAATTCATGCCACTGGCATGTAGATTCTATCTGATGGATTGTTTCTAAATGTGTATATGCCTATAATTTTTACCCTAGGCTGCAGATGTGGCGTGCCTAAGCATCGTGTTGAACACATACCTCTAACAGGTATGAAAACTGAAGTTAACCAAAGCCCTAGCCATCTCTGCCCTCTAGTCTGAAGAGCTGAACCTTTAAAGAACAAGCCGGAAAGAATCCTTAAATGCTCCACCAAGCCAGCCCCACAGCACATTGCCCAAGAAAAGTATTTTCAGCAGCCGACTCCAAGTAGGCATTCAATAAATACTTGCTGACGGGGTGGAATTAAACAGATTTTCATGACTGACACAACATGGGAACTAATTGCAAAACCTATTTGAGGAACAACTTGATGAAGCAAAGCAAAACTGAATGGGCCGATGTGACAGCAGTATCGTGGTCTTAGAACATCCTGGTTTTGGGGCTGAAAGGCAGCTGAGGAGAACATTGTGAAGTGTGGCCAACGTGCAGGCAAAGGCCAAATAGAATTTCTTCGACTTAATAATTTTCGAAACAGTTTATGCAGCTGGGATAGTAAACACTGTGGAAATTGTTTTGGAGTCTTTGCAAGAGAGTTGGTGCACTTCATCTCCACATAAATCTGTGTGAATGGGTAATGCAATTGCAACATCCAGCAAACCTATAATGACTGGGTCTCCCGGATCTCTTACTGCAGCATGAAAATCATATTGAAGATTATATTCTTGGAAATTGTATTGTTGCAAGATGAAATCAAATAGTTAAGCTTCGGGGGAGGTGGGGGAGCCATGGCCTGGGGAGGGGTTTAACGAATGGTAACGCTGAGCATGTGTTCCTGGGAAGGGACTGTAGTCTTCTCGATTTTGAATTGAAATGCAGCCCTCTGAGATTCTCCTGGTGTTGGGGAAGTTGGATTGTCTTATTAAATTGTGCAGAAATTGACAGGTTCCAAACAAATGGAGAGCATAATCCTCGGAGAGTGCACAATAACCTGGCAATATGGAAATTACAAATTATAATATTTTCCCTTTGAGCAAATGAAATATGTAAAAGAACAACTACCTAATACAATAGAGTTTGTGTAATCCCTGGGTAGCTACCGTTAGCAAGCTATTTTATCACAGTTGCGTATTTCTTGGTTAATCGTGAATGCACACAATTAGGCTTAAAGCAAATTATAAAATTTTTTGAAGTTCAGTTTTTACATAAAGCGCCGTCAGGAAATATCAAAATGCTCTGGCAACCAATGGCATAAATCTTTTTAAATGTCTGTGCGCTTTACTGAACACTGCTTTTTTACTGTAATGCTAAGTCTTCTTCATGTCAGGGAATTTTTCTCATCTGTCTTCAGCATATTACGGTGCACGGTCATCTTGGTCCTAAAGAAATAGGAACCTTTAGCTCTACCGCAAGTATTTTTTACAATCTTGATGTTCTCTTTGGAAGACTGTGTCTCCTTGTGCTTATCTGTGGCATATGACGTGGAAATCCAACTCTGGTAGCGATAATATTAATTCATTTTATTCAACAACACTTTGGTGAGTGCTCTCTTCTTAAAAGAGTGGGGAGCTTGGTGTTAGGAGGGTTGTAGTAAGCCCAGCACAGGGATCTGCCCTTCAGGGGCTCACACCTATTTAAAGAGCACCTGGGATCAGAGTTTTTAACATTCGTCTCGTTCTCGTTCTTAAAGCAACATTCACCGCAAGATCAATGTCTTCAGTCAACTCCTGATTATTCAAAAAGCTTACTCATCGTCCCATCTCCCAAGACCTTGCCTTATTAATTTCACTGCCCATCAGCTTCTCTCATATAGTGAAAGGACACCAAGAAGGGAAAACTCATACCAAGAAGGATGTGAGAAATCTGATCAAAGATCTGTAGGGCAATGTCTGAGTCTTGTGGGTGTTGATGACTTCCTTTCTAGGTTATTCACAAGTAACCTGGGATCACCATGTTCAATGCATGGGTGCACATCTCCGGCTGACCAGGTATTTGGTGTGTGTATGTTTTCTTTATTTCTTTTTATCTTGCAACTGCCAATTCCATCTTATTACTGTTTCCTGTAAAGCTTGGTGTCAGTCTTAATCTCTCTCCACATGAAGTTAGAACGTTTTGCTTTTCAGCTATCCGTTTTCTAGTGAAAATGAATCACATAGTATTTATAGAGATGGAATGTCAGCCTTAGGGAAGTTTCTGAAGGGTGGAGATGGGCAAGAGGCTGAGTCCAGAATAGTGTACCAGAGGCAATGCTTAAAGGGCGGGGGTGAGCCAAGGGACCCCGTCCTTGTGGGCAAACAAGTCTTTAATTCCCTGAGTGGGAGGGGAGGAGCAAGGATAAATGTGCCTCAGGGTAGGTATGATCCTCAAACATTTCCTCCAAGAGCAGTTATAAGCAACAGTTACAAAGGCACCAGAATCAGGGAGATCCCAGATATTAAATCAACACTTGACTTATAATCAAAGAGACTCCGTGCGCCTTCTGACTGATGCACAGCTGGTTACCAGCAAAGACTAATGGGGAAGGAAGATGACGGAGTTTTACAGGAACTTAGCACGCTTAGGGCAGATTCCATGAGGATATTCCATAGATGTCTTCTCTACTCAATCTTTGTAATGCTTAAAATGCTTGAAAACAGGAAACTGCCTTCAAATGGATGCAAGGCATATGAAAGTGAACGTTCAGGTAATTGGAAGAGGAGTCTTTGGTAAAATTTTGGCGGACTGTTCAGAATTAATCTTATGCAAATGGATAGAAGGAGTAAATTGAAATGTAGTAAAGCATGCACGTCTGAAATATGCTAGAGATTGCAATTCAGAAATCACTTACCAGGGACTCATTGTTTCATTTCAACACGGTAAACATCTATCGCATGACGCTCTCACATTGTACGCTGCGTGAAAAATGAAAGATACCGATTCTCAAAGGCCCGACGTGTTCCAATGACAAAATCAGTGGATAAGCAGAACAATTGACCCAGGCTAGGAGAGCTGAATATGGCCCGCTTTGGGGCATATGGGAGGCTGCTGGTCCAGGAAGGTCATCTGGAAGAGGTAGAGTCTGGTGGGAGGTTGGAATGCGAAGGGCAGGTGGCTCCCAGATGCAGGCCAGCCCATTTCTTCGGCCTCCGTAGGACTAGTGGAAGATGGTGTGTGCACTCACAGAGTAACACTACCGGCCAGGCGCATCCAAGACATCCTCCCATGGGTGTAGGTAGAACTGCACGGGGATGCAGTTGGGCTGACAGTGGGAACTGATTGATTACAAACAAAATATTTTCCGTGTGACATGAGGACGGTTTTCCACTCCCAGCTATGTTCACCTCTCCTGGCCACGATGGAGGGGAACGTGATTGGAATCTCCTCGCAGAGCCCCTGAGACAAGCCTTGGACTCAGCACTGGACCATTTCTGGGGTCTCTCTTGGCTATCAAAATGTCACCGTTTCCAATTTTCTCTAATTCAAACCACTTACGGCCAAGCATCCAGCATCATTCCTATGGCATCTTTTTTGTTCACGTACCCTTGTTTATTGACTTGGTTTCCCTACTAACCACATAAACTCCACGTCCGTTCTCCCCGTCTGCACGTCCCACCAGGTGTCAGAGCTGCGTGTTACCGAGTTGGTGCACCTGCCTCCTTGCCCCGTCTGTGAGCTGATTTGGGAGCCTCTCAACGCTCACACATTTTTGGAGCATCACAGAAGAAATAGCAAGTCTCCAGTCTTCCATGACTCCATTAGCAAACTCGTACCCACAGTCCTACCCCCGCATTGCTCAGCAAGAACACGGCTCCGACATCTCCGCTCCTCGAGTTCAAAGTCTTTGATACAGTTTAAATGGAGGGACCTAGTCCTGCTGATTTAATTACCCTGCCATTTTAACTGAATGCTCTTTGACTTAATTTTATCTCAATGAGTATAAAGCGTCGAGAGACTCTCCCATAAACATGGAGTTGCCTCTGACAGCTTCTGGGAAGGAGCCCCATGGGGAGAACATGGTGATTTACAGTACTCTAACAGCACTGCAGAACAGTTTTGGCACCAGAAGGTTCTAGCGCTTAATTACTGCCTTTAAAATTTAAGCCAGAGTTAGGCACTGAGCAGTACCCAGCAGAGGAGGGGAAGAAAGGGCATAATGGCATAGCAAACAAAAGGCTTGTGAGATGATGTTGGTGTTATTCTTTCTCATGTATTCTGGAAAGAAACAATCTAGGTAATCCATCACTCTTTCTATGGCCTGTATTATTCACACGGAGAGAACTGACCCCTTTGAATCTGACTGAAGTATGCAATCCAGAAGGTATTACCAGACTTCTACTTACTCCTAAAAAAAATCTGGATTTTTAAAATTCTTTTTAGACAGTGCCGGGCCAAGATCTAAAAACTCCAGTAGTATCCGAAAAATGTTCATATATTTTTAATTCTGTAGACCACCCATTCCTTGCTCTCTCCCCCGTTTAAAATATAGCATATTTTGCTATGGCTGACTTGCTAGCTGTTTTTAGAAATAGCAATTTAATAATTTGGCTACTGTAGATAATGCTGCTATAAATAATAGAAGCAGCCCAAGTGGTGTCCTTTACTGATGAATGGATGAAGAAGAGGTACACACACACACACACGCGCGCGCGCGCACGCGCGTGCGCACACACACAATGGAATATTACTCAGCCATAAGAAAGAATGAGATCTTGCCATTTGCAATGACATGGATGGAGCTAGAGAGTATTATGCTGAGTGAAATAAGCCAGTCAGAGAAAGACGAGTATCATATGATCGCACTGATATGAAGAATTTAAGAAACAAAACAAATAAGCAAAGGGGTTAAAAAAGAAAGAAGCAAACCAAGAAACAGACTCTTAACTCTAGAGAACACACTGTTGGTGACCAGAGAGGAGGGGCTGTGGGACGGGGGGGGGACACAGACGGTGGGGATGAAGGAGCGCACCTGTCGTGGTGAGCCCTGGGTCACGTATGGAAATGTTGACTCACTATACCGTGTACCTGAAACTAATACTACACGTATGTTAACTTACTAGAATTTAAATTAAAACTTAAAAAAAGAAGTAACAATTTAAAAGATAAAGCTTTTCTCACTTTCCCCTTTTCTTCGAAATGGGAAGCCACTCTTCACTAAGAGAAGCTGGAGAATACCCGCCAAAGTTCTTCACTGCATGGGGAAAGGATGTCTCTCATGTTCCCTCCTATGCTCAGCAGGTTGAGCAGCTTTAAGCCCGAGGGCAGTATTCAGAAAACCAGCCACAGATTGTCCACGGTCCTTAGGAGAGGCATAAAACCGATGTCAATGGGAGCTGAATTTCAAAGAGCTCTAGAAATTCTGAAATGTGCTTTTAGCAACTAAACTCAACATATGGGGTCATCTGTGGGATTTGGGAGCTAGCCCTGTGGAAAGAGGAACTACAGAGGAGGAAGGGGGCGATTCTCCCCTTTTGACCTGCCACACCCCGATTCCTGGGAATGCCAGCCCTTATTTCGACCTCGGCACCCTCAGAGCTGATTGTAATCAGAGCGCCCTCCATATCTTTGTGTATGGTGTTGGTGTTGCCACTGCCCTCCATCTGCGTGGCTGTTGGATACCAGCTCAAACATCACCTTCCCGGGCTGAGACTTCGCCGACGTCCCCAGCTGGCTGCAGACACCCTCTGTCCCTTGCTTCTTCGCTACCTCAGCATCTCCCTTCTCCCGTGAAGCTCTGTTCTGCCCCCCTCCCTACGGAGAATGAATTCTAGAGTTCATGAAAGATGCCATGGCTTCACAACCTGGCACACATAAGGTGCCCAGTGAATATTTCCTGACAAATAGATATCCCAGCCATGGGAGCTCTTTTATTATTGACCTAATTTCACACGCCATCATTCTGCGGGTATGACATCAGCTTTCTGGCATTACACAGATACACCTGTCAGAAAACACGCAAGTCACTTTCAAGTATGTGACTTGTGGGGAGATAGCCGGTGACCAGAAACATCCCATCTTCCCAGAAGACAATAAGAAGAAGAACTTGGGTGTGACTAGGAAAGACCCATCCCCACCCCCCCACCCCCCAGTTATCATAACGTGACACGAAACGGATCATAGTTAAGTAATAATGTGGTCGGGAAAGTCACTGCCAGGAAGGACCAGCACTGAGAGGAGCTTTGGAAGAGGAGAAGAAATGTCTTTAATGGAACGGGCAACGCTATGCGACAAGCCTCCTTGGCAGATTGAATGTATGAGTCACATGGCCCTTAGGGGGCCGGTTGTCCATTATCCCACCGAGTCGTCTGATCCCTGCCACCCACCGTCAGTGACGTGCTCCCGGATTTATGTCAAACGTGCCAGGAGCCAGAAATCGTTCTGTGAGATTGTGGAATAGAAGAATAAACTCCTGAGTATAAATAGCAGGAATGATATTTGCTTCCTATACTGTGTGTGTGTGTGTGTGTGTGTGTGTGTGTGTGTGTGTGAGTCTGACAAAATAGTTTTTCTAAAGCCTTGGTATCATTGGTTGCTTTTTTCTTTTCATTTCTTTTTTTAAGCATTCACTTTGTGAGAGAAAATCTCAGGGAAATCACTTAGGTGACTTAAGTATACGCTTCTAGCCTCTCCGAAGCACGGTAGTGAGAGGAGCAGGGCACACGTGTGGTCGGGTTGGGCCCCTGCTTGGTGCCATCCGACTGGCTGACCTTGGGCATGACTCGTCAGCTCTCTGGAGGAGTTCTGTCATGTCCAGAATGAGGAGCTTAAACGAGATGATCTCCGTCCAGCTCTAATATCCTTTAGGACTATGTCTCTTTGTAATAGCATTTGTAACACTCTTATAGAGCAATTGGGCCTCACCCTCTATGTATTGCAAAAGCGTAGGTGGTTAACAAACGGGAAGTTACTGACTTTTAACTGTAGATTTTTGGAAGTGAGATTTGTACCCTAGATGTATTTACATGTAATCCAACAGATGAAGGAATCAGGAAGGAGACTGGACATGGAATAAGGTGTGCTGCATCCTTTGTGGCTTTCAAGACGCACCTGGTTTAGCCCACTGAATCATCTTGACCCTGAGAAAAATCTTTGCTCGGGGATTTTCAGAAAGTGCCATCTCTGGGGTACCAGAACCACTATCCCCCCCCCGCCCCATTGCTTTCAAAACCAAAATACTATCGAGAGGCAAATAGTTCTTGTTTCCGCGGGGCAATCAGAAAGTGAATGACGTAAAGCACCCTGTGATTTTGTTCTGTTTTTATGGATTTGAACATATTTGTGGCCACAGATTGGAAATCACTGAAGGAGTGGGCCCCGTCAGTAGGAAGCACAGAGGCTTATTTGTCAATATGAAAGGGATGAGCAGTGAAAAGGAAGGGCAACATGCAGCACACCTATGTTTCATAGGTGAGCAAGCACATAAAAAAGGACTTGTGTTTTACTATAAGGTGAATTTATAGGGGGGGGGGCGGGGGGAGGATCAGGATTTCTGACTATCTAATCTGATCTTCAGCCCTAAAACATAATACCCCTCATCGGACCTGGGCTCACGCCGCTCCGTGAGTTGCATGTGCTCTGCCGAAAACCTCTGTGCTGCATGTCCCAGGCTTTATTGGAGGGAATTTTAGTTCAGTGGGAAAACTGAGTGATTGGAAATAGGTTTTTACAAACTTTTATTGTTCTAGAGTAAACAGAGATAATCGGTCTTAAAAGCTCTTTTTGCAAGCCCCGAGTTCAATTACAGTGTAGCTATAATTCCAGAACTCTCTGAACTGCACCTACAAATTATTCTCTGCACACACCTTTAACTTTAACAGCTATTCATTAGTCTAAGAGACCTTTGCTTTTTATATGAATCCCGTTTAGTAGGGATAGAAAAAGGTATTCATTCTGCACAGCTGCTACTTTATTAGAGCACTTCCATTCTTTTAAATTACACTCTGACCTTTTGAAAATGGGACAGAAATTTTAAAAGTTTATTGGATATTCTCTGAAAAGCTGTTACCCTGTTTTTGCTTCTTGATTTATAAAGAGGTTCTTATTATGTAGATACTCACACCCTAAAAGGAGATTAGCTATGAATAAATACTGCACGCATGGTACCTTCAAGGGGAAGGATAATACAGTCCTCTGGGCTGGCATCACGCCAGGCAAGGGAAGCCTGCAAAAGGGACCCAGAGGGTTTTTATTTTGTAGGACAGTACAAGAGGGGGTGACAAGCCAAGGTGAGACCCCTTCTACATAGAACCCCCTTGGCCATCATTTTAAGCACAAGAGTAATTATCCTTGAATTCTAGAGAGGTCGCAGAGTGTGTTGGGTACAGATGTGATGCCCTGAGGAAAGGGGAGATCCGTGTTGACCAGGGTCCTCAGGGTCTGGGGGACTTTCATTGGCATCGAAGACTGAGTAGGGAAAGAGCAGAAGATGGCGAGGTTAACAGGTGGCACTGGGTCTTTCCTGCAGGGTTAACTAGGGACCAGTAGTCCTCAGAGCGTTCCCCTCTAAAAGACGTCTTTACATGGCACTTCTTTAGGCTCCTTAACTTAGATGCACATCTGGAATTTCAGAGATGGGCCGCGGCTGCCCACGGGGCTCAAGCTGATGGTTGTGCAGGCAGATGAAGAGGAAGGCCCCCCCAAGGCGGCAGGCATGTACAGAGGGGGCGCCTACGAAAGTCATTAGCATATGGGACAAATATTTTTAATGCTGTTATCCTAAAAAGATAGGAAATAAATTAATCGTTGGGTATGATGTAATACAGGCTTACTTTTGATGTGCAGGTCAGATGGTCATGTGGCATGATGGTCTCTGAGTCAGCATTGCTGAATTTCCAGCAGGGGTTCCGCCGGGCACAGTCCCATCTTGGCTTGCTTTCCACATACTGGGGAATAATTAGCCGATCTGTGCCTGGGGAAGTGGTTTTGATGGATTTCATCGTTTTAAATAGTAGCATATTTAGGATACTTTTTGAGTAGATAAGGAGTGACTATGAATATCTTTTCTACCACCCAGAGGTTTGCTACTTACTTTGTGGCAAAGTGTTAAAACAGGTGTGAACAGAAAGATGAATTGCCCATTTTTTTCCTTTTGCAAAAAGACAAGAGCTTCAAATTGTTGACCTTTCCTTTGATGAAAAGTGGCTGTCAGAGTGTGCCACCTAGCAGTAATAAATACACTTAATCTGTCCTTCTGTGGCAAATGCAACTTAACGGTGGGGAAAAAAAGCAAAACGGCTTTTTGAAAGAATCTTATGCTATGGAGAGAGCATTTCGAAAATGGATCTTGGGAAGTGTTTCTATCATTATGTGACTTTTTTGAGGAAAGTAGTTTAAATGATTCGCTTATACAGACTTTCATATTTCATACTTTAAAAAATTTGGGAACAATTTTCTAGCCAGCTCCAAAATTTTAAACAAAAGAGTTTCAGGGCACTTTGAACCCGTATGTTAAAACTATAAAAATGCAGCACCTTCTGATTATGAAATGGAAACATCTGGAAACAGAGGAGTTTATTAGCTGAATTTCAACCAACGTTTGGATGCTTGATGGAAGGGACAAAAACCAAAGATTCTGGGCAGAACCAGTGACTTTCTCCACCTGGGTTACAATGGCCATTAAAACCGCGTTGAGGAATCGGCTGAGTTCAGATGCAGACCTGTAAATTGCTAAGTCATGAAATGTTTAACCAAAATCTTTTAAAAATAATGGCATAGATTCAATCATATTTTGCTGCCAAAGATACTAGTAATAATTGCTCTTAGTAAGAGCACAATTTTGTGCCTTCAACAAATAACCCATTAATAAAAATTTTAGTTCATTTCCTTCAAATTTCTCTTTTTTAATATCTTATTTATTTATTTGAGAGAGAGAGACGGAGAGCATGGGAGAGAGAGAACAAGCATGAGCGGGGGGAAGGGCAGAGGGAGAGGGAGACAAGCAGACTCCTCACTGAGTAGGCAGTCTGAAGTGGGGCTCGATCCCAGGACCCTGGAATCCTGGCCTGAGCTGAAAGCACTTAACTGATTGAGCCACCCAAGCGTCCCTCCAATTTCTGTCTATATGTATTTTATAACACGGATTTACATGGGACAATATACGTGTACTGTATACATGAGCATATTACTGCATGTATAGATATGTATTTCGTAAGTAACTTGGGTGTGTGTGTGTGTAGGTGTGACTTAAAAGTAAAATATATATATTACTTAGAGAATACTTGCTCAAAACCATTTTTTCCCTACGTTTAGAGACCAGGGGAAAGAGAAAATAATATTTATGCCAGAGTAAGGAGACCCAAGTCCTAGTCAAGGTTCTGCATTAAGACAGTTACCTTGTTCAGATCGGAGCTGCAGGGAGGGAGAGTTTGGGGAAACACTGTTAGTGTGTGCCCATTGCCTGACATATGGCAGAATAGACCCGCAGTAACCCATGGGGGCCATTAACGGGCACACTAGAGAGCCCCTGGCCCATTGTTAATTATCTGGGCGAGGACATAGCGGGAAGAGGGAGATGAGTGATGGGGAGCCCCCGCTGAGCCCCACCTGGGAGCTCTCTGGGGGTCTTGTATT